>NC_135506.1:75535055-75835055 GCF_052857255.1 Amblyomma americanum
CCGTCTGTATGTTCAGGCGCTTTTGGTCTGCTAAACTGCGTACGCAATATATAGACTACAGCGTTGCGTATCTTATAATTTAGCCCGAAACTATGCACTCTCCTTCACAGTATGTATGCCGGGTGTTTCAGTAAACAAATTAAACATTCCTAATTTTGTGAAGTTTTAACTAGAAAGAGTATATTTTCAGGGAGAAACGCTCAGCCGCAGCAGACGTCAGTCACTATGAAAATAATGCGCAGATATCTATTAACTAATTAAATTTTAATCCCTGCAGTATGGTGGTAAGTGCCAAGGGGGTAAGAAGCCGCTGAATAGACGATGCCTCATCAGTTTTGGAATGAAATGGAATATGACGCTCTCTACCAAGACGAATAATCGAACACGCAGGCTGTCAGTTAGCAAATTCGTTTTGGTATTGTGAGTGCAAAGAATGAAAACTAAAATACATTTATGAGTCTTTTGTATGGCCTGGACTTGTTTATTCCTCTCGCTCCTTTGCATGTACACCTTTCTTCGACATTACTTTTAATTTGGAGGAAACGGTGAATTACTGTAAGATAATGTTCTGAACATATTCATGGAGATGTTCTAACCTTCCGAAGCGCAGCAAAATCTTGTTTCTGAAGTTTGTCTTCCGCTCGCACCTAGTAGGTATGAGTTCCATAGAAAACCAATTAGGTGTGTTTTTGACCATAGATAGCAGAAAAACACAGGCAACCTGAGGAGGGATCTGCGGTTATATTGATTGTAACAGCGCAGTCTTATGATATGTTTTCTACGCCTTTCCTTAACCCCTGTCACCTCCGCGTGCCCAGGTGTGTATTATTGTTATAAACATCGCATGTTGCTATTTCTTAGTCTTTGATAGCGCAATCTAACCTGACGGCAAATAACCAATGTTTATTGCTTGTCAAAAGGATTTCAGACGAGTCGTCGCCTTCAATATTGCGGTCATGGCTAACCCTGTCTTATAGCCCATGTCGTTAAGAATCGCTTAAAAACGCTAAAAGTTTTGCCACTTCGTTGTCCAATAAGCTGTCAACCTACGTACTGTCCACAAGCGCAACGCGGTTTAACTGAACCGAAGCATAAGTAAAATACGCCTCATAGTATAGGATGCTGTGTTTTGTTCCAGCTTCAATTCTCCACTCCTCGTCCGCTTGTACAAATGAAGAAACACACTTCGACAGAAAAAGGGCTAGAAATCTCATTTATCAAATGAGCTCAAGAACCAAGCCGGAGCCGGCGGAAACTTTGTTTCATCTCAAAACTGTACGCTTTCTATTTAAAGAGCATCAAACGCCGTTCAAGATGAGAAGTAAAATATAAAGAACGTATCAGCCCTATAAGTGAAGTGTTATAATTTTTTGCCTCCGCTATCCTCACTCCCAAAGCGTGCATTTCTGTGGAAGCAGGCACGAGCTAGTCGGCAGCCAATTTCGCATACTTATTCACGCGTAACAACAAAACATTTTCCCTCCGGCTTTAGTTCAGAGCGTGCGAGAAATTGTGATATCCAAATTTATATACCCGCTGCAGTCAATCACATCCAATCATTTGGCTACTTTTGACTTCCTGAAGCGACCTGTAGTTTCCACGATGCTGTGGGCTTTAGTGGAAAGGTGCAGAGCTGTCAAAGTGTTGGGCGACTTCATTTAGATATATACAGAATAGAGAGGATGTCAGACCGACCTTTTCATTCTGGCCCTTCAAGAGTCATTCCCTTCTAGCTTATCATCAATTCATGCGACTGGCTGATGACCCGGCTCTGCCCAATGCTATCGTCAGGGACAAACCGTTGACCGGGCAAACGATAAGAGCAGGTCAGGTAAAAGCAATAAAGTAGATCCAATTTTCCATTATCTTGCCCTCGAGACATGGTGCCAGCGCGTTCATAGCGACTACCGAAGCAATATTGACGCCTCCTTTAGCGTCACATAAAGGCCTATCGCTTGAAAGCTTTCCCGCCACTCGTAACGCTTTGATCGGGACCCGAACAAAACTCCTGGCTGCATTGTCCGGCGAACTTTTGCGCGCATACATCCAGGCTGGTCGCACTTCGTCTGCTATCATAGCGTAGCGTCCAGCCGTCTCGCGCCCCTGTCAGACGCACTCACGCGTATGGGCTGACAGCGCTTGTTCGGTCAAAGCGGAACGGACGGTGCTCCCCTTTTCACACCTAACACAACGGCTGGGTCAGGTTGCCGACCTTTCCAGGAACACCTGTCGGCGTGCCATCGTAGAGAACACAGGCCTGTTCTACTTGCCTCTAGCTAACAATCGGGAAGAGATAGTGCCAGCGTAGGTGTTCTGCGTGTGTTTCAGACACGTCAATAGGAGCATGTGTTCCGACCCTCCCGTCTAAACGACGCCATGATTTGTACACTGCAGTACGCCGCCAGCTCCTAAATGGTTAGAGCATTGTTAAGCGGAATAGATGTTATCTCTGCTCGTTTGCGTAGCGACGCTTGCCCGGCTTGCCTAATCCTACTGTCCAGAGGTGCAGCGCCACACTCAGTCGCTGCACTCGACGAACAATTCGGGGTGGGGGGGGGGGGGGGGGGGTGGGGGGGGGGGGCTCAAAACATTTTGCGTTTTTTTTAGGCGCCCAGGATTATAGTCCGGTTAATCGGCTGTTGAACTACGAATGTTTGGTGCATTCCACGAAGTCGTACCTCTGGGCGAGTTTCATTGTTCTCACTGCGTGGCCGCGCGTGGAAAGACTGCTGCGCGTGGGAGGGTTAGGAAATAAGGAGGAACTAGGCACTCATCCTGTTCCGCCTTTTCCAATTTGAGGCCGTCCCACTAGCGACGCTTGAGGACAATAATTTCTTATTCGTATGCATATTATGGCTATGTTTGCGGTTTCGTGTCACCGCGAGCTTGTCATCACGATAACGTTCGAACGAATTGAGTTATAAGAAAAAAAAATGGTTGCATTAGATAGAGCATCAAAAACCCTCGGAGGGGAAATCATGAGGTGTATGTGGGGTAATTTGTTAATAAAAGCCAAAAATGTCCAAAAATTGGGTGGGGCCAGAGCAAAAGTGGCGCCAAGTTTGAAAACACCGGACGTGGGCGGAGCTAAAGCGTGACGCCTAATTTGGAAAATCGGAAGAGTGGACGTAGCGAAGCGTGGCGCCAAATTTGAAAACGAAGCGTGGCAAAAAATTTGAAAACTGAAAATGGGCAATGGCGGTACTTCATTAATTTAGGCAATGAGGGCAAAGATGGGCGAGGAGGCGTCAGTACTTACGCATTCCTCCAATGCGGGTGCCGCAGTGATCACATAACTTTATTTACCAGTGACAGATGTTCTACTCAGAGAATCGTCGGCATGCACTACCAGGACGCGCACATAATCAGCAGAGTCCAAGGAAAGCCAGAAACAGCATTTGAGAGGAAGAGAGTGCCACCTATAGACAAACATGCAAACAAAACTTTCTAACATTATTTAATAATTTCACAGTGCACCTGTGAATGCGGCTGTTAGGCGCTAGTAATTTCTTTCACGAAACGTATGCGGTAGAACAAAACGTTATTTCGGAAGCGATGTCTTTATAAAACATCACAACAAACGTGTGTTGTGATGCCGGATACATACAATCAGGCTGGAATGAAACGCAAACATGCATCTGGCACATATGGCTACTTCGTAGCGAAATTTTTCATTTCAGCTGTTAAATGCATATGCATTTCGGTCGACTCTTTACCCACAGACATGAAACAGGCTAGCTGTTTACTGCAGTTGATAATGCACGCCTAAAATGTTTTGTTTTCTTCACAGGCACTGTTCGCGCTTCATTACAGCCTGACTGTCTCTCTTCACAACGTCGAGGCAATTGGTCAGCTGGGTGTTTCTCCGAATCTAAATGCTTCTAGACAGCTCTACATGAAAGACAGTCCTCAAAGAGAAATCTAAGCGAATCGCGCACAACTGTGGACGAATGCGTCGGCGATACGTGCAGTTTCCTTACTCGATCACCAGCGTTGTTTCTAAACATCGTGGTGGCCTGTAGGTGCTCATGTTTTTCGAACCTTGTTCTGTATACCTTCCTTTCCTTTCCTCTCTAACTTTTTTTTCTGCTCTGCTAGTTCATGTTACTACTTGATTCAACTTGCTCTCCATACTTTCGCATGGTACTTCGTTCCTCGTAAGTAGATTTAGGCTTCCAGTGGCACACTACTTAACTTGCGGGGCAGACCTTGCAAACATATCGCTGCTACCACTTAAACCAAAAGGCTCATTTCGCGTTGCAACGAAAAATAAACTGTATTGCAGGAAAATTTGGGCACCATATTCTTCACAAAGAGGAAAGTAGGACTGCAGAAAACAAAAGGAATGGAACATAATTTTCCAGACCACTATGCCGCATCACTTTTTAAGTTTTGTGCACACGGCATGTGAGCATAGCCGCCTGCGATGTTATTCAGGTTCTGTAGCATCTGTCCGAAGTTGTTGATAGTGGCATCCGGAACTTCCAGCTGCTCACGAATAAATCTGCTTAACTATGACTATAACAGAAAATTACCGTGAAGAAATATAGTGGGCCTCCAAGAGTGGCTGTCTGCGCCATATTGGCTAGCTTGGCTTATAAGTGCACCAGAAAGCCATGAAATATTTGAACCGAGAACTCAGAAATTTAAAAAGGAAATACAGCGAGGTTAACAGATGACATAGTTCTTGTAAGATTCTTGCCGGACACGGCGAACAAGTACTGTTCTCTCCAGCCTGACTAAGTGTTCCCCAAATGTTTCTGCAGTTCCCCTTCTAAGTTTATTCGGTCTGCTTGTGTCGGGAAGGCGCTGAAAGTTAGTTGGTGAATAAGTAAGCCTTGAAGTACCTCAGCCAAACGTTATTCTAACCTTATTCTGGGCCACTGCCAGTATTAATTCATTTTTAGATGCACAGGATTAAAAAGACCCCGCGCCAAAAAGAACTGTTGTGACCTGAATGTCAAAGCCATTAAACGGTTTCATGAGGATATCCTTAAGCGAGGTAAAACAGCAAGATGAAAAAGCAATTCTGTGACTTCACACAAGAATGCGTTAAAAGCGGCATGCGAGATTGTCATTTAGAAATCTCTTGGATGAAAACATAGCACTTCACACTCCATGCTTTCGACAGCGATCACAGTAGCCAGCAACAGCCTTTGCATCAGCTTATAAAAGCCTGAAAACTATGACTGTGACTTTCCTGAGTACTTTCACACAGTTTGCTTAATTTGATCCAACCTTTACTCCAGCGAACTTCCTCTAAACTCTCCATCAAAAAATAAAGCTGCTCAACGCCTAGATGATCATATAAACAGGCAAACCCGTGTAACCCGGCCGCGGCTGCCGCAATAGATAGGCTTCTCTGTGTGCTGTCAGTGCGTGTTTAAGATTCCCAGGTGGTCGAAATTATTCCGGAGCCCTCCACTACATCACCTCTTTCTTCCTTTCTTCTCTCAAGTCCCTCCTTTGTCCCTTCCTTTACGGCGCGGTTCAGATGTTCGCCGAGATGTGAAACAATTATTGCGCCTTTGATTTCCTGATAACCAACCATTCAATAACTAGCGGTCCACCGTATACCTTGCCACACATTCTAAAGGATACTTGGGGGGTCTGTCCCTCACAGGTTGTTAGTTATGCTCGGCGTGCTACATGCATGTGCACATAAGGGGGTGCAGGTTTCGAGGCACGCATAAAGTGCAGTACATGCAGCCACTTGTCTAGAAAGCGCAACCAATGTTTCCTATTGCAATGAACCAACTTGCCCAACAACGCATCCTGCTACACTTCAGGCATGCTGGCTGCGCAAAAAGACGCGGACGCAAGGAACAGTGATAAGATACAGCTAAGACTAGCGTGCTCCTTCTCAGCCTCCCTTGTGTCTGTATATTTTTGCCAAACTCCGTATGCCTCGAATGACAACCAGTCATCTCAAAGTGACTGGGCGCAGCGAAACACACAGGGATACTGCAAGGACAGGTTTGATCTTGTGACCCAACTTTCCTAATTATGCGCCGTCTGTAGCCTTATAACTTACACCGCGAATAATCTCACGATTATTACATTCGGTTTTCAACATTTTCAATGCAATAAGCACGTTACTTGCCACTTTCTCTATGATAACGTTTAAGGTGATTTCGACGTTGATAGAAGGAGAATGTTCTCATGCTTTTTTGCGAATCCTTTAAGGGCTTTCTCGTGGGCTCACTCAGCACATACATTGTCGTAGGTATTGATCGGGACGCTGAACAGCTTTGCTCAGCATGGGGTCTGATTGAGGAGGAAATTGCTCAGGTGCAGAAGCGCAAGAAATTTGCCACGTCGTGGAAAACTTTACTCTTGCGTTGGTTTCACTTTTATTCGTGCTTTTCGATGCCTGATCTCTCTTCTCGACTTTATTTTTAAATACATTCTTACTTCATCTTGACTGGCCAAACATTATCGTTTCACCTGCGGCGTTTGCTTCGGCGTTTATTTTCTTGGGTATCTTGATCAAATACCCAAAACGTACCAGACGACGTGCTCTGCTTTTCTCGGCGTAGCCGCATTTTTTTATAGCCCTAGTGTAGGAGTGCGGAGCTCGCGTGGGTCTCAAAAGGAGAGTAAATAGGGCGTCGGGGAAGAAATGTTTGGCGATTAACCGTGCCCCGAGGCTTCCGAACGCGCTTATGGTGGACAACACGCGAGGTGCACTTCTGCGAACCTTCTTTTTTTACATTTATTAGGTTGTTCTTATGCTTCCATTATTTTTCTGTGAACTGCAACTTGTATTAAGTTCCATGCGTGAAGAAATATAAATGGCAGACTTTCTGCTCTAGCACCCTACTTAAAATATATATCCTCACTGGAGCAGTAATTGCTGTACTAAAACGTTTTCCAAATATTTTAGACAATTAATAACTGAAATTTATATCTCAGTTGTTGTTTAGCGCACACCTCTTGCGACTTGCGAGAATCTATTACAAGTGTTTGTAATTGTGCTCAGAACAATGGCGTTGATGTTTCTATTGACGACTGTGCTATTTTTTCCTGCTTCATGCTGAATTGGAAAAAATCACTACGGAAGAAAACGTCATAAAAATAGCTACAGATCGATAGTCGGACTATGAAAAGTAAAAAAGGAAGAAAATGGGAGTAGGCAGAGAAATTGGGAGAAAAAGAAGGGTAGATATTGAACTCTCTTCCCTCTCTCTTTCTCTCTCTCACACACACCGACACACACACGCACACACACACACAGACGCACACGCACACAAACGCGCGCGCGCACACACGCGCACGCGCACGCGCACACACACACACACACACACACACACACACACACACACACGCACACACACACACACACACACACACGCACACACACACACACACACACACACACGTGCGCGCGCGCACACACACAGACAAGGTAGCAGTGATTTATGCACTCAGTCATAAACCACACGCTCTCTATGGCGCCAGCTTCTGGTCACGCCGAGTGCTACCAGCTGTTTCATCAGCAAGGATTTCTTCTTTATATCTCTTTTTCCTGGGCGAAGGCAGCGCTGTCGATTCATGCTTGGAAAGTAAAGTGTGTCCTTCACCTGCACGTGTGCAAAAAATTTCTTCTGTGCGTTCATGTCTTTTTCTCACCGTAGGATCTGGACCAATCGAAAGCGCTTAGCTCAAAGCTCATAACTACGAGGCTTTTCCTGAATGCTTAAAACTAATCTTTTGACATTAGTCGGGCAGTGCAAATAAAAACACTACTGAACAGGCTGGTAGGGTTTCGTAATCGAATACCCAGCGCAAAGGTTTCTCGGGGATGCAGGCACCGGCATGCGCTTGCATCTGCCTTTAGATTAGTGTTAGCTGCTACCTCTTAGTATATTATGGTGCAACGGAACGGCACAGATGCATAAAGAGTTAACATCAGCGCCTACTCGTAACGAACGTAAGTTTTTAAAGCGAAAGCTTTACTTGGCGCAGGTTTAGCAGTTTCGCGTGATTCCTAGAGAGACGTGCTGCGCATTCGCGAGGAGCAGTGACGACACACGGCGTATTTCTCACTCTTGCTCCCTAGTCACAACCGAGCATGCGCCACTAGTAGCACCGAACCACAGGTGTAGTAGTAGTAGTAGTAATTGGTTTTTGGCGGAAGGAAATGGCGCAGTATCTGTCTCATATATCGTTGGACACCCGAACCACGCCGTAAGGGAAGGGATAAAGGAGGGAGTGAAAGAAGAAAGGAAGAAATAGGTGCCGTAGTGGAGAACTCTGAAATAATTTCGACCACCTGGGGATCTTTAACGTGCACTGACATCACAAGCAAACGGACGCCTTAGCGTTTTCCCTCCATTAAAATGCTGTCGCCGCGGTCGGGTTCGAACCCAGGAACTCCGGATCAGTAGTCGAGCGCTCTAACCCCTGAGCCACTGCGGCAGGTATTTCCGTCAAAATGCAAGTTTTAATTTTCAGTTCTCTCTTTCTTCTTTTCCTCCCTCCTTTATTCCTTCCTTTACGGCACGGTTCGAGTGTTCACCAAGATATGTAAGACGGTTACTACGCTTTGCGCACTCGCCGCGCCATCTGGCATGACGTCACATCGCGCTGCTCGCCGCCGCCGCTGTTTGGTATGACATCACACCGCGTTTCTAGTCGTTGCGCTCGCCTCCGCTCACTTCACCAGCTGCGTCGCATGTCTGATAACATGTCGGGGGATTGAAAAGGAGAGCTCGAGTGCGCCGCAACCACGCTTGTGGCGTCTTTAATGCGACGAAAACATAGCTAGACAACCAGACTAACCTGGACTTGCAATCAAGATCAGCTAAGGCTAACCATGATATGCCTTAGCTTTCGCTACGTATATCCTGGCATATCCGAGCTAAGCCACTGCCAATTTTTTTTTACAACGAAAGCTCTACTCCTCCCGTGCAAAGGTGAAGGTCATGTGGCTGTGATATTTGACATAATGAATAAACAGCGCTAAAGAGAGGACAAACGCTGACTCGCAACTAACGTGTATTGAGAAAAACACAGAAGGTATCAAAGCCAAGAAGCACCAAAACCACACAATCATCAAAAACCAAAAAAAAACCATGTCATGACAACCCCATACACATGGCCTGTTCAAGAAATCTAACCTCATTATATGTTAAAGCAATGGAAGGGTCACTGACACATTCTTCCCCCAATCGCATATGTCTGGCCTCACTGATTTCCCGGTTGATCTTTACCGGATCATTTTCATTTCATTTCCATTTTCGATTTCATTTTCGTACCTTTCTTTATTAAGCAGCCTTCTGCAACTCCACGCTTGAGGTTTAGAATATGTGCGAGCTCTGATTTTGTCGCTGCGGTAGAGGCTTATCAGATTTGGTTCTCATTCACAGCGCTTGGAGGGAGGGACACTCAAGGTAAATTGAAGTTGGCATTTGTCAATAGATTACCGTTTGTAGAGAAAAAGACGCTACTTTAACTGACAACGGAGGTTTCATGAGCTAGAAAAGGTCAAAAGATGAAATGTAGGTGGAGCCACCGCCGGAATATTGCGCAAGTACATTGTGGTGCGTCAACACAGTAGATGACACGAATTACAGAGGCTATGCGACACAACCATTAAATTGAACTCGACTCTCAAGGAGTCCTTGTCAGAGGGACAATTTTTAAGTGCAGTTTTCTTCTCAGGAATAAACGCATCTTTTGCTTCCTGACAATCACAGATGTGCCCACAGAAACCAATGTAAGGAATTTTTATTAAGAACAGAAAACGGAATGTGTTACATTCAGCGTCTCTTTAACAACACTTAAATATTGGTCACCGTGCAATCCACAGTACGCCAGAAAAGATAACAGCAAACTATTTTAACTTTATCTCAATATCCAGCTGTTCCGTGCGAGGAGTCGTGGAAATTCAACACCTAGTTGTGTCAGAGCCGTAGTCTGCTAGACCGCACGGACCCACTGAGACGTAACCACATCGGCGTAGTGCTGAAAAGTGTCCTTCTTACTCTGAAGTTACCCTTCAAGAAGTCAAGCTCAATATTTGACAGCGGCAAATGCCTACACAGCCGTTATTCCGAAGTGCACAAAATTTTCATGAGGTTCTTACTGTGATCTTAACTGAGCGGATGTAGTCCGACGAGCCAGCTTAAATGTGAGATGTAAAAAGTGTTCTATTGCAACAACATTCCGTCACATTACGAGTGCCGTCCCCGTTACGACAGCAACCGTTTGTCACCGCGCATTAGGAAGTTTGTGGACAGCACGCAGTTAAAGCCTCACGAATGGGGCTGAACTTGGGGAAACTGGGCACTTTCCGGCATTTGCATAGAAAGCGACGAGAGAGTAACGTATGTCTGGCGGCTGTTGTTCACGGCTCTGAGCTCAGATTTTTTTCGGCTGTTGTCATGAAGAAAATCTGAACAAGCCGTTTGATGTGCATTGTCGTTGGCAGTGGGGTTTTTCGCCGTTGTTGAGCTTGTCACATTTTTTAGGACCGCATCAACGTGCGGTGGTAAATGGTCTAAAACAATTATACAGTCGCCATTATAAAGTGACTTATTTGCGTGCTGTCACCCCTGTTTTGTACTGTTGTGTACACCCCGTATCCTCATGGTTCTTACTAACACGAACCTTTTATTCTTGTAAACCACGACCCGGGCGCGGTGCGTAGCAGCAAAGGAATTCAGAACAAAACAAACTTGTGTTAAAGTTTGTTCTTTCATACCCTGTGCACTTAATGCATATAGTATTGCTGCGCATATCCATCCACATCCTCCTTCAAAGCCGCCGCGGTGGCTGAGTGGTTATGGCGCTCGGCTGCTGGCCCGAAAGACGCGGGTTCGATCCCGGCCGCGGCGGCCGAATCTCGATGGAGGCGAAATTCTAGAGGCCCGTGTACTTTTCGATGTCAGTGCACGCTAAAGAACCCCAGGTGGTCGAAATTTCTGGAGCCCTTCACTACGGCGTCACTCATAGCCTGAGTTGCTTTGGGACGTTAAACCCCCCTAAACCAAACCAAACCATCCACGTCCTCCCTACAAGACAAACCCTTTATCATCAATCACATTCATTCCTCGTGGCGAAGGCTGTTAGGGTTTGCATTTAGGGTTTTCTATTCTTCTGCCATGCCCTAAAGATTCTCACTCCGTCTGTGCTGAGAGCGGTTAAAAACTGACGAAAAGACTGATTTGTATCTCACTTCAGCCACGTATGTGCACCGCTTGCCAAAAACATAAAGGCAAAAACTTTTAGCACCTGCGTAACTCATAAGCTTCAATTGGGCGATGGCAATAGTTCCCTTAGTCCTCAAGAAACTTAGTGTCCCATATTGCCGCGCGCATTAAGGGACACTATACGAACCAAAAGTATACATCTGGTGCCTAGTATTATGTTGACAAATGCCGCGCACTCATTTTACTCTACGGGATTCCCCCTTGCACATTAAGTGGGGGTGAACACGACATCCTCACCACATTCGATGTGGTGAGCAGTATTCGTGAACAGTGTGCAGGCCTCCTGCATCCTTAAAAACAGCCCACACAATACAGAGACTAAAAAAAAAACGACAACACGAGCGCTGACAGCGAACGTAGGTCCCGGTTCGAGCACACGGCGCACATCGTGCGGTATGGAAACCCCACCTGTACAGTAGAGGGCGCTCGCTGTCGTGCCGGTTTTCTTCGGTAGTAAGGCTCGCAGGTGAGGCAAAGCCTGTTGCCAGATGAAGTCGGCGCATCTCTCAGCTGCGGTGAGATGTTCTCTGAAGACCTGCTTGCTTCTGGTGGGGCTACATGTAGCTTGCAGCTCCTTCAGCTGCAAGCTACTTGTGGCCCCACCAGAAGCAAGAAGGTCTTCACAAAACATCTCACCGTAGCTGACAGATGCATCGACTTCATCTTGCAACAGGCTCTGCATGCTAGTTGTGGCCCCACCAGAAGCAAGAAGGTCTTCAAAGAACATCTCACCGTAGCTGACAGATGCACCAACTTCATCTGGCAACAGGCTCTGCAAGCTAGTTGTGGCCCCACCAGAAGCAAGAAGGTCTTCAATGAACATCTCACCGTAGCTCACAGATGCACCGACTTCATCTGGCAACAGGCTCTGCAAGCTAGTTGTGGCCCCACCAGAAGCAAGAAGGTCTTCAAAGAACATCTCACCGTAGCTGACAGATGCACCGACTTCATCTGGCAACAGGCTCTGCAAGCTAGTTGTGGCCCCACCAGAAGCAAGAAGGTCTTCAAAGAATATCTCACCGTAGCTGACAGATGCACCGACTTCATCTGGCAACAGGCTTTGCCTCACCTGCGAGCCTTACTACCGAAGAAAACCGGCACGACAGCGAGCGCCATCTACTGTACAGGTGGGGTTTCCCTTCGGCACGATGTGCACCATGTGCTCGAACTGGGACCTAAGTTCGCTTTCAGCGCTCGTGTCGTTTCTTTTCTTGGTCTCTGTATTGTGTGCGCTGTTTTTCAGTATGAGTACATACCAACTCGCCCAGTCTTCTACTTTGGATCCTACATCATCTCACTTAGTACAGCCCTTGGCACGTGCCTCAGTACGGACGCCCAAAGGTGACGTGGGAGCGGACACCGTGTTTTGTACGCCCCCGATTTATGTAAGCTGGAACACATGGTACAGCTTATATAAGGTTACGTAAGACGTTCGGCGAGAGGTGGCCCGGTCGTCCACGCTCTTTAGTGCTAATTCCTCTCGTGTTTTGTTCTTGGTCTCTTCTTTGTTACGGCGCAGTTGAAATTAGCCAAGGCGACATGCTAGCCTGAATCTGGGTCAAACGGATCTAAGCTCCGCCCCTCGTCGCCACCTTCGTGATCCTATTCTCCTGCTTTTTTATTTCCATTAGCGTTAATCCAGAGTTTGCAGGCCAGAGCAAGGACAGTAGGGGCCCCGTCTTTTGTAACGACGCTTTTCATTATTAGTTTTTTTCAGCCTATTTAGCGCCGGTCAGCTGGGCTTTCGATGCTAGGCCCGAAAACAGGTATTTGTTTTCATTTATTAGAGCTGACGTCCAAGACAGCAGCTGCCAATGAGACAAGGCAAGTGAGAAGCAATCATGGAGTAAAATCGTTGCGAAATGCACCCCCGGGTCGACAGGTTCTGTGCTTTGCCTCGTATTCAATTGCTCTCTCTCTGTTCATCTCTGCTATCACCCCTGCAGGCGAGTCGAGCGGCTACTCGAGGGCCGAGATGATGAAGCTCTACGACGCCGACGGGAACGTGCCGCTCCACTCTGCCGTCCACGCTGGAGACATAAAGGTGAGGACCGTAGTACATAGCGAGATGCAAGGCAGGCACACTCTTGAACTGTTTCTGAGGTACGATCTACCCTAGGTTTGTTCGAATTAAAAATCAATCAATCGTTCAGCTCTCTGTCTGTATAGTAAGATGTAGCTTTACAAAAAAGAAACAGTAGTTGGTGACACTGGGCCACTGTCCGCGGCATCCAGTATTACCCCAAAAATCTATCATAACAGCAAACTAAATCAGATTTTTTTTAATGTATGACAACATTAAAGACGCCAGGCATCCAAATTCTAGTAGTTATAAATTTTTTCTTGTGATTAGCTTCTAGGCGAGAAGAAAACTTTTCACAACGGTCAACTTTTTTGTCGTGGAGTGATTTTGTGCTGCGGTCCTAAATATAGGCGGAGCTTCAATGCAAATCTAAACTATATCCAAATAAAGCTGGTGTTGAACAGCAAAATACACATTTATTGCTAAGACAACATGATGTAAAAATTAAACGTCGCTTCTCGCCATTCGAGTTAAACGCGTGACGTCAGTGATGAAAATGATTCCGTGATCACAGAAGGAAAGGAATGGCGGTGTGGCCTAGCATCAGAAATGCGCAAACTAAAGTGAACAGTGGCGTTACCACAGGCTGCTTGTGAAAACGGCCGGTGGTGATGATAGATGTATTTCTTTTTACGACCGTTTCAATACACTGTAAATTTCGTTTTTTTTAATGAAAGCAGTCCCTCTGGGACAAGAATGCGGCATTCTATCGACTCAGGCCAACTTAAGTTGGTCCTCAGGGTCCCATTAACGGCTGCGTCAAGGCAGTGTTTGTACGCGGAATCATGTGCTCCGGTTTCGCACGTACGTTGAATTAAATCCCGGTGAATCACACATTTGAAACGAATTGAGGTGAAGTGAGTTTACCCCACGCCCGCTATAAGTGTTGTATAGTGTGCTCGCTGAACCGTCATTCACATTGCTCAGTTAAAGGCGCACTTCACCCATCTTGGATCGAGCGCAGGCGACGAACGACAGAAGCTTTTCTATTTAACATGAACGCTGCCAAAGACTTTTGCAGTGAATTAAAAACACCGACCGTGTTTCCGTTTTCAAAATCGACTGCAGAGGAAAACAGCTGCACAAGAAGCGTGCAACAATAGAGCGCGGGGAGCTTCTTTAGTTTATCTCTTAAATGCCAAGTTCTCATCAGAGTGCTTACATAAAGTGAAATTACCATTAACGAGCAGGAAACAATTCGTTCAATATGTACGAGCACCATTGTAAAATGCAAGTTTTCAACTAGCATCTATGCCAGACACCATGCAGTGGGCCAGATCTTCGGTATAAGTTAAAAAAATAAAGTAAAATTTATGCCACAGCATGGCAGAAAAAGAAATCAATTATGGGGATGAAAGAGAGTGAGCGACACGTTTAATATTGCTGTACATGGAAGCCTAGGTGCACAATTCATGATATTCCAGTTGGCAGTGATGAACGATGAAGCGCGACGCACAAAACATACATGCTCAAGGCTGTACGCAGGAACTAGTCTTGTATTATTGAGCAATATTAGCAATATATTTGCCGGGTGCACTCACACTTGTAAACAGGATCTATCGCCTCTGCTTATCATATCATTTCTTGCATAGTCTTGGATTTTTTAGCTATTTAGGTAGAATAAGAAAAACTGGCATAGTTAATAAGCGTTCATGGGCAAACAGTTCAAAAGGGTAAAGGACAAAGAAAAAGGCAAGGTGTGAACTGTTAATTGAGTATTTTTTGTTTTCCGCTTTCGCTGAATAGAGTTTTCAGCTCATATTTTACACCTTGTTCTACCTAGTGCATTTGATCAATTGATCTTGGAGCCATGTCAACAAGGTCGTTTTAATTAATTAATTTATTTATTTATTTATTTATAAAGATACCTCAAGGCCCCTTGGGTAAGGGCTTTAGATGAGTGGTACCTTTGTACCTTTTAAATCAATAGCGCTCCTCAAGCACAAAGCTAGTCACCTGAGACTTTGTTCAGCTATATTACACCATCCTCGCGGAGTTCACCCTAAACACGCCGTGCAATGGACGGCGGCTTTTGCAGGCGGTCCAGCTATGCCTGGAGAGCGGCGCCCTGATCAGCACCCAGCAGCACGACCTCTCCACCCCTGTCCACCTGGCCTGCTCCCAGGGCGCCATGGACATTGTGCGTCTCATGTTCGCGCGGCAGCCCGACCAGAGGGTCCACTGCCTCACCTGCAGCGACGCCCAGCAGATGACGCCGCTACACTGCGCCGCCATGTTCGACCACGTCGAGCTGGTCGAGTACCTCGTCTCAGAGGTCTCTGCTCAGCGCCACTATCTCTGACTATCCCCGCGTTTCGATGTTCATCATTGGTCCCTCTGTTTTACGGCTGTAAGCGCATAATCAGGAGAAAAGTAAGAAATTAAATTAGGTTACAGGAGAGGCCGGCTGTGGGAAACGTGTCCCTAGCCTCCCATTGGACACAGCAGTAGAAAAGAAAGGGTAAATAATAAAGACTGGATATGGAAGGATAGTGTAGACAGAAGTTGATGACGTCGTAATACAGTAAGTTTATAGTAAAGTACGTCGGATTTGCAGCATCTGTTACTCGAAAGCGCCTGCGTTCGTCTGGTGGGCACCACGAATATATATAGGTGAAATTTACAGCAGCATGCTCTGTTCAGTGTAAGTGGACCTAAACACACTCTAAAGCAATCCCATTCAATTTTTTTTGTAAAGTTTTGTTTGACTTCTCTGGCTCTGTTGACATTTTTTCGGTTTTAAAAGATGCTTTTATTCCTGAGAAGTTTTGATTTTAAAATGAAATTGTTTTCCATCACTGGATTAAGATTTGGGACTTTAATGATAATTTCAAGACTAATTGGACTGTGTGATCGAGTACCACAGGTGGATGCCGATGTGGTTAAAACGCATACATCGGCATTAAAACGTTTTAACAGTAATCGCAGTCAGCCTGAAAAAAAAAAAAAACATTCGTTGGTGGAGGTACCTATATTTATTTTTCTCCTGCATTTTCATGCTTATAGAATTCTCGTTTTCAGTGATTGTAGCATATTGGCGATTAGAATGGAGTGATTGCTCAATAGAGCCCAAATTCACTCTGTACCCAGTGCATTTCTTAAGGGCCACCGACTGTCAAAATCAATTGGTATTACGGGGTCTCGGCGCAGGGCGCCAGCATGAATGCCACCGACAAAGAGGGCCGCACTGTCATCCTGCTGGCGGCGGCTCGCGGCGCCTGGAAGACGGTTACGGCACTGCTCAGGCTGGACGCCGACCTGAGTGTCAAGGACAACCTGCGCCGGAACCTGCTGCACCACATCGTTCTCAGCGGGGGCCTGCTTGACGACTTTTACGGGGAGATCAACGAGGTATGTCCGAACCACTCAATCGAAGTAGATAGTATGCCTAACCACCGCGAAGCTGAGCAGTACAGTGATTCCCGTGCTCAGGCCAGTATATCCACCACGTGGAATCCTCAGAAATCTGTCGTCCAACCCTGAAAGCTCATTATTAGCGTTTATAAATAGATATTTTTGATAAGCAGTCGGCTATAACCCAAATATGAACTGAAGCTCCACCGCTTCGGGGCGTGGTCATATAATATTTCCCTCTATCCTTTCAAGGACGCCTCAAATGCCGATGTTCTTCTTCCTTGAGGCAATTCAGCATTCTAGACGTTCCAACTGCCCTTTTTTTAACCCTTCGAAAAATTTGCGTGGTAACAAATGGCGTGGCCTAAGCCACGTCAGCCTCTGTATAGCTATCAGTTGCTGGTTATGCAGTACTTAAAGCAGCACAATACTAGTAAAGAGAATACTTTCAATGACTTCCGGTTTCTATCTGCTTAAAGTTGCCAAACGCTTCTGTAATGCTGAAAACGAATGAAGTTTACTGAAGGCGCAGTGGAGATAAGTTCGAGGCTTTGAGAGCGTACAGTCCGGAACTGTTTTTTGACTGCGGCCATATCATACTGCCTGATGACGCGGAATTTGGGAATAAAACAAAAAAAGAAGCAACAGCCTGTAGTGTGGTAGACCCTTTCAAGCGCAACAACAAATCAAGGAAAACTGATCCGCCTATTCTTCGTCGTGTCGGAAACTGCTTCACAGCAGTGCACGTATTGTGGAGTGAGTGACAGACCGGCGTCCTTATACGCGGAGACTGGCCCGACGTCGCTCCTCGTCAGTACAGCCGGACGGCCGCTTCTGACCAAGGGATGTATCGCGCTCGCAACAAAGGACTCCCACTGCGACGGACGAAATGCGATGCTTGCATTGTATAAGCCGAGCCAAGCTGTAGGGCTAGTTTTCTTCTTGTCACTCGTCATGAACAGCCGCTGGGGTCATTCTTCCCTGCTGTGCCTTCCCTTCGAGGTCGGGTCTTCTCGAACTTCCCGCCGAGTAGAAGGCTGCGTCGTCGAAGCTGTTTCCGGAAGACCCGTCAGAAGCCGGCATAGTGAAGTGACGTCGTTAAAGCAATGCAATGTCTTGCTAGCTATCGCTAGCTTAAAGGACTCGGGGTTGAGTTTCCGACAATAAACTTTAAGCTTTAAGTTTGCGCCCTCTGTCCCCTTGTCATAGTGGTGGATGGACACATGAGAAGCTCATTTCGTTGCCGCTCTCTTTTTACTTTTTCCCCCTTTGTTCCCCACCACACGTGTAGGATAGCTTACTGGGCACCGCCTGATTAACCTCCCGTCCTATTGTTTCTTTCTCTGTCTCTCTCTTTCAAGCTAGGCTTAGTGTCAGCTATTCATGATTACAGTTGAAACCAGGACTGTTCGCTGCACTTAAACGGCAGCTTGCCACTATACTCTCTTCCGACTATGTGGAGTCGATTATTGCAACCATCGTAATAAGGGTGGTCAGCCGCGAATTATTCGTGCGGGATAACGGTACTCGCAATGCGGGCACGGTGCGTACTGCGCGGCCAATGTGAGCGTAACAGAAGCCTAGAGCATTGAAATAGAAGCAGGAGGCCACTTTGCCGCGTTATGTGCTGTCTTCTTTTTCTGCTGGTCACAGACAACTCTAGAAACCGCGGTTCACGGTGCAAAAATAAGTCATCACTAGAAGCTGGCACAGACATGGACACGGCCACGAACTCACAGGCAGGCGCGCCGCGTTAGCAACAAGGCAAGAATACGATAAAATAAAATAAAATTCGTCGCTTGCGCCAAAGCAAATGGGTACGTGTGATGCCTCTGGCGAAGCCTGTTTGCTCACTGGAAGAGGCACTTAAGTGTAAAAGTGCCGAGGCCAGGCAAAAAGCAAGGAAATGAATGACGAACAGCAGCATAGTCAGCGAATTCCACTGCCCGTCGTTACATGCTTGTAGATTCAGTCAGATTAGTCCTGTAAACTATGCTCTCGTTCAATGTCACATCTGAGGTGCACGTGCAAAGTAAACACGCTTTATCAAACACAGTATGGAAACTCGTTAGCCCAGTTGTGGCTAATACATAAATTCGTAAGCAAGGTGATTAATTGACGTATTTCTTTGATATTCTCGAAAGCGCTGCAAGTGAGCTTTCATTATTGTGACATATAATCGTTAGCTTTGTTCGGAAGCTTCCTTTTAACTTCTCAGGAACCGGAGCGTGTAACGTTTTCCATGGGACTGTGACAGAAGTGGACGGTTTATTTTTTCGTCTTTAAAAAATAGCCTTCCAACAACAACAAAAAAACGCGCGCATCAAAGTCGCAAAATTAAGTACAGAACAACCGATTCCATCTCTAATTTCTTGCCACCCTACTCGTCTATGTCTTTTTACAAACGGTTGTCATAAAACGGAACCGAATACCAGCTTCGGCCCAAACATGTAGGTAAAAAGAAGATGGTCCAATTTTTGTCTCAATTTCGTTGGCCACTCACAAGCGCGTTACGCGACCTCATGTTTGCCTTCGCTCGTTTTTTTTCATATTTTTTTCCAGCGGCTGAAAGACTTTGCCCAGCTTCTGAATGAGCGGGACATCCACGGATGCACCGCCATGCACTATGCGTCTAGAAACGGCCAACTGAAGACCATCGAGAGCCTGCTTCATTTCGGAGCCATCGTGAACCTCAAGAACAACGACAATCAGTCGCCGCTGCACTTTGCAGCAAGGTACGTCATAAAAAAATCGCTATCAGTGTCCTTCGGTACAGCTTTACTGCTCAAGAGACTTCCTCTAGAATTTTGTAGAGGTACTGAGCAAGATACTTTTAAAGGTGCCACCATGCACCGACTAGAAGGCAGAAAGCGGCTGTTCTTCGATGAAAGCACCCTTTCGCATGCAGAGAGATAGTTGTAATGAGAATGTCATCAATAAAGTTAAGCGCACAATGTGTCTCAGCTCACAAGCACCGCTAATACATCGAGTTTGTATCTGAAAGAGCGTACATTCGACAGACAACCTACGCTTTCGCATGCGATCGAGCATGATCTACAATCCGGGAAGCCACTCTGCCTTCAAACAGAAGCCTGTGCTCTCTAACGGACTTGGCGCCACAACGCGCTCGTTCTCGGCAGTACACGAAGCTGTTGTATAGAGCTACGGCAAAGTTTCTTGGTTAGTTAGAAAAGATGAGAAGACCCTGTCCATATTCTCTTTTCGTAGAATGCTGCAGTCATCCCACGTAGGCATTTCCGTTAATAATCTCGACAGACGTAATAGCAGCGACAAGGGTATCCCGATGTCCAGTGCTTTTTGTGCATCAAATGCTTATCTCCCAATGACCGATGGCCTGGACCTGGGAGTGAGGGCATATCCCACCGGCCTCTATTATCCACGTTCCCGCACGTTTCTTTCTCAATGTCTTGAAACAAGCCCTGAGTTTTAAACGTCATCGATAAGGGGGCCGGAAATTGAGACTAATTGGTTTAATTTATGGCTTTCTTACGCATACTGCTAAGAAGGTGCTTACGAGAAAAATAAAAGGCATATGGTAACTGGCTCCGACTATGCACACTGATGACCAAAAACACACATGCGGCAAACAACCGAGTGGGCTTCATGGCGGTCGGAGGGTCGGTGGGGAAAATGCTCATGCAACTTGTGATATTTTTCAAGGCAACCTGGCTCTTGAGATTAAGGACATATATTAGTCTATTTCCCATCGGCACAAGGCTACATATGCACAGAGACACCAACGCTCTGCCCATCTGGCATGGTGGAACCAAGCGATGGTGTGTTGGGCTTTTACATCCAGAAACACGTTGTAGTAGAGGGCTCCGGAGCTGTTTAAATCACCTTAGCTTATTTACAGTACGCTCACAATGCGCACTGTACGAAAATTTCTCAGTTCACCTCCATCAGAATGCGGCCGCGGCGGTTGGAATGGAACCCGCGACCTTGGAATCAGTGCCCGAACGCAAGACACTGGGCCCGCCGCAACGGGTGGACCTATGCACGGCTTTTAGGTTCGCCCTGCTGCGAATATTAGCATGGACACATGGTAGTAGTCATTTTTTTAATAGGCTAGAAAGCGTATGCAGGGTCTTCATTCTTGTAGCTCTCTTAATCACAGCACACCCCACGGCTAGGGTGGGGATTCGTCTTTCATTGCGGTTTTCCTTTCTAATAGGAAGGGTCATTGAGGGGCTGGTTTTTAGCTCCCACCGACAGTGATCGTTATCAAGCTGCGCATTCACCTCAATGTCAAATGTGCGTATCAGTAATCATTATACAGCAGTCAATTTAAGCTGAAGCCCTAAATGAATTAATTAAACATTATTCGCACAAATGGGTTGCATTATCAATTGCCCTTCTTAATTCACCGTGGCGCTAAGATCTGGCATGAGCCCAACGCCAATGTTGTACTGTACAATCAATAAGTACGTACGATGTATGTACGACGAATAATAATGAAAAACAATCTCATACAGAAATATAGTTATGCTTTTGCTGCGTCTAAATATTTGCCACCGTGGCTCAGCGCGCACTGTTGTCCGCACACATGTAAATATAGAGGGTGAGCAATTGCAGAATCTAACTTTCCCGTCGGCCATTTTGTGCCGCAGTTATGAGCTGCTCTTTATTTCATGGCTAGGCGATGTACAGTTTTCAGTCGTGATTTATCAGCACACAGTCGTCGAACTAAAACAAACAATTTTGTCATACGATGTGCGCAACACATACCTGTGGTTTTTGCGACGTGCGTGCCGCTGCTTCAACAGCACTTCCTTTTAGGAAAACAGTTTCTTGTGAGCTTATATAATCATGTGTTCATTTATTCCTATACTCTACGTGCAAAAACAGTACTACGCGATGAAAGACACTGAAATGAGCAATAAGGGAGTAATTTCGACGGCCTGGAGTTCCTACACGCACACTGGCATCGAAACACTACCACAGCCTTCTTTTCACTAGGCCTTTTTAACGCAGTCGCCATAACCGAGATCGAAATCACCTTGAGCTAAGCACCGGAGCGAAAGTTTTTAAAACCACTGAGACGCCCAGGCGGGAAACTTCTTGCCAAAGTCAAAGGTCGAAGCCTGGAAACTTCGTCCTTTTGAGAACGTCATTAGTCCCGGACGCCTTTAATAGTATCTGCACGCTGGCAGAAAAGATGAGAGCGAATACTCGTAATGTTTGTGTTTCTCTCTCCTTCCCGTGGTTGTCAGGTACGGTCGGTACAACACGGTTCGCCACCTGCTCGAGAGCAAGAAGGGCCACCTCATCATCAACGAGATGGACGGTGAGGGCAAGACGCCCCTGCACATAGCGTCGCAGAACGGCCACACCAGGGTGGTCCACCTGCTCCTGGTCAAGGGTGCACTACTGCACAGGTGGGTTCATATGGTTTATGGGGGTTTAACGTCCCAAAGCGACTCAGGCTATGAGGACGCCGTAGTGAAGGGCTCCGAAAATTTCGACCACCTTGGGATATTTTGGTTTGAATAACGCGCTACACACTAACAAAACGACATCGGAACGAAGGACACAGGACAAGTGCGCACTAACAACTAAAATTTATTCTGGTACGAAGGTACATAAATACATTCCACGATTTCCACGGGATATTTTACGTTGGAACGGATGCTTGGGCAGGTTGGTAAGGCATTTTAAAACGGAACCGCGCGCACTTTGGCCGGGACTACGAGGAAGACACGACACAGACGAGCGCTTACTTTCAACTGATGTTCATTGCTTGGAACGAGGCATATATACAGTTCCAGCAAAAAGAAGAGAACACACACCCATTCACAGATTCAAGTCATCTAAACATGCTGCACTGAACAAGGACGATAACTAAAATCATTTTAGAGAGGGGGAAATGGGAAATGCGAGGGGGAATGGCGAACTGGCATATTTAGCGAGGTGGAAATGATGACTTTAGTTATCGACCTTGTTCAGTGCAGCATGTTTAGATGACTCGAATCTATGAATAGGTGTGTGTTTTCTTCTTTTTGTTGGAACTGTATATATGCCTCGTAGAAAGGGACGAAAGGAGAGAAAATTCATAAAGAAATGTTGCTTGGGCAGTGCACCCTCTCTCTGAGTGGGCACGTAAGATGCTCCATGCTGGAAGAAATCAACTGGAAGAACAGAAGTTCGCGAGGGATGTCAACGTACAGAAGTCTATGGTATGCATGAGTGGGTGTAAGCCTTACAAAGATTTGTTAAGGCAATCTGCGGACTGTCTAGCAGTTCTGTCATTGCGCAGTACTGACTTTCTACTAAGAAGTTTTCAAGATTGTCTGTGGAGACCCTGTACGTTTTTAGCGTCGACATCTGTTGTTCATAGAGCCATCATATGCGAGTCACATGGTAGACATTGGCTGGGCGACCGATGTGACCTTGCTATAGAAATATGTCATTTTATGCTGACGACGTAAACGACATCCTGAGGGGGTTTGGCTATAGAGTTTTTTTTCTTTCGACTTCCGAAAGAATACAGTCCATTTCATTTTAATCTGCGATGTAGCTGTTAGCATATCCCTCAATGCTGCTTCTATCAAATGCCTTTCCATACCTAAGCAGCACAGGTAATTGGCCCACTCTTGGAAGTGGCTGGTTTCACCCTGGTCCTTTGTAGGACTGGTCTTTGCCAATACATTTCTAATATTGGGGTGACAGCTACTCTTTCTTGACCCGAGTCTAGTTTCAAGCTTTCTCGTTGCTCTCCAAGCTTCGGACCCACAGATAAGCAGGGGCACAACAGATGTGTTGCGAAATTAAATAGGTAATAAATTCAGTCATGTTTTCAAGGCAATCGCAGAATTACTCTTCATGGATTTAGGGCGCATATCAAATGCTCTACAGCACATGTTTATTCTCCGAGCAATCTATTTTTCATAGTACCAACTTTAGCCCTCTGGTTAAACGGTTCAAAGTCATCGTAACGTGGCGAAAATGACAAACATCAATTACAGACAGCGCCAGCGGAACACTTAGTAAACCACTAGAAAGTATCCCCTTGTTACCGGACTGATGTGACTGGCGGAGGAAGCTCTACGCGCTTTGAGGAGCAGTACCGTGCCACAGAGGCGACACTCAATATCGTGTTCTGCACTGGTGTCACTGACCGTTGCACGTTTGACAAATACGGCGGGACCATGTGAAATATTCGTCCGCAAACGCTTTTAGCCTGTCAAAGGCCTAGCCTCTGCGAGACGCCGGGCAAGTGATAATGCTTTATTTAATGCGGCACCGATTGCCCAAATCTTTCTCGGACCCGTTTTTTTCGCGTCTCAATAGCCGTATTCTTCTCGGTTCGGAAGTGCATGCATATTCTCGAGGGGTCAGAGCAGACTGCACTGATGAAGACTGAGCGGCCGCTTTATGCGAGGGCGATATGTGGCCACCGTTGCAGATATGTTGCTTGCGTAACAATTATGGCCATGCTTACGAGGCCGTCCTCTCAGTGACGTGGTCTGGGCGATGATCACTTTCTGGGTGACATCGCATATATTTCTCCATGGTTATTAAGAAGGAAGCCATTGGGACTGATAAGGGTCGTTATGCGGCCCGCGATGCTCTCTCTCTCTCTCTCCCTCGCCACTCGTTGCGTCACTGTGACCCTCATTTCGTAATCCTGGTGACTGCCTAGCCCACACAACAAGGTAAACGAAGAGCTGGTTCAAGGATGATCAGTGGGTTCCTGCGAGTACATTTCTGGACGGATTTCTAGCTGATAAAAAGACACGGCGGGGAGACAGTGACCTAGTGTCCACACCATACTAGGGATTGTTCACGTTATTAGTATTCTTCAAAGTAGCAGGTGTAGGGCCAACTTTCTTAGGGGCAAACGATGAGTTCGTCATAGTAATTTTGCGGCAAAAAGAAAAACTGAGAGATGTCATCCGTTAGCAAACTTGGACAATGCAGGTATGAGCGATAAAAGAAAGATGAAGCGGGGAGATGGTGCTTTCTGTACTCCGTGACATATCTTGGCTATTGAGCGGTATCTATGGAGCAGAAATATGCCCTCTCGTCCTTCGCAGTGAATTTTATTCCCTGGTTACAGTTAATAGTTCTCTCTTTAAACATAGCATATTGACAATACAAGTTATTTATGTGCACTTCCAACATGACTATCAAATTTCGACTTTTCAAAATCCAGGGCAAAACGTAATACAGCAGATTAACCTTACTTGTTGAAATGCGAAGTATGTGCGCTAGCACGTCGCGTATCATAAGCTTTCGGTTCAAGGCCAGCGTTTAGAGGTCAATTTCCAGCAAATTATCGGCGAAATCGGTGATTGGCGAACTTAGTGGAACTTGATGATCACGACATGTGATGCACAGCTCTAGAAGAGGGAGTGGAAGAAGGGAAAGGCGGGGAGATTAACCTACCGATAAAACCAGTTTGCTATCCTGCACTGCGGTAAATGGATGGGCGCTAGAGGGTGACAGTTAAGCACGAGGGGAATCGGTTGCTTCGATAGCATAGTATAGTAGTCGTAGAATAGTAGTCGGCACCGCGTGTCGGAAATAATCGAGGGCTGCGTAAAAAGAAATCGTACCATGGTAATTTGTGGTTCTAGTAATTGATGACTGATTGGTGTATGATAGGCGGTGCAGATTAATGAAATCATTGCAATCAGTTGATCAAGTAAAGAAATGAAAAAATAAAAAAATGAAAAGGGGTTTCGAATTGTCAACGTGCTCCGAATAAAAAGAATGCTTGATGACGCCAATTAAGAAAATTTAAAGTAAGTATTTGATCAATCAAATAATTGAATCAATTAAAAAACAAACGAAAATGTTTTCAAAGCTGCCAAACTGCCCAGAATGGATAACCTAACCTACTACGCTATAGCTTCATACCCTTAAAGCAAACCTTAAATATCCTTTCTAATATTTATTTTTTTCTGCATGTCTAGCTGGCTGCAGAGACTGAAACAGACGACGAGTTTTTTCGACATAAGAAGCCTCACCGCAAGCGCAGAAAATTTTTTCTATAATGTTGCCAGGTGCGCCTTTTTATAACGAGCTCCCATAGATGGCGACAGCTACTCCAGAGACGGAATGATGCAACCTGGAACGCTCCAGGCGACTAGGCGCACAGTCATGCGGCCGTACTATTTGACGGGATCACATTTACGGGACCGTCAGTCCCTTTAGCATTCCATTCACTGCCAGGAAAAGAGAGAGGGAGACATTTTAATTAAAACACGAGAGGCCCAGGCAAAGCTGTCACAGTGTACAGATGGAGCATAATTTGTGGCCGTGTCATGCAGGTAGGCTTCTAAGTGGCCACTTTCGTTCGAGGTGTGCCACCACTGTCATCATCAGCCTAACTGCATCCAGTGTGTGGCAAAGGACTCTCATTTATCCCTAGAGTCACCCTGTCCTGTGGCAGCTGCGATCACCTTGTCACCGCAAACTTCCAAAGCTCACCCGCCTGCCTGAGTCTCTATCGCCTACTCCCACGCTTTTCGAATCCGCTGTTTCTCCAAGCGACCGTCAGTTGTCTGCTCTTTGCATTGCATGCCTATGCTCATAGCCATTTCTCTTTGAAATAAAGTAGGATGTCAAACTAGTTGGGATAAATTCACCTATATGAAATAATCCCCCATTTAAATGGCAGGGAGTACAAAAATTTCCTCTTTTCTATTTCCCTTCCATTTTTTTAATTTTTTTCTCAACCCGGTGGTTTTCCTTCAATGGGCCACTGTCTATTTACCCTCAGCCGAACGGATATCTTGCTTGGAATGTCCGCTTTTAAATTAATCAGCACACAGAAAGCTTCTTCTATATCTGCTGTCAGGCGTTACGAAGTCATTAGAACGCGTTAAGTGAAGTTTTAGCTAACCGTGCCCTTACCTAGCTTGGTTTTGTCCCGTGTCATGTTGGCGCGAATTTTACCCACACGCAAGTTCGTAGCAAGAAATTTTTGAGCTAAACATATTTACCACCGTTTACAATATGGCAGCATTGAATTTGTTTCTTAGTGACGCAAAATACCTAGAGTACATTATTCCACATTTTCGCATTTACTTAATGTGCAGAATATTTTATTTTATTGGCCCAAAGGCGGCTTGGCTGAAGAGCGCCATGGCTAACATGGTTTCTGGTTTTCATGAGTTGGGGTCAATGACCCATATTTCAAGTATTTTTCCTGAAAGGAGCCGAGCATTGAGGCAAGGGAAAACTGTGACCTATGGAATTCCAATGAGTGCCCTGCAGCATCAGGGATGGAACTCCGCACGCTCCAAGCAAGTTTTCCGCCATATAATTATGCTGCAAAAATACTATATTGCAAGAAGAAGGCAACATAGCGTAATGTCACGTGTGCTGACCATACACAGGGGCACAGACGTGGACTATGACCTGGATGGCTGGCATAAGACTGAAGCAAACTGACGATGATGATGCTGAGTTTTTATGGCGCAAGGGCATCTAAGGCCAAAGAGTGCCAAACGTGAACTTTTGTTTTGTCTTTGTTTTCTGCACTTGTGCGCACAAGCAGAAAACCACTCGGCGGCTGCGACTGAAGAGTAACTTGGTGGTCGTAAGGACTGAAATGCCGACCGCTTTCGCTGATGGCCGAGAGAGAGAAATGATAGCGAAGTTTCTAGATAAGCGCTCATAGAGAAGCTGCCCTCGGGGCATTGTGGTGAAGCTGGGTAGCCCTAAAATTTTCACATTTATTCCGGAAGCGTCATGACGCAACACCTTTGTTTCCTTTCCATTCGTGCTGCATCTTACCTGCGAGTCACTGACTGGACACACTTTCTATGCAAATCAAGGTGTAGCAATCTCCGCTGTCTGCTCGAAGTTCACTGTGTTCAAGGTGCTGAAAAATTTTAACTGGTCATAGGAGCATGTGAGTGTCGCTTAGCAATCTCTTTTCTCCTTACCCCCTCTCCCCTTTCTGGATGCTGGATGCTGCTTGTGAGAGAAAAAATGCTTTGGTCAAGCGGCCCGTCAGGCGTGATCAGATTCACGTTCCTGTTCTAGATTAAGAGTCTAAACAGCTACAACAATCTTGAACATTGTAGAAGCTCTACCGCCGATCATGGTTATTGCGCATTGAACTTGCCGTATAGGCGGCGTTAAACAAATAACAAAAAAACAAACATACCGACGCTTTGCGGCAATAGCTACACAGACAAGAAGCCGTCTACTGACTGCATCGAGTGAATTAATGCACGCACAGCGCAATGTAATGTTTTAATATTTCATTGCACGTGTCTTCATACTCACTACCACGAATTATTTCGGGTAACATACTTGTACGTCGTTTCAACGGCGTAATAAGCAGAAAGACTCCTTATCATTAAACAGCCAGCGCACCACTTGGAAGCCCTGCAACTGGCCGCGTGAAACTTGTTTTAAAGCGAAAGCCGTTTATGTAAGGCATTGTACGTTGAAGCCACGTGTACCTCCGTCGCACCGTTTTACACGCTTAACACCATGGCGGCGTGGGCGGGCATGTTGTGGCGGGTTTGCGCGCTCCCCCCCCCCCCCCCCCTCCAAGACGAAGAAGGTAGTGCGAGGTGAAGTCGGCTGACGCTCTTGAGGACAACAACAGTTTTCCTAATAGCAGTAGGCAGACTCGCAGCTGCAGCATCACCAACCGGAGAAAAATGAGAAAACAGCAACTGCAGACATCGCTCGTTGCCGTGCTCGATAGATAGACTGCAAACGTCAGCACAGCAAAGACGCCTCTGCGTGCACTGCCGAACGTTATGCTGATCGGCGCAGGGGCCGTTCCCCAGTTGTAAAATGCCGCTGAGCATCAATGCCTAAAGCAGCACCTGGAGACTTCTTTGGAGGTTTTAGCCGTGCTAGGACTGAAGGCGGCCACTGATGAGACGCGTGGTAAGCGCGGTAGTCATTGGATACCAAGGCACGTTCCCTCAAGACTACAAATCAGTGAGAGCGCCGAAAGGGCCAATGAGAAGCGACGTCTACGAACGCTGGTGGGACTAGCGGCGGTTGCATTCCGCTAGTACCACCAGCGTCAGCATAAAGGAGCCATGGTTTGCAAGGTGGAACAGCACGTCCTGTCACGCGAATCCGTTCAGCAACTCGGGCTCGATGTGCGGGAGATTCTGGTTCGAGCGAAATTTGGTGCCCCTGCAACCGAAGTACTTTAAGCACTTGCGTCGTGACTTCCCAATGGTAGCTGTGAATGCGTTTAAATATCTACCACGTGCTACAGCTTGGTGACGCGAATCCGCCTATCCTGGGGTATCAGGCGCCTCTCAACATCGGCGTCATCTCAACAGAATGTGGTGCGCTTTCCCTGACTTCATCGGTACGTATCCGACCGTAACTGACCCATAATCTTTTGCTTACTTAAATCTTACTAAACAAGGCTAAAGACGCGGTAATATATTTTTTTATTTCGATGCATTCTTAGATGAAGTAGGTAAATTAGCATATTGTTTACTATACTTCGTGACCCTCTCTAGAGATTCAGCGGTGTATGAAAGCTGATGGCTTCGCATAAGCAAATAAAAGCGGCATAGTTTCCCTTCAGGGAACATTATTCGTGAATGCCTCCTTAAATACAGAACAATCGAGCAAGAAAGCTGTACAATAGCCTTGGTTCACTTGACAAGTCAAGACAGCGTCGACAGACATGAATTTGTTAATTCCTTGTTCGTTCGGATTTCTTTCTAACAGTTGGAGTCAATTTCACCTCACAGCTCTAAATACATGTAATACCTTTCGAGCAAATATTTCTCTAAAGCGTTGCTTACGTTCACAAACTGGAAAAAGACAGGAGTTCCAATCCTACTGAGAGACTCAATAAATATGCTTCCTCTTTTGAAATGGCGCCCAAAAGTATTGGCTTGCTCTTGGTGTTATTCAAAGCTGAGGTATCGGCAACAATGAAAACGAATTTCGTCTCCTAAATTCCAGAAAGAAATCTCATCAGCTGCATCTTTTGTGTCATCGATTTTTCGGCGGTGTAGTTGAAAGGCAAGGTGCAGATTTTTTGGCCACGTAGCATGCCGCTCGGGCTTGTTTTTATCCTCTGGCTTATCCCGCGGCGCAGGAAATTGGACGGCGTTTCTGCGACTGACAGCTTTCGTAAAGCAACGTCTCAGAGTCGCCAACAACAAGAACACTTCTTTTTTGCTGATGCCGGCTCAAATAAGTCCTTAAACTCTTAAATCGGGCCACCTGTTTTGCTTTATACCTCCATTTCCACTCAGAGAAAGGTGTTCCGTTTTCTTAACTCCAATTTTGTCGCGTAGCAGCGAAGTTCTCAGTGCATGTCCTTCGACAATATAGATCCTAGTGCTCGAAATCCGTCGCACTGTGCAACAAAAGACGGCATTGTTAAAGCTGGGCGGCTTATTGTCTCCAATCTCGAAACACGCGTTGATGATTTTCAACTGTAGCATGGTTTTTTTCGAAATAAGGTTAATGTAATATAGAGTTTCACCAGGCAGGTCTAATGCGACCGTTTTCAAATAGCACAGGAGAGAGGAATCCTAGCGGGAGAAGCAAAATGTCGCGTATTTTTTACGCGTTCGCAGAGCAGTGAGAATTCTTTTTCCTTTATGTGCACTTGCAGCAACGGCAAAAATAAGCCATACCCGTATTACAAAATTTCAAACCCTCGCAAAGCACCTTACACAGTGAAACCGAAACCGTCTCACGTCACATGTAGACCCTCAACTGTACAGTATAGTGAGAACATTCCTAACAGAAAATCTTTATCGACTAAGCTTCTGAAAGTCTTCTGGCAGGTGTGTTGCAACTGATGAGCGTATGAGAAAGGCAACGAATCTTCGTACCTTGCAACAAAAAATAAGTAGCGCGGTCGATTTCTTAATTCAATCTCACGCTTCTTTTTTCTAACACCATTAGTATCTGAAAATTTTCTGTGGCTACGGATAACAGATGTTGCTGAGGCGGACTTTATTGCGAAGTATGTTCAGTAGATGAAACTTCACGAGAAAATCTGAAAATGGGACCTACTTTTATAATGTCATAAGACAGGGAACTTCGTGACGTAACGTTAATTCACCTTGTAAGCCAAATGTAGGCCAATGGAATAGATTCGGAGAAACAACGCTTCTAGAATTCCCATTGATGCGAACAAAGGCAACCCGAAGTGAATAGCCAAGGCCTTAGCTTCTTGGTGTGTCCCGCTTCAATCAGCACGTGCAACTCGAAGCCAGGAACATTGGCTCAATAATAGTGCACGCTGCAGGCTTCACAAAAGGTATTTAGTTCTCTGTAGTGAACTAGCTTTGTTTGGCTTTTGCTCAAAAAGAGAAATCGGAGCTGTAGTGGGTACTGTTTCGCATCCTCGGCAATGGCTTAGGGAGACAACGCTAGAAAAAAAAAAAACTTAGTCCGGTGACTGAGCAGTGGGAAACAGCCTTGGAGAATGTCACATCTAGCGTCACATTTACAAATATATAGATGAGGCGTACGGCTTACACTAATCGGAAAACATTTGGATAAGAACTGGAACTTATGCTAAGCATCTCTAATTACAAATATAAACCGTGGTTCTTCGATATCCGTAAAAGCTAAGAAAGAAAAAAGAAATTAAACTCGAGAAGAAAACGTGGAGATATGTAAAAATGTCATCTTGCCTTTCGCATTCGAGAGTGCGTGTGGCTTAGGCGCAGCTACGGCGGTCAAAAGGGGTTTTCTTTTTGTCGCTTTTCCATGCCATGAAGTCTCGTCACCGGTAGTACAGCACAGGGCGCAACATCCGGGGTACTACAACGCTTAGAATGAGGGCCGATACCCTCAGTACGGGGTGTTGCATCGTGCCTAACGGAAAAGTGCCCGAATTATTGACAGAGCGTACGTATTCAGCTATTTGTCCGTAACACGACTCCTAAATTCCTGCACTGATTGTATATCGAGGAAGTTACTAAGTCTCAGTTATTATCTTGTTTTAAATGTTGAGCGCAACGGCAAAAAAAAATCCGAAGATGAGGCGAAGACAGACGACGACACAGCGATAAGTAGTCTTTCTTCTTGGTCCTGTCATCGCATTTCTGCTTTCTGTTATGTCAACCAACTAGCCTGCAGCCTTAAATGTTTCAGTGATTGGCGCTCTCTTACATGGCACTCTCGACGTCAAACATGCGCAAATGTTTATTGAAAATATTCAACATGAGCAAAGTTTTAGATTCCCATGCCAAAGAACACTAAGATGACAAAAAAATGTTATGGTCCGCTTGGCTGATTATTACATATTTCGCTCTACTTAGGGATCACAAAGGGCGGACGCCTCTTCACTACGCAGTCACCAATGGCTTCACCCACACCATGGAACAACTGCTGGCCGTACACTCGCATCTCCTGGACCAAAGTGACCGAGACGGGGTGAGCATGGAGACCTTCCCGCGGCGGCGAAAATTAATTCTCATTTTTTAAACTCTTTTGAATCCATTAAAAACATAAAAACCAGCATTTTTTGTTTAAAATGCCATCTGATCATCATCGTCACTAGCTGCGATAAGGATCTGCTAGCATAGAGCTCTGCTAGCATACAAGGTTGGAGGCGAAACACGCGAAGGGTGTTTAAGTGAGTCACGCGCAAGAGCACAGTACTGACCTGCACTTTTTATGTTTCTACGCTGTTCTGAGCCTGTTCTCAGGCAAAAAGAGTCATTTATATTGTACCCACTTTGAGCAAAACGCAGGGCGCGCATGATGAACGCGGAAGTTCAATGCAGGGTTCTTACCGGACTGCGAACAAAGGCTCGTCCGCTTTTAATTCGCTACCGTACAAGTTGCTTCCTTCCTACTCAGAAAACAAGTAACCGAAAACCTCATGTTTTTTTCTGGACTAGCAGCAAAAGAACAGGCTCAACGATTGTGTTTTGAGTGTAGAGCCTTTGGGACAAATTTAATGAAAGTCTTCAGAAATACACATGGTTTATATGCAATCGAAAAAAATGTGAAAATATAGTTTGCTTTGGATAATGCATCAATATCAGTTTGTATTTTACTGCATCTGCTCACCTAGCGTCGCTGAAGGTAGGTGACGCCTAGTAGTATAGCTGCCTTCATTAAGCAACTGGTCCTTTGCACTCTAGCCGAAGCTTTGCACTGCAGACGATGAACTCCAGGCCATTTTCTTCTAAGAACAGAAATGCTAATCTTTTTCTTTTCTTTCAAACCTCTCAGGCTTGAGATGTACTAAGATGACTACGCATTCATCTGAAAAAGGCTTATTTTTGTTGTTGCATAGCCGCCCTCCCCGCCCCAGCGCATCGGTCCGTCTACGCGGCTCCCTAAACGCAACTCTTTCATCTTTCACACTCTGGCCCGGCTGCGGGCCACCGAATGCAAGGAAACCAGTCTGCTCGAGCGGTGCTCGAAATAAATTGCTCCCGTTCTTATCGGCGCCATCGAAACTGTCTAAATTTTTTCTCACGCTTGGGTCACGTGCCAAGAATGCGAAACGCCCTGTTCGTGCAGCCCTCTCGCTGTTTCCATTTTTGATCTCATCTCTCCGGACTGAAATTGTCGTTCAAAACCGGGAGGCTCCGTTTTTATGCCGTCACGCGGCGCGCGTGAAGCGCGTACTGCGGCCGTCGTCCGATTGGACCATGTTTTATTCAACGCGCCGAAGGAAGAATTCTCCGAATGGGGAACTGGTGTTTCCAGCATGGCGTGAAGATATCTAATCAATCCGCTTTAGTAAACACTTCTAAGACTGTGACGTGAAAGGTCGGTACAAAAATATAAATTAACGACTTTCAACCTGATGCAATAGTTCCGGAGTCAAAATATATGCGCTTTAAGGCAGAAAGTATTCGTTTTCAGTATAGATACTATTTCAGTGTCATTACTATAGTTTCTGGCGTGTTATGAAGCATGTGTAGCTCATGTGACAGGCGCGCAAGGCTCGTAATTTATTAGGCAACATGGTCTGCTCTTCAGCGATGCAGTGTGGCATTTACAACTTCCCTGAAACTCATAATCTGCGCAGAGTGAGGTAGAGTCTCTTCCTAGCTCCTGTGACTTCTGTAGCTTCCCAGGTGCGAGATAGCCCGTCTGTACTGTTCAAAAGCAAATCCTGTGGCATGGGAACGTTAGGTCGACACTGTAAGTAGGTAATATAATGCCAGAACTCTTATTCTGTTTGGATCAATGAAGCTATTTAACCCTGAGCGCGAAAATATTTCGGGCAAGCCGTCCATATATCTCACACACAGGATGCTTCCGTGTTGTGTGTTCGCAGGGGCGAAGGACAAAGTAAACACGACGCAAGAAAACAAAAGAAAGTGCGCGGAATAGCATGCTGTTTTGCTTGCTTGCGTTATGTGTTCGAGACTCACGCATAGGGAACTGCATTGTTTCTCCGCACTCATTTCTTCTGCCCCAGCACTGAAGAAAAAAATCCGCACGCCGCACGTTTCTTGCATTTTGTTCCTGTGAAGCAAGAGTATGCATTTAACAAAGAAGCAAATTACATTAAATGCGATAGATTTACTACGGCGTCATGTGCCAGTGAACGAATGCTTTGTCAGCAAATGTTGGGTGTCCGCATCTCGATTTTAAGGGCTCTTCAGCACCAGCTAGCTTTGCTGAAAGTGTTATATCTCAATCATAATTCTGATCATATCTGATCATAATGCTGCACGGGACGTTCCGGATCACTGGAAGGCCACACCAAATTTCTATCAGAAGTTTACACATAAACGCAGACATTGGCTTGCGATAGATAAAAACCAAGAATGGATTACATAAAAATGTCCACAAAGGCAGTGTAGTGGAGCTAATCTGGAACTGAGTGGCTCACAGAAGAGAGCCGTTATTTCTTTGTTTCGCTTGGGCATTAGATTCACAATATTCGGAGTGTCGCAAACAAAAGTTTATATGCCACAAAAGCCGCAGAATGAGAGAAAAATATCAGACAAAGAAATGGAATTCATTCTTCGCCACAACAAACAGGCTGGAATCGACGGGTTGCTAGACGTGAAATTTTCCGCGAGACGATCCAAAGCGTCGTTCGATTTCACGCTGCGTGCGTCGTCAATGCTGTGGCGTCCACTTTTCGCTTCCTTAAAATTGGGTGCATGGCGTCTACGAATAAAGAAAACTAATTTCGGAAACTAACAAAAAGATAAAGTTTCGGCATGCTATCATACGCAGTAGACCGAAAGCAGTGCAAAAGCCGTGTTTTGTGATCTTTATTTCTTTAATTTGCTCTCCTGACTCCTTGCTGTTGCTTATCTTGTCCTTTGATACTGAATTCCACAAGCAACGATAAAGGCTTTTAGCATAGCGGAGCCGTACTTGCGTAAACGCATACTCGTTTACCGGACTGCGGCTGGCTGCGCACGCGCAGCAGTCGCCCATGGCTCCTCCCACGTAATTGCGCGCGTGCAGGAGGCGTCCGGTAAAACGGCATACGTCTACGTTAATACGCCTCCGCTATGCTAAATGTCTCTAATGCTTGTTTAGGCGTCAAAAATGACGTCAGACGTAGCAACTTCCAGTTGTGGAAACCAAAACAGTGGGTTCAAAAGAAAAAAATCTTCACTGGATACCGACGAGGTTGCAGCGAAAGCACAAATACTACATGAACGAATGTCCTACGGTGAATAGTAATAATAATTAGTTTTGGGGGAAAGGAAATGGCGCAGTATCTGCCTCATATATATCGTTGGACACCTGAACCGCGCCGTAAGGGAAGGGATAAAGCAGGGAGTGAAAGAAGAAAGGAAGAAAGGGGCGCCGTAGTGGAGGGCTCCGGAATAATTTCGACCACCTGGGGATCTTTAACGTGCACTGACATCGCACAGCACACGGGCGCCTTAGCGTTTTTCCTCCATAAAAAGGGGCGCCGTAGTGGAGGGCTCCGGAATAATTTCGACCACCTGGGGATCTTTAACGTGAACTGACATTGCACAGCACATAGGCGCCTTAGCGTTTTTCCTCCTACGGTGCGAGGAAATGAAATTGAAAATTTCTTTTTGGGGAAAAGAAATGGCGCAGTATCTGTCTCACATATCGGCGGACACCTAAAACGTGCCGTAAGGGAAGGGATAAGGAGGGACTGAGAGAAGAAAGGAAGAAAGAGGTGCCGTAGTGGGGGGCTCCGGGGTAGTTTCGACCACCTAGGGATCTTTAACGTGCACTGTTATCGCACAGCACACGGGCGCCTTAGCGTCTTGCCTCCTTCGAAACGCGGTCACCACGCTCGGATTCGAACCCGGGTACTCCGGGCCAGTACCCGTTATTAATAATTGGTTTTTGTGGAAAGGAAATAGCGCAGTATGTCTTATATATCGGTGGACACCTGAACCGCGCCGTAGGGGAAGGAATAAAGGAATTACTGAGAGAAGAAAGGACGAAAGAGATGCCGTATTGTAGGGCTCCGGAATAAGTTCGACCACCAGGGGATCTTTAATGTGCATTGACATCGTACAGCACACGGGCGCCTTAGCGTTTTACCTCCATAAGAACGCCGCCGCTGCAGTCGGGTTTGGACCCGGGAACTCCGGATAAGTGGCCGAGCGCCCTAACCGCTGAGCCACCGCGGCGTGTACCAGTAGCCGATGAAAATTTGTTTTTTTTTTTTGAGGAAAGGAAATGGCGCTGTATCTGTCTCACATATCGGCGGACAACTGAACCGCGCCATAGGGGAAGGGATAAAGGAGGCACGAGGGACTCCGGAATAAGTTCGACCACCTGGGGTTCTTTAACGTGCACTGACATCGCACAGCACACGAGGGGGGGGGGGGGGGCGCTGCGAGCGCGCGAAGCGACCAGACGAGCGCCGTATCGGCTCCTGTTATTTGCCCCAGGAACCGCGGAATTTTTTGTGTGACCCCGCCGAAACCGTCACTATCACCTCCCCAACATCGAGAGGAACCTGCTGGTCCTAGTCCTGAGAAGGTAGGCCCGAAACTGGCTGTTCTATGACAATTTTTCATCATTGCCACGGCGCGGAACGCTATGGCGACCGCTACTCAACGCGGCTACGATCCCACTGCAATGGCGTGGGCTGAAATCGACATTCAACAACCCGAAGACAGGTCTCCACCCATTGAAGATGAAGGACTCTTTACGCTGATTTACATGCGTAAGCGGACCCAGCGTTCCAAGGCATCCAAGGACGGTACCACGATGGCGTCGCTCAAGCAAACAGGCAGCTGGGCTCAACGGCCGCCTCTTCTCCGGCAGCGATCGCGCTGCGCTGCCGCTGGATAACAAGGCTGCTTTATGGAGCCCGAAATAGACGCCAAAAATGAGCTCAGAAGATATAATCGTGGTTCTCGAGCCAAGGCAGACCATGAACCTCAAGGAAATTTTCCAGCACGGCGAGTTGGGAGCGGCTATTGCCCAGTACGTGGGTGGAGACGCTGGCGCCGCGCTCAGCATATGGCCAGTCTGGACCCAGAACCTCGTCGTTTGTGGGACCCAACACATCGAAGCAGCCAATAAGCTGACTAAAGACTTTGACCTCAATACCGGAGCGGACTTCCATCCATTTCGGGGCCACGTAAAGATTAATGGTGAGGTGTGCCGAGGTGTGATAAGGGTGCGGGCTGATGAGACGACGGCTTCCCTCAAGAACAAGGTGAAGTGGCGCGAAGGTGAGATAGGCTTTGTGCGCAAACTGGGAAAATCAAATATAGCGGTGCTCACCTTTGTGGGCCGCAAGGTGCCGCGCTACGTGCACTACAATTGTGAATGCACGCTTGTGCGAGAATACAAACGGACGATCCCTGCATGCTTCCGCTGCGGGACCATCGGCCACCGGGTTGACAACTGCCCACACCCGGACATCGGAAGATGTGGATTTTGCGGGCAACATGTGGGCGCCTCCGAGCAGGGTCTTAACGAACATGACTGTACCCCATGCTGCATGATCTGCGGGCAAGCCCACCTGACTGGCTCCGCTGACTGCAAGGGCAAGTTTCGGCGTCTCCAGCGATCGAGACCGCTAGCCCAGCAGCACCAAGGGGAGCAACCAAACAAGTCGAGCAAGTCCCCTGGGAACAAGACGGGCAAGTCCGGCCAAGCGGCTGGGAATCAAGGTAGCAGGAAACAACCACCTCCCGCTTCCAAAAAGGCGAAATTCAGGACCGGTGACAAGCCGCCAGCTTTCCAAGCCGGGGATTTTTCCCCCCTTGGCAACAGCCCAACTTCAACATCAAAGGTCAGCAGCTGGGCGGGCGTCGCCTCTATTTCCTCTCCCTCCCCTTCCCCCCTCGAACTTGAGCTGAGAAAAGAGCTAGCGTTTCTCAAAAACCAGAACAGGGCACTGAATCACATCGACCGGCTTCACCGCGCACCGGACGGCGGCTCGCTGCTGCAGCGTATGCGCTCGCACCCGCGCTCACGAATGGGCGCGGCGCTGCTCGAGTATGAGCAATTGACCCAAGGCCCACCCCCCTACGGCTCCTGCGCGCCCTGGCCTGCTGCCTCGGAGGTACAGCGAGAGATCGTCGGCATCGCGGGAAAGCGGAGCACACCCCTCTGCGCTGTGCAGCAGCTGGCCAGAGCCGTCATACACGAGGAGCTCCAGGACCATCTCCTCGTGTACACCGACGGCTCAGTGGCCCGCGACAGCTGCTCCCTTGCAGCGGCGGCCACCATCCCCGCACTGCGACTGCACAGCCAGCAACACGCAACCTTCCTGGGCTCCTCCACCACGGCGGAGTTGATGGGGATCCGGCTCGGGCTGGACCTGCTGCTCACCCTCGGCCCTCCGCCGCCCAGGAGTGCTCTGCTGTGCGACTCCCGCGCCGCCCTCAGCCGCCTGCAATCTAACGGCCGCGGTACCCCACTAGTGCGGGAAATTCGCTCGCGCATCGAGCGCCTCGCGCAGAGAGGCTGTGCCGTGCGTGCACAGTGGGTGCCCGGTCACTGCGGCATCGCCGGCAACGAAGAAGCTGACGACCTCGCGACCGCTGCACACCAACTACCTGCCAGCGATCTGCCCCTTGCGCTGGAGGACGTGCGTGCGGTAATTCACCACCATCTCCGAAAGCAGCACCCCGACCCACGCATCGCGGGAGGTGAGCGCATCGACAGTGTCACCGGCTGTCGCGCACTTACACGGTCGCAACGTGCAATGATCCTCCGCGCGCGCATCGGCTGCGTGTGGCCCGGGGAACGACGGGTGCGTCACGGAATCGCGACGAGTGATGTTTGTGACGGATGCGGTGCAGTGGAAACACTAGAACATCTGCTCCTTCGCTGCTCCGCGTTCGCCGATGCTCGTCGCGATATGCTCGCGGCCTATAGGGCGCAGGGCATACTACCAGACTCCATCAAGACGCTATTGTGGCCGCAGGGCAGTGCGCGCACTCGTGAGCGAACTTTGGTGAGCCTCTGTGCATTCCTCGAACACACGGGCTTGACGTCCCGTCTGTTCTCCGTCAGGTAGTTACACGCAGTGACCGAACGCTCCGCGAGTTCTACCTTGAACGATTAATAACTGGACGCCCCACTCCAGTTGTAACCTACACAGTGCTGTGCGCGTGTGTGATTTAATTTCTCTAAACTGAACTAATCACGCGCACAACCTGGACACATTACTTATTGTGTAAATAGTTTGTACATATTACTTCTCCCCCTGTCCTCTACTCCTGTCCCCTCACCTCTTTCATTTCATTTCTCCATTCTGCCTGCTGTCCTTTATTTCCGCTGCCCCAGCTCAGGTGCTTCAGTATCGATGGCAGATGCCGGGGCTAGCAAAAATCTTTTCCTTCCTTTTTACTATTATTTTTAATAAAACCACTACCACCACCACCAGTTAGAATCCAAATTGAACGCACTAAAAAACGCTAGGGCAGAACCACCTCCATCGGAAACAATGGAGGACGCTGATGAATCGGCGTCTGAGTGCTCGAGCGTCGCTCCGTTGTCAGGTGCTCCGCTCACTGCAAATCTGGAAAGCCGAATGACGGCTATTGAGCAAAATGTGGCTGATCACGTGACCCAACTACCAGCGATTATTACATAAGTCATCCAAACACAAATGCAGCAGCTGGTAACAACCATTACTCAGCAACTGACTGTGTCCGTTACGCAACAAGTCACACAAAACATTAAAGCCTGGATACAGGCTAACCCAAAATTGATTAGGCGGGCAGGACCCGTAAGGGAAGTAGGCCGTCCATCCAAAATTTGCCGCGAAACTATTGAGGAAGAAAATCAGGATAACCCCCTCGCTACCATGCAGGGCACCAGCGCAGTGGGTGGGGTGAGCCAGCCTGCGTCTAGCCTTCATCATGGCTCAGGGCACTAAGAGGACACCTCGTAAAATAACACAGGAACCTTTGTGCATAATACAATGGAATTGTAGAGGATTTCGCGACTGCGCGAAACGAGCACACCTACGCCTTTACCTTGAAACATTGGACTTTCACGCCGCCATTGTCGCGCTTCAAGAACCTGGGGCATCGGCCAAAATTTCTGGATAAAACACTTTTCAGAGGGACCCATCCACCTGTATTCTTGTACATAAGTCGTACACAGCACAGGAGGTAGACCTCGACATAGAGATAACATATTCTTACACTATGGTCACCGTGTTACCTCTGCGACGCTCTGACCCTCCCTGAACACATATTGAACATATACTGTCCGCCCAAGCTCAAACATATTACTTTCTCAGATATCTTCGGCCGGGCACTGAAGATAGCGGGTCGGGACTTTTTTTTTATTGTGGGAGATTTCAATGCCCCCAGCCAATTATGGGGCTACAAAAAGAGGGAGGAGTGAGGTAGAAAGCTAGCGGAGCTTATCTCTACGCTAGGCATCACCCTCCAGACCGACCCAGCGCATCCCACACGAATGGGAAACTCTGTGACTCGGGACACGTGTCCTGATCTCACACTTTCCAAACACATCCAACACGTGGACTGGAACAACACGGAAGAGACACTAGGCAGTGACCACTGCATCATTAACACATTTATTCACACGCGGCCCCTCAAAAATTCCCTCACACAAGCTCGACTCCCAGACTGGCAGGCTTTCAGAAAGTCCATGCCCTCAGCCAACCTGATTAAAGATGGATACGATCAGTGGGCCCAAACAATTTTGACAACACTCAAGCAACACGAAACACAGATACAGACCACGGAAGACTGCCTGGCAGTGGACAACCATCTATTACATATCTGGGAAGCCTACCGCAGCCTTACCAAACGTTGGAAAAGACAGAAACGTAACAGAATTCTCAAGAAGCGCATCCTAGATCTCACTCACAAAGCAGCTCAGTATGCCTCGCAGCTTGCTGACGCCAACTGGATAGATCGCTGTAATACGGCTGCCAGACATATGTCCGGCAAGAACACTTGGAGGGTTTTCCGCAGCCTTATAGACCCCGCGCTGACCCGAGGCGAAACACAGCGCCAGTTACAACGAGCACTCCATAATTTCAAGGGCAGCAAAACACAACTTGCAGAGACACTCAGGGACAAGTATCTCTGCTGCAAACAGGACCCTCGCGGTCAGGAGTATCTTTACGCAGGCAAAGATAATCCTGAGTTGGACCAACCGTTCCAATTATTTGATCTCAAGGCAGCCCTGACCAAAATGAGGAGAGGCACTGCGCCTGGACGGGACAAGGTCACAGTTAAACTGCTGGCCAATCTCGCTGACCAGGCGTTTGGAGCCCTTCTGAAATACATCAACACTATATGGAAGGGCGAGAACCCGCTCCTTCTTGATTGAAAAACAGCCCTAGTAACCTTCATCGATCCCCAAAGTCGGGAAAGGAAATCAACACAGACAACTTGAGGCCTATCTCGCTCACCTCGTGTGTGGGCAAGCTGATGGAAACCATGGTGCGGGATAGGTTCTCCGAAGACTTGGAGCAACGAAACACATTTCCAGACACTATGTTCGGCTTTCGCCCACATAAGTCGGCACAGGACGTATTCCTCCAGCTCAACAGAGACATAATACAACCAATCGAACACCCACACAATGACAAGGTCGTCCTGGCCTTGGACTTGAAAGGAGCCTTCGACAACATCAAACACAGCGTCATACTGACACACCTCAATGAAACCAACTGTGGCCGCAACACTTTCAACTATATCAAAGACTTCCTGACCGATCGAGCCGCACTAATCAGAATCCACGAGGAAGAGTTTGGTCTGTATCAAATGGGTACGCGGGGGACACCACAAGGCGCGGTGCTATCCCCCTTACTCTTTAATTTGGCGATGCTCCATCTCCCAGACAAGTTGAATGGTATCGAAGGCATACGACATGCGCTGTATGCCGATGATATCACGATCTGGGCCACAGAGGGCAACTTAGGGCGCATGGAGGAATGCCTGCAAACAGCCGCTCACGTAGTGGATCGCTACGCAGGGCACTGTGGTCTCCAATGCGCACCCAACAAGTCTGAATTTGTGCACTTTAGGGCATCCCCTAAGGACACTAGCCAAACACATCTCTCCTTAACATGTGGCCCCATACACGAGGCCAAAGAGATTAGAATACTCGGGCTCTTCATCCATAACCAAAGAAGAGTAGACACAACATTGCACAAACTCCGCAAAGTTGGAGACCAAGTAGGCCGTATGGTCCGTCGCGTCTCCAACAAGAGAGGGGGTTTGCGAAGCAGGGATGCCATGCGGCTGGCCCATGCTTTTGTAATCAGCCGAATCCTCTATTCGGTCTATTATCTACCTTTGCGGAAACACGACGAAGACAAAGTTGAGGTAATACTCCGCAAAATGATGAAGAGGGCACTTGACCTTCCTGTTTCCACCTCCAATGCGAGACTTTTTGCATTGGGAGTTGTGAACACTTTTCAGGAATTCAAGGAAGCCCATCTCACAAATCAATACACCAGGCTAGCCCAAACGAAGTCGGGTCGGCACTTGCTAGCCCGCCTTCACATCCAACATGATTTTCACATTCAGGAGCGGGTCCGAGTGGCCGAACTCTGGCGACGCGCCATCATAGTTCGACCCCTTTCCACTAAGATGGACAAGGAGGATCATAGTGGTCGTCGTCAGGCTAGGGTGGAAGCCTTAGCGCACCACTATGGGAACAAACATGGTGTCTTTTACGTAGATGCAGCTGGGCCTACCCACGGGGGGTGGTACACGGCCGCGGTCAATAATAATAATAATTGGTTTTTGGGGGAAAGGAAATGGCGCAGTATCTGTCTCATATATCGTTGGACACCTGAACCGCGCCGTAAGGGAAGGGATAAAGGAGGGAGTGAAAGAAGAAAGGAATGAGGTGCCGTAGTGGAGGGCTCCGGAATAATTTCGACCACCTGGGGATCTTTAACGTGCACTGACATCGCACAGAACACGGGCGCCTTAGCGTTTTTCCTCCATAAAAACGCAGCCGCCGCGGTCGGGTTCGAACCCGGGAACTCCGAATCAGTAGTCGAGCGCCCTAACCACTGAGCCACCGCGGAGGGGCACGGCCGCGGTCATACATAAAGAAATACAGGTGGATGGGCTTTCCTTTCGAGCCCCAGGCACAACACAAGCTGAAGAGGATGCCATCGCCCTAGCTGCTTCTGATTCAAAATCAAATTACATAATAACAGACTCGCGGTCGGCATGTCGCAATTATGAGGCTGGCTGGATAACTCCACTAGCTGAACGAATACTAAGGAACTGCAGCCGGGATACCGATCCTACACCCCGCTGCCTGGTTTGGACTCCCGGCTATCAGGTCCTAGCAGGAAACGAAGCTGCAGACGCGGCAGCCGGAGCACTCATTCACCGGGCGTTCCCATTGGCTCCTGAGCACCTGGAACCTGAAGGTAGCTACTTACTCTCCTTCAAAGCTATCACATCCTATTATAAGGATAGGCATCGCCTCTACCCGGCCCCTGCAAAGGGACTGGGGAAAGCAAACGAACGCGTTCTACTCCGATTATTCACGAACCCAATGCTGTGCCCGGCAGTACTAAAACACTTCGATCCCGCATTCAGGGGCAGGTGCAAACGCTGTGGGGAGGTGGCTGACACCTACCACATGGTGTGGGCTTGCCAGCGCAACTCAGCTCTCTCCCCCCACCGCAAGCCTACCAGAGAGGAATGGGAGGCGGCCCTGTTTGGCTGTTTGGACCTTCAGTCCCAAAATGCTTTGGTCAAAGGGGCTAAGCTGGCGGCTTCGACCAATGGGGTTCCGGAATCAGGACTCCACCCATTGCGGGGCTCTTTAAAGAGCCTCACCTCTTTCATTAAATAAAAGCTTTTCACCACCACCACCACAGCACACGGGCGCCTTAGCGTCTCGCCTCCATCGAAGCGCTGCCGCCACGGTCGGGTTTGAACCCGGGTACTCCGGATCAGTAGCCGAGCGCCCTATCCATTCAGCCACCGCGGCGGGTCACCGAACAGGCTTATGATGTGTGTGGAAAAGTTTTGCAAGGAAGGAGAGGCCACAGCTTCAAACACCGAAATGGCCAAAAACGCGACATTACACCTTCCGTGGCTCGTAGAAGCCGTGCTTCATCGCAAACGCTACCCAAGTTTTTTTGTTTTTTTCCGGACGATAGCGCCTTGCTCAGAAGGGCCGCGATATGGGTGGAAAACATGTCTGCGACGTTAATGTCCGGGCAGCCGTGGATGGGCCTACGCTCAGCCTGTGTGGGTGGAAGCTCCACGCTTGAAGTGCGTCGCGGATGTTTTCTCCTCCGGAAATTAGAATGCATTCGCGCGTTGCACTCAGCGGATGCACCGGCGCGTATCGCACGTGTAATATACACATAGCCATTGCGAGTTCCACCTCGGAAACAAAAACTGCCGCAAGCATTTACACTGTGCAGCTGGCAGTTACAACCAGCCTCGCTTCGCCGTGTGAGAAAATGGTGGCGCATGTTTCTCGTTTGTCGCGTACGAATGCGACCAGGTGCACAGTTTACCCGTAGCGTTGTTTCTATAATGGCTCGCTTGCGGAGTCAGAAGCGCGTGAATTTCGTGAAGGACCGCTTGCGTCCCTACGTTAGACTCGAGCGTAGTGGATTCATAGTGTAGTGTGTGCGTCATTGAAATAATGATGGCTTCTCGTCAGTTTGCTTAATGTGCAAGTACGACAGCACAGCCGGGAGGCAAAAACACAAAACGAATCACAGTAGTGCATGCAGAGTGGCCTCTTCTGATAATATACTATCCGCGTCCATGCGATCCAGGCTGGTTTTTGCGCGGAGCAAATCTTGGTGCCGACGATCATACTTGACCTTCCGGTGGGGGGGGAGCGAAGGGAGCAATTATTTAATCGCATCTTCTTTTTTTTCATGCCGTTTCGTTTTTCTTGCGCAGAACACGGCGCTGCACCTGGCCGCCATGCACAACAAGGCGAACACGGCGTCTCTTCTGCTGAGCCTCAACTGCAAGATATCGCACAATGAGCAAGACTTCACGCCCATAGACTACGCTCTGCACTACAAGCACAGCGAGGTGGCCATGACCATGGTCACACATCCGTCCAGGTCACACTCCCGTGCACTCTTAGCGACATCTATTTTTGTGAAAGTTTGTAATGATTAGCCTTCGCCGTTTTTACAAGCCGTAATGTCAGTATTAAAATCTCGCATAGCTCTTTAGTATTAAAAAAGAAAGGTAACGCTTCGCGCTTAATTATCTCCTGTGAAGAGAAAAAGTGACCTTCTGTGTTCTTTTTAATACGCAAGTTCAAATTACATGTCGGCAAAGAAAAAAGTTAGAGTAGAAAATTTTCATAGTGCTATGCACAAATTAATAACAAGAATAAGCTGGCAGTGGTTGACGCATCTGATGTTTTCAACGTGAGATCTGCTTAGCTGACAGTGCTTATGTTCAGGCGTCAAAATATCACAGTACTCCAGTTCAGCATATCAAATAGTGGCTAGTTTACCGCTGTCTGTGTACTGTCAGGGGTGGTGCCAAAGCGACCAAAGTTTTCATTAGCACAGTACGAGAAAGCACCCATGTCTACTACTGTACGCCTTCAGTACTTAAATGTGCAGTGCACTGACGAAAACACACTAAAATAGGAATAGGTGCTACCGGTGAGCAGGGAAGTCTTCACAATGATATCGCATTTTATCCTTGAACAGGAGTGAAGAAGTGATGAGCTGCCGAACGAAACGGTACACGTGCCTCGTGGAAGGACTGACGGCTGTCATGCCGGAAGTCATGATGGTAAGTGGCACTGCCTGAAATATTCCACTACGGCAGCTAAACTACTATTAGCATTTGCCTAGACATTCAATCAGTATTAGTACATATCAATTTTCCTGAGCATAAACACCGAAACACCAGGCACGTTAATGTGTCTCCTTTCCAAAATGTTACCGGGCAACGGTGGCTTGTTTTCTAGGCGCGTAGAAAATCACTTTTGGCTGCCCTTAAGATCTTAGTTTGTGTAAACTGAGGTGACCCTAGACCTCACGTTTTGATAACTTTAGTTCTTCAGGAGTGCCGTAAATGCTCCGCTATACCGGTCAGAAGCAAAAACCTGTCGCTGGGTTACTTTCGCAAAGGGGGATACCTACAGGATAAAGCCTTGTGCCTTACTCCTTTCTGGAACCCTGCTGTTCGCCAACCCCGTCAGCTGGTCACTTGGAACTTTGTAACGGGGTCAGCAGTGTCTCTGTTTACAAATTTTAAAACTACGAGGGTGGCGGAAAGCACTGAATATATGTGCCACTGTTTTATTGCTTGCACTTAAAGCTCGCTATCCGCTTTATGCTTTTTGACGCAGTGAGATAGTTTCGTAAATGAAACTTTCATTTCTATTAAACGAACTTCAGCAAGGCAAAAATTGCGGTTTTTGCGGCTTAAACCTAAGTGTTGACATTACAAGAACACGACCTCCAAGGTGCCAAACCTTTTCCACTTTATGACAAAGAGCCAGGTGCACTAAAATGGCAGTCAATATTCAGACCTCCAACTATAGTTCCCCGGAAATTTCTTCTAATGGATCTTAATAACTACGTTTACTGAGACCATTTTATTATTTTTGTGTTAAATTTGTGATCCGGAGAAATCAGTGCCAATAAAAGCAAGTTTTTCTAATGCGCCAATTTTATTTTTTCAGGCTGTTTTGGACCGAGGAATTACCAAATCCAAATACAGTCATGACTCCACTTCCTATTATGTAAGCCCAGTGTTACTATGGAGATAATTGTGAGCCGATACTACTGAATTGTCGGTATATTAACTCGGGCGATTTAAAAGCTGTTGTATTTTCTACTTCCAGGTAAAACATAGCTTTCAAGCCCTTCAGAATACAGAAGGTGTTGGGGACATTGTACCTGAAACTGATCAACCACTTCCTGTGATGAATGTAAGGCATGATGTCGCTGTCAATGAATACGTCTTTAACTTTCTGCCTGTTTTTTTTACTTCCAAATAGATAATGGTTAGATATGGTCGGAAGAGCTGCTGTCCCATCCTCTTTGTGTCAAGTATCTAGAGACCAAATGGTAAGTGCCGAAAGAAAGGAGCGCGAAAAGAAAGCAGAAGGAAATCTTGAATCTGTATATGAGGTTTAATATTGAGTTCAACATTGCTAAACTGTTGCACTAGGATACCTTGAAATTATAAGAGTAAGATTGAGACACCTCTGAAAGGAAGCCTTTGAGTGAGCTCAATTTAAGAATATATCTCTTACGGCAAACTGATGAGAAGCGTGCATGCTTATTTTGGGCCACAGCGCTAAGGGTAAGCGCGTTTTCGAAATTCTAAAACTGATATGGATATTACTTGGGGGGGGGGGGGGGGGCTAAACGCTTCTCAATAATTAAGGAACCTGAGAGTAACAGTTAAAAAGTTAACTATTGAATATTAGTTAACTAGCCTGCTGGTTAGCACGTCTTAGCTGTATTCTGACGTCCACACCGTTGACTATGCTATGCCAATAAAAGCGCTCTTGATACTCAAAAACCCAATTTTTATAAAATTGTGTAAAGTCTTAGGTGAAACACCCGGTATATTGAACTGCGTAAATACCGCTGTTATGAAGCCGCTAGCCACTTCTATTTCAACAATCTTGTATGGTTTCTTTGTTTCAGGAACTCATATGGAATGTATTTTCACATGCTAAACCTCGCCGTGTACACCGTGTTTCTAGCCTTTCTAACGACAAATGCTGTTCAGCTAATGAGTGAGAAAACTGACAGGGAAAATTTTACTCAAGTGACCTCAGAAGACCTGGCAACCGCTTTCATGCAGCCATCAACCGTAAGTACAGTAACATGAAAGATACGCGAATTTCGCCACTCTTTACTGACCGGAAAAATGTTCTCAGCTACTATAGTAATTGCGGAAGTCTTATTTAACCCCTTCCATGAAGTAATTCAGCTAAATTGTAATTTTTGTTCTCCCGAACATTATTTTCGTAAATTATAGGAAAAGTCAGGAAAGCTTTCAAATAGCTCGATGCCATACTCTGATATGAAAGGTTTTTTTTTAATAAAATCGTTTGTGGTTAGGAAGCAGCAACGCACACATGCTATCAGAAATAAGAAACATTTTGAAACTGACTTCCGTTAGTTTTTATGTAGTACACTATTTGCTTTTTCTTTCATGCAATAAATAGGGATCAGGGCGCCATAAGTCATATTGGAGCTTCGGCTGCTCATGATGAAGCAATAATTAACGTACTAAGGGGCAAATGCTGTAGCACAAAAAAATGTTAGCTGTAAAATGCGCCTTTGAATTTCCTTTGTACAATCAAAAATCTAAGCTGCAATAAAGTTTTTTTTCTGACGCAGGCCACCATGGTTGCTTTGACATCTGTCATTGTCCTAGCGTTTGTGGGCCTCAACATTGTAAAAGAGTTCTACCAAATGTATCAGCAGGTAAGCTCAGAATCTTACGCGGTTTCTGGACACTTAGCTGCTTGATGCCGTTCATTGAATCTAACTTGCAAATGTTCATCAAAAAAGGGACGCATCATGAGGCACTGTTCTTTGAACTTCGCTTGCAAATAATTTGTATATTTCGCACAAAACCTGTAAAACGTTAAAAACAGCCCAACATCGTTTGCGAATGATTAAACTTGAGACAGAGCATGCCTCGTTTAATTAATCTGTTTCCGCCTACTGTTTCTGCTCGTACAAAAAAAATTCATTAGCATGGAAGTTGCTACAGTTATTGCGGTTACTTGCGATTCTTATTTCTTTATTCAGCGATTTCCTTTAAGCATATTAATTCATTGTATTGACCTCTTTTCCCAGAGTAACCAGGATGAATGGTTTGCCTCCTACTTACAAAGTAGAGCCCTTACGTCTTCCCTAAAAAATGAAAAAGTCTTGAAAGTTGAGCAGAGTGGCCCACTTTGCCTGACAGAGAATCAGAGCGTGAAGTGTGGTCGGTATACGCCTCAGAAGCAAATCATCCAGACGGGTTACCTTTGGTCAAGACAGATCTCATTGCACTTGTTATTCTGCATTCTCCTGCTGAGTCCGAGGCTGCTGGATAAAATTCGTGCCTCGCTGGCCGCATTTTCATGGAGGCTAAACTTTAAAAGAATCTAAAAAAATGATGCGCGGCATCACTACATGTTAAGGAGCCCCAAATGACCAAACTTAAAAAGAGCCTTCTACTAAGCGTCTCTCTTAGACAACGTGCAGTGGGGGAACACAGTGGCATATTTTATACATCTGTCTACAATAATCCTCCAGACACACATCTTTTATGATAAATCTAGCGTAGTAATTGAATAACAGAGCACACCATGTAAAATATCAACCATTTAAACAAATCTTGAGAAAGTACTGCGTCCTCATTGTTACATTTCTTTCATATTATACCTTTGTTTTTTTTTTTGTAAAACCGCTCTATTCCGTCTTTAAAACTAAGCATGTCTGTTGTCATTCCGTACGCGAGCAACCTTTGTCCTTCGCCGTGACGTAGCCCCAATAACCTTGTTATTACGAGGAAACAATCGACTTCGATCATGGTAAAAATTTAGGAGCCCTACTTTGCAAGTAACGTCATATATGCTATATATTCCAAACCATTTTTATCGCTGGCAGGTTCAGCAAGAAAATAAATGGAGATGCGAAAATGCGTAAACTTTTTTCTTTGGTCCAATTTATTAATTGAGGCATATGTTACAAGAAGCACCACGACTCGCACACCTATTGAGCCAAAATGAATACACATGCAAAAAAAATCAGTAGGTAAACACGTATGATTGGAAATAAAACGGCAAATTTTATAACCACGAAACTCAACATAACCCTTCTCTCTAGCACCATCCTCTGATTGCTGCATCCAATTTTTCATAACGCCAGAAAAAAAATCTTCCTCTTCTACACTAGCCAGGAATGTCCTCTCTCTTCAATTCATAGTCGATCCCAAATTTGTCACTCCTTATGGCGTCTCCCAGATGTTTGAGCCCGCGGTAGTTCCATGGAGTAAGGTCAGAGCTGTACGTGATTATCTCCCAAGATCTCAAACCCCAGTCTCCTTATTACAAAAGAGACTTCCGGCTACCGTGTGTGGACGTGAGTTGTTGTAGGAAAGAATGGCGCCTGAAGAGAGAAACCCTCTACGGCACTGATTATTAATGGCTTCCAGCGGTTATCCCGCATTACGTCACGTTAAGCCCATTCACTGCCTCACGTATTTCCGGTCATACGTGTTCACAGCAGCTTCCTTCATGTTCTTGAAAGGGGCTCAGTGGCTGTTGTATTTGAGAGCTGTGCACGGGTTCGCGGGCTTGATCTCAGCCGCATGAAGATTGTGGAAAAATGAAAAAAATATCTGCGTGTTAAGATTTCGGCGCATGTTTAAAGGATGCTGAGAACGTATTAATGTTGACTTATATCGATTTATTACTCATTATAGTTACAAAGAGGTTACATTGACTGAAAACTAACATTTAGGAGCTGGAAAAAGTAGAAAGAAAAAGAAAATACAGGCGTCACCGCCACAAGGCGTTTACTCAAACAGACTGCGATCACCTCAATAGATTTTATGGTTTCTAAGCCTCTACTATTTTAATATTATGTACGCCCGCCCCCTATCCAGCTTCACAAGTAAACCAGTGGTCGAGAAGTCTAACACTCTTTCGACGTCGTCGTCAAAGTTGCGGATTTTACAAGAGGGTCCGAAAAGAAAGCCACATTTTCCACCTTCGATTTCTCACCAACAAATTTGCCTTTTGCTTCCAAAACAACGCCAACAATGCCACAAAAACGTAAATAACTATATTTTACTAAGAACAAAATTTGGATGCAGCTTTTCTTAGTGTTCTTGTGAAGAACCACCAGTAGTCAAAATTTATCCGGCGTTTTCTTCTACGGCCTATCTTTTGCCCTTTGCGCCCCTTTTGGAACGTTAAAGCCTATTAATTCTGTTTATAAAAAGCGGAAATCGCCTTTCGGCCCGAAAGTTGTGACCTGAACGTCTCCCTTGGCTGAATTTCTATTGTAAAGACTGCATCTTGCTTTCAGCCTTAAGGTTAAAAATTAATTTGTCGTCTTTGATGGCAATAGCTCACAAGATCACATAAAAAAACAGCAGGCTGCTTTGAGGCTGATATTCTAATTCATGATGATAATATTTGAACAATGCACAATTTTTCAACTTCTAGTGGCCTGAGCTAAGAACCTGTGCTAAGTTATTTAAGATTTCTGCGAGCGTGTAGCTTGCAGGAGAAGTTTTTTTCCTCATCGGAGGCAATCTGCATAGTCGTACATAGTTAGTTCACGAATTCGCAAAGGTCCACTGCATCCAATCACAGGAACATAAAATGGCTTTATTTCTTCCCGAAATTGAAAAACCAAGTCTCATTGTTGTCTCAGTGATTATTGCAATTCGAAAATTAGTTTTTTATACTGACACCTGGACAGAATAAGCAGCGTATCGTGTTCGTTTCTTTTTACATTTATATTTTATTTTTCTCTAAAACATGGGCAACAGAAGAAAACAAAGGAAGGCGTCTTCTTACCTTCGGCGTTTTTCTAGGCGTTGTGTTTGGAGTGTGGAGGGTTGTGAGCATGCTCCTCCTGTGCCCAGGCATTTCAAATGCCTTGCAGTTGAGCTTGCTAAAGCAAGTATTCACGGTAGCTTCTTGAGCCGCCCCAGTATTTTTTGCTATCGTTCTTTCGGACCAAAACAAGGCCATGTGGCAGAAATTCTAGAAGAAAAATGCGCATAATAATATTATATTCTATTTGCAAAACTATATAATATTCTACTAGTCGCCACTTTCTGTGGTCACCCTATCAGCATAAATAATCATCCCTTTCCTATTCCAATGCGTTTCCTTTTTTGTGCTTTCTCTTTTGCTGAATTGATGCCACGTGCCACACTCTTTCTTCGCTATTGGTTTAAGTTCAGGGATTCCAGGCTAATGGGAATGGTGAGGACGGCTATAGCATTGCCAATGGGTAGACTACGTGGATCACTGCGCGACCAAGCCGGAAAAGCTAAAGAGGCAAAAAAAGTCGCGGTGGTTCAACCTAGTTAAACAGAATAGACTTGCGAAAAAAGGTGTTCATTCTTCACGTTGAAGGGCCACCGAAGCTCTGCCTTAACATAATGATAGATATTTTTAGCCTGATACTGCCCATAAATGCAGTTTATGTCAATCTCTTGTTAACATTCGTGGACCACGGCGAGTTCTTTATACAGCTACCAGCGCTGTGGCGCAGCGGTTAACCGATGCGCCACTGCACTGAGAGGGGGCTCTTTCTATCACAGCCTCCGGTAGGGATTGTGCGACCCATGTAGCTCTTTCGGAGCAACCTTTTGCGAACAATCATTAATTTAACTGCCGCCTGCCAGGGCAGGTTGCGAAGACGCTTCCTCCCATTGGCTATAGCTTGCACGACGCTCCTCCGAGCTTACCTGAGTGACTCGGGTAAGCTCGGATAAGTTCGGAGCACAAGACAACGCAAGACAGCAAGATGACGAAACTCTTGCTCTGGATTGGTACGCTGGAGCAGCACTTTCGCACTGACAGTTTGAAAAAAACTCTCCACATTATTCTGGTGGAGAACACTCCGACGCTGTAGTCACTGTATTTGGTCGCTTGAGCGAAGGAAACAGAGAAAATAAAGAAAAGAATACAAAGGAACAATCCAACACCTACATAACGCCGTCCTTGCTGAGGTTCTGCGGGGTATCATATCTTAAGCGCCACGCAATCGTGATCCGGTTATTTCGTTTCAAATACTGTTATTCTGTCTCGGTGAGAGATGCAAGCAAAGTGCACAGACTATATATTGTTTTCTTTAAAGGAAATAATAAAATTAAAACTTGTAGCAAGAAGAAACGAATCAGCCACCGCCTGACCATTTTGCTAATGCAGCGCCCCCGGTATTATATATATATATATATATATATATATATATATATATATATATATATATATATATATATATATATATATATATATATATATATATATATATATATATATATATATATATATATATATATATATATATGGCAACATAGCAATTTTGTTCGACGACCTAATTGTCTTGAAAAGCTTATGCAGAGAACGGGACAGTCAGTATATGCTTAACCTCTTGCTAACTCCTGCGGGGAGAGCGACAATGCACTCACAAATGTGTTTCCTCGCCAACAGGCGCCTATAAGGACCTGACGCCAGTTTTATCATCTTTGAGTATTGCGAAATCTACAGGCACTGTGGGTGCATGAAATTGGTTTTATCTTCGCGCGCTCCATGGAATAACTTTTCGGACTGGTAGAGCAAAGACCACGCCCTCATAGCACACCCTTGTGCGGCGACAACGCGTCTGCGTCGGCTGCGTGGAGGCCACTGTTATCTAGCCGCACCTGGCGCATCTCGAGTACGTCATTTCTAGCGTTCGGAGACACGCAGCAGGCACGGAAGCGCGTCCAGAGGTAGATAACGGCGGTCGCGCCTCACAGCCCTGACACCCACCATGTCACTGAGGGGCGGCGTCAACACCTGAGGGTGGGGCAGCCGGCCAACTAGGTCGGCTAGGTCTCCCAAATTAAGATACTGCACGTGAAAGGAGGCCACATTCGGCCAGCAACAGCGTTCCATACCACAGTCCTTCGTTTCAGTCTATAACAATTTTTTAAAGCAATAAATTATATAGAACAAATTTAAAATGCTAAAGCTCCGACTTTGAGTAGTAGTAGTAGTAATGGCCGTTTATTTGAAATAATAATAATAGAAAGGAAGAAAAAATTATTCCCTAGCCTCGGCATCTGCCAGCAGTCAAATAAAGCTGCGCGAACAAGACAGGACAACAAGAATAGGCACGAACAGCAACACACGGGTCTCTTCTTCTTGTCCTGTCTTCTTCGCGCAGTTTTATTATGACTGATCGAAACAACCACCTAGCCCAAATTCATGGCTTACTTGAGAACAGCTGCTATCGCAGTCCGCAGTAGATAAGGTTTGAAGCTGTGTTTATCAGTACGGCATTTCGAGTTCAACCCTTGAACACCCGCTGTTGCTTACCTTTGCTCGCAAGCAACAGTGAAATATTTTTTTCGTATACTACGCCATCTTAGACCTCTTTGTTGCCATCTGTTACAAAACAAGCCCCTCTTATTTCAGAACATAAAAAATAAACTACTGCTGTTTCATCTGTCGAAAAAAAAGACGTACTGAATGAGGCCGTTTGGCCAACCCTCGGACGTTGACGAAGAAAGTTGGTGATGAATGACTGTTACCATAACAGCAGGACATTAGCTAGCTAAGACTATCTTATTTAAATGCGTGAATAAGAGGACAAAGCAGCTAACTATCACACCTGCTTAGTCTAAGAATGGCTTGTGAACGCTCAATTACGACGAAAATAGAGAAACTCCTGAAGAGAAACTCGTCAGTGTGCAGTTGCAAGTAAGGAAAATTTGCTTTCTGAAATCTTATTTACGGTTGCTTATACACTGTTGGCCTAAATCACCGGCGATGTTATCAGCCTCGTGAACAGCGCGCTAAATTTTTGCGCATCAGAGTTCGACTTGCTAATGTTGCACGTCGGTTACAAGACCTGGTGTCCTTGAACATGCTGGTATATCTCGCAGCGCAGTGACGTTTGTGCATTACGCCTTCGTCGAAGAAAGGCCGCCGAGGCCAGCATTCCATCCAGCGTTCTTTGGCTCAACAGGCGACCGCCATAGCACTAAACCACCATGGAGGATGACGAGCATTGTTCTTCAAAGTTTCGTTTCGTTTTGTTTTCCTTTCTTTTTGCCTCGTGTCGTCATCGCGGCTTCCTGTTGACTCAGGCAGATATCTATGACTTTGCAAAGGACAAAAAGAGAAGGAAAGTAGTAATGGAACGTTACAGAATATTGTCCCTTGATTAGTTTCAATCTGCGTTTGTGCTCTCACATGCTTGTAAACCTTTTGCATTCTCTGCCATTCAAACGTTCGCGCCACGTTCGCTACCTCGTGCTGAGCTGGAGAGTGTTGCACGCACTTAGCCTGAAAGGCGTTTCTGCTCAACATGTATAATATCGAACCCGACCGCGGCGGCAGCGTTTTGATGGAGGCCGAACGCATAGGCACCCATGTGCGGTGTAATGTCAGTGCACGTTAACGATCCCCAGGTGTTCGAAATTATTCCGGAGCCCTCCACTACTGGCACCTCTTTCTTTCTTTCTTCTTTCACTCCCTCCTTTACCACTTCCCTTCCGGAGGGGTTCAGGTATTCGCCGAGCTGTGAGACTATGCTGCGCCCTTTCCTTTCCCAAAAATCCATTTTCATCTTTTTTTACATGTATGAGGGGTTATTCATTTCTCTCGATAACGCGACTAATTTTACTCCAGATTGAATGCTTTGAACGCAAAGTTGCTAGTTTTATAGTAATTGTTTACGCATATGGCTGGTGCGTTTTGGCATTTAAGAGAGTTATCAATGCCCTGAGTTCTCAGTGCACCAGCACACAAATGTTCATGGAAGGTGAGATGACTGAAGAAACTGAATTTCATCGCCGCCCTCTCATGCATGCGGAATTATTTAGATATACACAGCCGAAATTCCACTCTGTGAGTCACTCAGAAATAAATCTAATAAATAATAATAAATCTCAAAGAATACGCTTCGGATTCAACGAAACTAAATATTTTCGACAGTGTTGCCTTTCGTGACTTTTAACTGGGTGTATATGCTTCTTGTCTACATATATCTGGAAGCATTGGCTGAAACGGCTTATAAAGTGAAGCGGGGTCTCCTTTCTTGAATTAGGTGTGAATGTTGCCTTGCTGCAATTGTTGCGATGTTGTCATCAACTGTCATCTATTTCCAAGCAGATAAGCATGCCTTCTTGTGCTGCCCTCCCTCACTTACAGAGAGCCAAGTACTTCCTAGACATCATGAATGTCTTAGAATGGACGCTATACATCTCCGGTGGCCTCATGGCCGCCGGTCACCTCTCGACTACAGTGGTTGACAGAAGCAACCAATACATCATGGCGGCGTTGGCCGTGTTCCTTGCATGGTTCAACTATTTGCTTTATCTACAGAGGTAAGCCCTACTAAGAAGAGCGACTTGCGCTGCCAAGACTTGAACCGGAGGGCAATAGGTATTATATGACTGTGTTGAAAACCCTGAGACAATTTACGCGCGTTCGCTACACTGCTCCTTTGTTCTCGTGCAGCGTGTTGAATTCACAGCAGCAGTAAAGAAATCACTGCACAAATTTCTAATTGTTATACGTAGAAAAAATAAAAAAACGTAAAAAGGTAGCAACTTTTTCTTTTGTTCCAGGCCTTCAAAGTTCACACCTCAGGGATAGGAATAGCATCTATACCGCGATCTAACGAGCATGCTCGCATTAAGTCGTCAGCCACGGGGGACGTCGTTGAGCCTTAACTGCCAAGCATGATGTTTAGAATTGAGTGCAGTAACAATTTGTTGAGGTGTGACGCATTTGCATAGAAGGCTAAATCTCATCCGGAGCTACCGATGGATGCTTGCTATTTGTAATGAGAACCTCGAATAACAAGATTACGAGTAAGGATTGTGTATATATATATATGTGTGTGTGTGTGTGTGTGTGTGTGTGTGTGTGTGTGTGTGTGTGTGTGTGTGTGTGTGTGTGTGTGTGTGTGTGTGTGTGTGTGTGTGTGTGTGTGTGTGTGTGTGTGTGTGTGTGTGTGTGTGTGTGTGTGTGTGTGTGTGTGTGCGTGCGCGTGCGCGTGCGTGCGTGCGTGCGTGCGTGCGCGTGTGCGTGTGCGTGTGTGTGTGTGTGTGTGTGTGTGTGTGTGTGTGTGTGTGTGTGTGTGTGTGTGTGTGTGTGTGTGTGTGTGTGTGTGTGTGTGTGTGTGTGTGTGTGTGTGTGTGTGTGTGTGTGTGTGTGTGTGTGTGTGTGTGTGTGTGCAGTGTAGCATACTCAGTCAGGAGAGTGCTTGCTCGTCGTCTTGAAGGAGAAGTTTAAGCAGACCATTCTACTCTTCATGTAGTGAATGCCACTATAAAGTTCACGTGAAAAAGATCCAGGCACTCCCTTATCATGATTAATCTGGATACCTGGCTCTGATTCATTTGATTTTTAACTTTGAAAAAAATTGTTGGATGAAACTTTCAGCTCTTATGAGGTTTGCTCTTCGGTGTACGGAACATTTATGGGCTAGTGAGTTTTTTAAACATATATTCGCTAAAATTCAACTTCTGCCCTTCTCCTGGCGTGTACGCATGGGCAAGCTCGCACGCAATACTGCATTTTAATCAGGAACTCCTTGCATTCGTTCATTGAATCCCAATTTCATATTACTTTTGAGACTCTTGTCACTCCTCTTGATAGCTTGACATACAGGTACTTAAATGTAAGCAATATAGTGAAGAAACCAAAGCGCAATGGACCGGAAATTTTATGCGATGAAACGTTCATCACGAGTGGTTCGGCTCAAGCACAGAAAAATTCTAATTCTTTCCATTAGGTGTCCATAAGACGGCAATTAGGACATGAAGCCAGCAGGCAGCGGGAGGAGGGGGTTGTTAAATTTTACAACTTATTTGGCCTTTTGTGGTGCATTAAAACGTATAAATGAGTAGTTATAATTTGATTCTGTGTCGAAAAACAGCGCGATTCACTGTTTTTAGTTCGCTACACCGTTCCCGACCGATTCTCTTCATTTCAGGTTCAACCGCATCGGCCTCTTACGTTGTAATGTTCTTAGAAATCCTGTCGACATTACTGAAGGTCATGTTTGTCTTCTCTGTGCTAATAATTGCCTTCGGCCTGAGCTTCCATATTCTTCTCGCAAAAATTGACGTGAGTATCAGCGCTGCTAAGCGCATAAATTTCTTCAATAGCTAATCAGCTCCTGAAAGCGCCAGGAGAACATCTTAAAAATGGAACAAACTTTCCGATTTGAATAAATTTTGACATCAGTTATATAAATGAATTAAAGCTTCGCGCTGCTTTTTTCTTTAGTTGCTAATTTCTATTTCTGCGCGTTTCTATCCTTATTAGTTGCATTGTTCTTGCTGCCGTTATTCTGTTTTCAATGCATGCATTTTTTACATGTAACAGCAGCAAAAACATGAAATGTTTTAAAACGTCAGAAGAAATGTTCGCCTCCCCCAGAAAGAGTCTACAGCTTCAAAGGTGGCATTAAATTGCTCAGAAATGTCTCTAACTCGTTGAATAAAATTATGATCATGTAGTGCAGCCTGAATATCTTTTAACCAAAATCCGCATAATTGAAAGGCTGCTTTTGAAATTGGTAGGCAGCACAGGGCTTCTGAAGCAATGAAAGGAGTTGCTTAGAATATGGGACGCAAGCACAGCAGTTTCGGTAGAATGAATGCAAGGCTGGTCTTGCCTGCTCTTAAAGCCGTTAACCATCCAACCACCACTACCACCTTAGTGCTTTCTTTACTATGAGTTCACCCGAGACAGTGGCCAGAATAGGACGGCCAAAAGAGGCTTCCTTGCTGTATTTTTCTCTTTTACGGCACTAGATTCCTTCGCATACTTTCAGGTCAACAAGCTTCACGAAGGCAGCAGGAACACCAATCGAACATTTTAAATTTCCTGTCTTTCCTACACCATTAGGTATTCAGTGTAAAGATTAGCGCGACTGCTGAGTTTTGGGAATGGAAAAAACATACACTTCTTTGAATTCTTTTCCAGGCTTCCTCTCATGTCAGCTAATTAACGGAGTATAAGTGCAAAGAAAAGACAAAAACATATAAATGGCTGAAAATGACAGAACTAAAATTCCCAAGCAACCAAACATAGGCTATAACATTTGGGTCTCTGACATCCGTGGGCTAAATTTAGTCTCGGAAGGCAATCCAAGAGGACGCGTTTCTGATGGGGAACTCAGCCGAAACCAGCGCTTCCGTATTCATAAGCGGCAATAGAGGGGAATTTCTTTGCAATCTATTTTAAAAAAGCGGATTATGCTTTGGTTTGGGGACTACTCTTGCAGGAAATAGGAACTGTCCTCGATGCACTCAAAAATTAGACAAAACGTCTGGTGTCATGATAGCTCTAAATAGACGCTTTAAAAACTGTGTAATGATAGTCTGACACAGTACAAGTATAAGGTGTCATTTTTCATTTAATATGCTGCCAGTGTATTTACTATTTCAAGTGGTATTACATGTCACGAAATAATAGTCATGTAACAGTAACTGTAACCAAAAGCTCTCAATAGAGAGCCGCGATAGTCTCAGGTAACAAGCATTCAAACATTTTATTTCAGTTAATTTATCACCAGTGTACACAAGAAAAAAGTTACAGCAGAAATCTATACTGCATATTTTACTCACGCGGGCATTCGCGCTCTCCAGCCGTAATGTTATTTGTATTGCGTGTATTTACTGCATCGAGGCAGTTGCGACAATTAACTTCAAATGAATACATTTCACCTATTGACCTTACCCTCGAATATACATACCGGCTAATGCATGCCTGTCACTATTCTATGCATTTTTCTTGACAGATGAACGTGAAGACTCCCGTTGTTGACCCGTATACAGGAAATATAACCATGCGGTCAATGGTTAGTATGCCCGCTTTTTTTATATTCACCGCCTCCACCTACAGACACAAGGCAGCGCCTGATGATCTCTTTTAGTTGGTTGACTTGCTCTTTCTTACGGCCCATGTTTAAGCCCTTTTTGCGAGAAGCAAGTCCATCGGTTAACATGTCGACCATATGGCGCAACTGTTTACCTTAACAGTTCTTTTAAGCATGAAATGCTTTTATACCCCTTTGGTGGTGTGTCGCGGGAGAACTTGGAGGCGGAACGGAGAGAGAACGCGGAGGCGAATCTAAACGAACTTCGGCGAAACTTTCAGTCACCCCCTTGTGACTACGTGTTGCTCTGCAGACGAGAGCATGCGTCAACGACAGCGTCTTCCAAGTCCCGCAGTGGCCAAAGCGAACGCGCGGCGCGAAGGAGCCTATTTTCTTCCTGCAACCCAAGCGGCACACGCGCACCCCTTGAGACGTGTGAGCAAAATTCGTGTACCCGCGGACAGCTTAACTCGAGAGGCGGTGCAGGCCTTGAGGCACCTATATCGTGTGGACAAATGGCGCCATCTTTTGGCGCTGAGCGGAACTCAAGGTAAACACTGAGCAGCGGAAGGCAGTGGTCCTGTACGTTGGACCCTGCCTCGCTACCGATGGTTCGGATAGATGGTTGGGTTCTAAGCCCAGAAGAGACTTTGCCTTGCGACGAGTTTCAGCATTTTAAATGTGCTACGCCGGTACATCAAAGCATTTTAAGCTTACGGCACCTCTAATTCGCCATCTTGGGTATCTTTAATCGATGTAGCTATCTGCAGGATGTTTTGGCGAAACATGGCGTCTGACCGTACACATTCAAACGCATCTGCGCCGCCGCAGTGGCAGAGTGGTTACGGCGCTTGGCTGCTGGCCCTAAAGACGCGGGTTCGATTCCGGCCGCGGTGGTCGAATTTGGATGGAGGCGAAATTCTAGAGGCTCGTGTACTGTGCGATGTCAGTGCACGTTGAAGAACCGCAGGTGGTCGAAATTTCCGGAGCCCTTCACTTCGGCGTCTCTCATGGCCTCAGTCGCTTTGGGCCGTTTAAACTCCCAAAAACCAAAACCATCAAATGCATCTGCCAAAACAAGCCCGCGCTAAAAGACGAAAGGTACGCTTCGATAAACTGAGAATGTATGAAAATGCAGAATGGAAAGCTAAAAACGAGAAAAAAAACGTGTAATCTTTTCCGCCATCAACGTGGAAGCATCGCCGCGTTTGTTTCCTCTGGCTCAGTTTTCGCAGGATATGCCCAGGCTATATAATAATCGTAATAGATTGGTGTTGGGGAATTGGTTTGGTAGCCTAGGCAATTGGCTAACGCTGAAAGTTTTTCGAGCTCATTGGCCAACCCTGACCACTGCTGAACTTGTCGGAGGTTTGGAGCGACAGAACACTCTACTCCACATGCAAGATAAGGAAGTTAAGACAGCTTACCTGCGATATGACCCATGTCTGATCAATGGCTGTCGGTATCGTGAAACGTACCAAAATCACTTCCACGCCGTGAAAACAAACTAAAATGCAAACGGTACCATAAAAGGAGAGCGCGCTCCAAGCGGACCACACGCAGCGAGGACGTTGGATAATGGGGAAAATAATTTACCTTGGAAGCAGTGCGTAGGCGCCGTGGGCCGTCGTGTGGACTGCACTGCGTAACATCGTTAAGCGGGCAGCGCATCCTAGTTTCGGCGAAGATGGGCGCGTCGCATCAATATGGAGGGTTTAAACGTCCCAAAGCGACTCACTCAGGCTATGAGGGACGCCGTAGTGAACGGCTCCGGAAATTTCGACCACCTGGGGTTCTTTTATGTTCACTGACATCGCACAGCACACGGGCCTCTAGAATTTCGCCTGCATATTCAGAAGAAACCCTTTAAACGAGTCTTGATGAATGCGGCGTAGTTGGGTGAATTGGATATCGTTCGTGATGAAAAAATAGTGCAAACGGAACACGATGGGGACGGAAAATGGAACGAGGCAGAGAAGCGCTTGTCTTCTCTTGTTGTTGTTGTTGTGTCTGTTGTTGTTGCTGCTGCAACGCTTGTTTGCGTCGTTCCCGTTCCATCCCCTCGTGTTCCTTTTGCGCTTTCTTTTTCATCATGAATTGACGAAGGTGGGAAACGTTTTGTTCCTGTTTCGTGCTCTGAACGAGAAAGCAGCTCACAAAGGGTAATTTCAGTTCACCACATCCAATGACTATGAAGCGGCTGCCCACTGCTAGAAATCGATTTACTGAAAGCGAAAAAGCGGCAAAGTTCAAATGGAATTTTCTATGTTCTGTCGTAGGGTAGTTCAGATGGGGTTCTTAATTTTCCATCATAGGGTAGTTTTTCCCCGTAATAACGTGGTCGTCCACGGCTGCAAGACAAATCCTCAGGGCGTCCCAGCTAAATTTAGCCAAGGGTTTAACATATGCAGCGGCACTCTAAGACGACGGGACCAAATGCATGTTGCTGTGTATTGTATGGAGCAAGTCACACTATTTTTGTATTTCGCCTACTTGGAAATTTGTCTAGAATAATTAACCAACTCCGTAAGCAACAAAGTTAGATGATAAATTCCAAAGAGAAAGTTGTAGAACGGTCCCCAAAATGTCCGATTAATGTTTCTAACCCCTTTCCATCTACTGCGTATTAGCTTTTTTTCTTTTCGCCCACCGTAGACGCCCGCGAAATACAAAAGATACCACGTGACATGTCCGCTTGAGCGCCGCGATTGCAATCATTTCGAACTTCTGCAAAGAACAGATCATTTGGCGGGTGAGCTGCAGCTGAAAAGGTGACAGGGCTGCCACTCAGGCACCGGCTGTGCGATTTAGGCTAGCTCAAGCGATAACGGCTGCGTCTGCTTATCGCTATCGCGAACCGCTGCTAAAGAAGCATGCGGCTGGCGTGAATCGCACACCCAATTGCTGCGTCGCTGCCCTGTCGCCTTTCAAGCGGCAGCACACTGGGCAAAATGATCTCTTCGTTCGTACACGGAACGTTTGACGGTACCGAGGACCGTTCTGCAACTTTGTCGCTGGAAGTTTTCACCTACCTTCATTTTTTACGAAGTTAGTTAATTAATATCGACTAATTATGCAATTAACCCCAATAGAAAAAATAGTGTGACTTGTTCCATAGAATAGCCAGCAACACGCATTCAGTCGCGTCATCTTAGAGTGCCGCGGCATATTTTTAAACTCTGGCTATAGTTAGCTGGAACATCCAGTATGTAACTTCATTAGACCCATAATTTTTATAAACAGCTTCGATGTAGCCAACATTGGCTGTATTAGTTTTCTGCCTCTTCCCGCTTTACTCCTGGTTGCCGGTATAAAAGACTTATTGAGTGCTCTCCTCAAGTTCTTATTTGTTTTTTCCTTTAGGCAGCGGCTTCTACCGGATACTAATTTTTGATGTCAGTTGAGCACAGTGCAAGACGAATTACTGCCATATTATTCCCGAGCTGCGCCGGCGATGATCACATTATTCAAGCAAATATCTTTAAAAAGACAATGCCTACGTTTTGCTCTCGGTGATCTTCCATTCATTTTTGCGGCACTGGCAGGAGCAACATGGACATTCTCATAGACCAGAGTGTTTTATTTCTCCGTTAATATTACTTTCGACGTCAATTTAATCAATTTAGACTTGATAATTGTCATTTAATCCTGCTCTTTTGTGGCTGCTAATACTCACCGTGTACCATTGCACCATTGCAGAACATGAGCGACAAGGGTTTCCACAACCCGGTGATCTCGTTGGTGCGTGTGGGCACCATGATGCTCGGAGAGCTGGACTTCCTGGGCACCTACCTGCGGCCCATGCGCGCACTCGAGTCCTCCGCCTGGTACCAGATTGTGGCCGCCACCTGGTTCCTGGTCGTCTTCATCGTCCTCATGCCCATCCTGCTGATGAACCTGCTCGTGAGCGCCATTCGAAAATGCTAATGTTAAACTGCCCTACAACTGGTGATGGGAGCACTGATTCAAATTAGGCGAGTTGCTACGTGTGAAAATACGGCAGCATAATTTCAAATACACAAAACTACCATGAGACAAGTCACGATAGAGGGCTACTCCCGTGTTTCATCTCCACATCAATAGAGGCTAAACGTTGGTATGGCAGCACATGATTCTCCGCACCATGCTCTCTCTGTGAGTCAACTGTGATGTGTTAGACGATGAAGTGTTAACGTTTCTTCATTAAAAACAAAGTCAATTTCTTCTAAGGAAGCCGCCTATCGAAGCTTGTAAGATGGGTCCACTCTGACACGGGTTTCCAGAAGGCTCGTTATCACCTAGGCTCTGCCACCACTATGCAAAGGCGAGGTCATAGAAGGACGAATCTGTCGAGAGTCGAACAGAAGCAGCGAATGGAACACGGTGCTATGTTTAAGCCCGCCGTTTACTGCCGCTATTAAGCCGATTGTCACTTTTATTTCAGATTGGTTTGGCCGTTGGTGACATTGAAACCGTCCGCCGAAACGCACAGCTCAAGAGGCTCACAATGCAGGCAAGTTCACACTCATTGCAAATGGGCCGATAATCTAAATCGTGCAATTCACGATTTCTCTTTATTGTCATAATCGCCAGTCCTTGTCTTGTGTTTGGCCTGTAGACCACAGGAGTCCTTAGCACATCAAAAAAAAACATTCACAGCATTTACAACTGCTGCTTAAATTTCAAATGTTCAGCAATGGCTAGCGGAACCGTAATTTCTTTCAAGGCTCCGCTCTTTTCACCCCCTACTTAATTCATTTCTTCACGCTACGTTCAAGGCTTTCAATATTGGGAGAATAATACCCCGTGTACTTCCTTTGAACCTACGTAGAACGTTTGCGAAAAGATGCACCTTCTGTGGCTGCAATTTCGATGCCGGCCGTGATGGCCGTCTTTTGTAGGCACGGAAACAGAGTCACAGCGTGATGTTCGATGTAAGTTCCCATTAAAAATTACCCCAGGTATAAATTCATCGGAAGACCTCCAAATTTGTTTTTGGGGAGAGGAAATGGCACGATATCTGTCTCGTATCTCCGCGATACCTGAACTGCGCAGTAAGGGACGGGATAAAGGATGGAGTGAAAGAAGAAAGGAAGAAAGAGGTGCCGTAGAGGAGGGCTCCGGAATAATTTCGACCACCTGGGGGTCGTTAACGTGAACTGACATCGTACAGCACACGGGCGCCTTTCGCCATCATCGAAACGCTGCCTCCGCGGTCGGGTTCGACTTCTGCCTTTGTTTCTGTCGCCCTTCTTTCACACCTTTTTTCATACCTTTCCTCATAGCGCAGTTGACGTGTCCACCGTTAATTCAAACAGTTACTGGGTCTCCTTTCCTCAAAACCAATTTTAATTTTCTGTTTCTCTCTACCAAGCCTTTGTCTCCTATCACACAAGCTAGTGCCCTCCTTTAAAAGACGTTGTACTCCAAAGAACCCTAAGATAACATCCGAGTTTTCAGCTGACCCGCAAAAGGCGCCCGTACACAGCGCAATGGTTCCGCATGTTACAGCACCCCAGGCGTTCGGAAATATTCCGGAGCCCTGTCATCCAGCAATCGACCCAACCCGCCGCGGTGGCTCAGTGGTTATGGCTCTCGGCTACAGATCCGGAGTGCTCAGGTTTGAATCCGACCGCGGCGGCCGCGTTTTGTTCAAGGCGACACGTAACGGCGCCCGTGTGCTGTGCGATGTCAGAGCACGTTCAAGATCCCCAGGTAGTCGGAATTATTCCGGAGCTCTCCACTACAGCACCTCTTTCTTCTCTCACTCCCTTCTTTGCTCCTCCTCTTACGGTGCGGTTCGGGTGTCCATCGAGATATGTGAAACAGGTACTGCACCATTTCCTTTCCTTAAAACCAATTTCAATTTTCAGCAATTGACAACGATAAAACTGGTCACCTTTACGTGGTCTCCTGCACACCCTTGTTTAAGTAGCAACCTCGCGGATCACACGAGTTGCCAAGAAATGGCTAACAGGATTCCATTAGAAGCTGAGGCGAATGGAATCCTACACCTGTTTACATTTCCGCACACAACGCAATACAACGTAGAACATATCCGCCTGGACGCAAGTCGCTCAATAAAGCACAAAAAATAATATTACAAGATTTGCAAACAGGCGCATACCCCAATACAAATTATTACATGTCATGTTTTCCACCCACTAGGAGCCATACTGCCTCCCCTGTGGTGAAATATTCACAATATAGTACGTACATAGTATGGACAGGTCAAAGAAATAAAGCAACAGATCAAATGCCCGATTCGAAACCAGAGCATTGGGAGAGAGAGAGAGAAAGACCCGTCGTGGTGGCTCAGTGGTTAGAGCGCTCGGCTACTGATCCGGAGTTCCCGAGTTCGAACCCGACCGCGGCGGCCGCGTTTCGATGAAGGCGGGACGCCAAGGCACCCTTGTGCTGTGCGATTTCAGTGTACGTTAAAGATCCCCAGGTGGTCGAAATTTTTCCAGAGCCCTCCACTACGGCACTTCTTTCTCTCTTTCTTCTCTTAGATCCTCCTTTTTTTTATACGTCTTTATTTCTGCATAAAATAGGCCTAGCCTTGCGGCAGAAATGAGGGGCTTCATGGGGGTGGAGGTGGGGGAGGGGGAGGAGGGCCGGTCTCCACTTCTTCGAAGTGGGGTGGTCCTGTGGTCGGCTCTGCGAAGAAACGGCCAGGCCCTTCTTCTTTATTCCTTCCCTTACGGCGAGGTTCAGGTGTCCGCCGTTATATGCGATAGATACTGCGCCATTTCCTTTCCCTAAAGATCAATTTCAATTTCATTGGGAGAGTAAGCTGGCCAACTCATATCCAAGCCATTAGATGAGGCTGGTCGAAAAGGCTCGAAGGTTGGCAAGAACAACTGGAGTCCAAAATTGAGGACCACTCACAAGCCTTCATTGTATAAATTTTCGTTTTGTTCTCCAGTACGGCATCTTTCTCTCTTTTTTTCGCTCTTTAATTCATATCTTTTATCACTGTGCCTCTGAGGTGCCCACCCACAATTGAAAGAGTTGCTCTGCGTTCCGGTCCCACAAAATTAGTTTTCAGTTTTCATGGTGGCTTAGTGTTTAGGGTGATCGACAGCTGAGCTCGATAACGGGGCATCAGATTCGGTCCGCAGCATCAGTGTTTCGATGGGTGCAAAAAGGAAAAGATGTCCATACAGTACGCGCTGCCAGCTTGCATTACAGAACCCCAGTTGATCTTAATTCATACTGAAACCCCCGCCCCACTACCGTTACTCTCTTTCTTTCCCCATCTTTTAGCAATTCCTTCAAGGCATGGTTTAGTTTCCGGATGCAGTTCCGAGCACGCTGAATCTATCCGGACCACGACAGCCGCATTCGATAGCGTTTCGATAGAGGCGATTCCAAGAAGATACCCGTGTGCAGTGCGATGCCTTTCACCTTAAAGAACAGCACGTAGGTGAAATTATTCTGGAGCCCCGCATGAAGACACCTCTTTTTCTTCCTTCTTTCATTCCCTCCTTAACCCTTTCCTCACGGCGTGGTGGAGGTGTCCACCGAGAAGTGAGAGAATTACTGGGTAGACAACTTCTACCTAATCTGATGGCAATTGATCTACCATGAGGCACGAAACACGGGCTGCTTGCCGTGACGGTCACAGGACCTGATGACAATTGAGGCGGTGCGGGGCACTTTGCGAAAAGAACGTGGCCGATGACTTTGCTAAATAGGGAAACGAAGCTAATCATTTAGCGCTGTAAAACAATACACTGGCAATCTCTCAATTAACAACTTCTTGTAACAATCCTCCTCACAAACACGTTTTTGTGTCATCTTTGGAATGTTGTGCAAAATCCCGCACTACATCTTCTTTCAGCAAATGTTTATAAACTAAATGTGCAGGCGCAGCCGCCTCGGCCACTCTCGGCACACATGAGGTATCGTCCTGTGAAATGTTCGTGATCAGTGGTTGATACTCCTTCTTGCTTGCATTACACGCTTGCACGAAGCAGAAAACGCAACAGAGCAAAAGAGAAAAGCAAGCATAACTTTTGAATTAGTGAAATATTCATTTGCAAATGGAAGACGCTGAGGAAAGCACTCTTCGCCCATCACTACCACTAGCGTACGGCCTGTTCCCCCGAAACCCTTCCCACTTTCAGTAACACGAGAAAAGGTGTGACCGGTAATAAAGACATGGGTCCTTCAATCATGAAAATATATAATCCTATGCTTATCTTAACAGCGCCGTGTCCAAGTCATATATTTTGATGCGTATTATGTCAGGAAACAATGTAGCATGCATCATAAATCAACTATCTTGTTACAGTTTATCTAATAAAACTCTTGCAAGAGATGGAATGTCAAGTGTTCAAAGTATGCGTATCTTTCAGAGCGTAACTTGGCGTTTTTTTAGACCTAATATGCTCATTATAATTTGGTTTTCTGTCGTTTGTTATGCTTATAAAATTCATTCGGAGAAAAATTTCATATTGTGTGGACCACAGGTGGAGCTTCATACTGACCTTGAGCGGAAGCTTCCTCGTCGCATCCTGACCATGGTTGACAAGACTGAGGTCTACGTGTACCCGAACCAAAAGGGGTCTTCGTCTTACGTTGTAAGAGAGATACCTGCACCTTTATCCTTGGGCTGCGCAATCTGAAGTGAGCATGTTGAAGTGAAGTATATAGGGATGGCTAAAAAAATCAATGTCCGTGCACTACGGGCATCAGACCAGGGTTCAGGTTTGCATTACCGCAATCATTGTGTGATGCATATATTTATAAGCCTTTTTTATTTACAAGTGATGTTTTTTCGGCTTACATCTCTCGCCTCCATCCGCTGCATATTCTTAATTATTGAATGCTGCGAGCATAACGTTCGGAATCATTCCGCCTTTCACAACCGTTAATTCCTACCATGTCCATGACTCGTTTTTTCGTACGATTATTTTCGGTAGACGCAAACGCTTAGATCCTACTGCTGATAGCACACCTTCAAGGGATTAGAATTAATCTGGGCTAAAATAATGTTGTATTTCTCATTACTCGCTTCCACAATATCTTTTCCTGAGCAGAGAACGATTATACATGCCAGCATGAATTCCACTATAAACTAATATTGTAGAACTGGGAAAACATCAGCAGTAAGAAATGCGATAGACAAAATTGCACAAAGAGTGGTATTTTTAGTGCGCGTATTTTTTGGCAACAGTGGCAGACCATTCAACGCTGGTTCGCAAGTCCCAAAGAAAACGGCAAACGAAACAGGGCCCTTGCCGCTGGGAGTGGAATACCTGACGCTGCCACGCAAGAGATGGTCGTGGAGCTGAACAGGCAGAAACGAAGGTAAGTGGTAAAATGTGCCTCGTCTAATTCTTCGGATGATGTCAGCTCGCTGTGATGTTGCTTATGAAATCATGTAACTGCACTGCAAACACGGTTTTTATGACTGTGTTGTCATCATCATCACATCGTTAGGATTGTTAGCCTCGCGTTAGAAAGATAGCGTGAGGCACGTGATTTGTCCCAGGAGAAAAGTTGGCAGATTTTTTTTTTTATCTTCGTGCCTAACAACAAACTTTGCGATTCCACGAAAATAGCCGTAGTGCTAAGAGCTCTGTCACTTTAAGCCTTGACATGGTCAGCTACATCGTGTTTACGTGATGATGATGACGATGATGAATATTTATAGTTCAATGGCAGTTTTGATCATAGAGCACTCGTTGGCACAAGGTAGTTTTTAAATGTACAAGGTGAGGCCAAAGACCCATTTCCAAAGCATTTCGCCCTAAAGTAGCCGAGCTCCAGGCAGGGGAAAGCTTGCACCCAATGTACCACTTGTGGGCACCCGGCGGCACTAGGGATCGAACCCCGCACCTCCCGCATGCGAGGCTGATGCTCAAACCATCACGCCAGCGCAGCAGTTGCAGCTTACTCTGGACAAGGAATGGCGTCATCAGGGAATAAATGAAAGTACAGCATTAAACAGTCGCTTGTAACCAGATCTCGTAAGTTTAGTGAAAATAGGGGGGTTTTCTTAGATCTTTAATGTACCTGCTGCAGGCCGGAACCTAGGATATGTAAGCAAACAACTACAGCAATGACTTATTTGAGTAGTTTTGGCATGTTCATCCACTTGTTTTGCAGAAAATCTTGTGTGCTAAGGAAACATGCTCCCTGTAGTTTACTGGTAGTAAAGAATGTACAGCTGACTAAGCAATCAATAACACCTTAACTTGGGCTAGTTGGTGAGTGTTTCGGAATAAAAAGTTTGGCGCGACGGACAGGGAGAAAGAAAAAAACTTTGTAATAACATATAACATTAAAGATTAAATATTTGAGCAATAAATACTTGGGTCAACCAGTTATTGACTTACTGTTTGATTGCAGGTTGAAGGAGATCTCTAGGGCCATGGAGCAGCAACTTTCGCTAATGCGGTTGGTCGTTCAGAAGATGGAGATTCGAACAGAGAATGACGACATGGACGAAGGATACTTCGAAAACATCCAGGATCGGCCACTCAGTGCCACAACACAAGCCAGCCTATGAGTTTCATAGGCCTCGTCCCGCTAATAAGCGCGGCCCTCTCTCTTTTTTCACGGCTATTTTATGCTAAAATTGCCGTAGTAATTTTTGGCACATATCTAAACCGAAATCGACACCATGGTGCAGGACTGCTAAAAAGGCGAATTCAAGACCCCATCTCCTTTATATACGGTGTCAATGGTTCTTCTGGCTTGGCCTTTAGCTACTTTTGTGTCAGATTCGAGCTGGAGTTGCACACGATTCAAGAGCGAAGCTGCCTGACCTCGCAGCAAAAGATCTGCTGACACCTTTCATTCAGGTGGTAAACTTTGCGCAAGTAGGTTCAGAGAGCCAAAGTTTCTTTTCTCACGCCAGGTGCTAGCGCAGCTCCTTAGAGCGTATTGTATTAGTTTTTTCGTCTTTTAACCCAAATCTCAAAATACACTGCTATATAAAACGGGCAATATCAAGCACCATCTTTTGATACGTACTTTTGGTACTACACAATGAGGGCCGCCAAATTGCAAGTTTTTTAGAAGGTATACTAAATACACTATGATTTTGCCAGAAGAAGCATTCGTACCTTTCTTACCAAAATAATATCGCTGCCAGTAAACGCGACTACAGAATTTTTTTCCCACAGAAACGTTGTCATAATTACACAAGCTGCAGTTAAATCACCTATAGCTTCTATGGGTGTCTCTACGAGCTTATGTAGAAGAGTTATGACATCACCTAATTAAGTTATTGGTGAAGTGACCCGCATTAGAGATAAACTTCTATACCAAATGGCTAGTAATAAATGCGCTTTTACTAAATTCTTAGATTTAATACTCGACAGTCTTGTGTCACCTTCATACCATATAAAATCTAAACAAGTCCAGCGCGGCGTTCGCACTTATCGCGTGTCTAACTGCTCCCCGTACATGTTCTCAATTCTTTAACCTGACGGTTTAAAACTCCTCCGAAAACAATGCGACAGTTGTCGACAGTGACTGTTTTGCTACCAATCTGTCATTACTGTTCTAAAAGGTCCCTGACTGCGCCACGCTTATTACGCAGTCACTACATCTAGACTTATTCTCCGAAAAAGAAGGCAGTGGCAATTATCTACTCTATAATTTCGTAATGAAAAGTTTGACTATTATCTGTCGGTTACTACATTTATCAACTCCTCAACACTGACCTACGAGATAAGCTACAATTGTGTTCCTGGGAGTGGACTGCAACGCTTCTTTTCCTGCACTCTTTAACCCGTAAAAAACTAACAAGTTGTTTCTTTTTTATGAGTACGAGACCCTTCTCGCGAAGTATACCAAATTTATACTTCTAAGCGAGGGTGGCGATATCACTGTAACAAAGTTCACCAGATGGAAGACTTCAAGAAGGTTGTGATATCAGCAAAAAATCCTTGGACGGTGTTGGTGCAATGCTATATAAAGTTAACTTTTGCAATGTATATCGCTGCGAAGTAAATTTTTCCCATTGATGAAAAGAAAAAGCAAGATTTTGTTTGCGGTTAACTTGGAGAATGCTCCAAGTAGCCCGTACAATTAGAGTGTTTAGACAGCATCGCCACAAGCTGAGGCATTCTACACTATTTATCAAAAAAATATAGTGACATCCTCAAAAACAACTCTTGTCACTGCTTTTCAAGTCGTAATTTGTTTCCGACTAGATTAAAAACTTACGCAATGTGGAGGTTTTCACATAGGTTCCTGTTTTTAAACCAGTGGCTTGAGAGTTTTGCTTGTGTAAAAAACGCGCATTAGCTACATCTTTTTAAGGACCTTTTCACGCGCATACATAACAGGACTATTGGTATATCTTTGACAGGAATGGTCATAAAAAATCACATCTTCATAGAGAACAAATATTTTCGCTTATCGGGCAGTTATTTTGCACCCTCTCTTCTGTACACTCTGGGATAAAGCGCACAAGGTAACTAAATTCTTAGCTTTGGTAGCCGAAGACATGCGATTTAAGTTGAAATATACATTTATATGTCTCAAACGAATACACATAATTTGACGCTATAATACAAATATGACTACTACGATTACGAAGCGGCAAAGTTTGGGCGACTTTGCGGTAGTAATGACGGCAACAAGAACTCTAGCTTTCAAATCTTGTGGTGCCCTCCAGCGCCGATCAAGTGAAACAATTGAATGCCAACTTGCGAGTGACGACTGCACCATAATCGATCTATATGACTGGAATATTTTGACCTATTTTAGTGCCCTCGATAAATGGCAGACTTGTCTCCCTTCCTGAACTTCACAGTAATTCTACCTTTCTGCGCGTTAACTTAGTAGCGTGTGTGTGTTTGTGTGTGTGTGTGTGTGTGTGTGCTTTTTTGTCGCGTTCCTGACTCCTGTGTTTATGTTTTCCGTTTTTTCTCGTAAAAAAAGTTTTATTTTGCAAAAAATCGGCACTGTAGGATGCTCGCCCGATACAAAGGGTGTGGCCATAAAGTAATGGCGGGTACACTAGTAACCTGTAGAAACTTACCTTCAAGGAAAGGCAGAAGTAAATGGACGAAAACTGGCAACTAAAGCGTACACTTCCAACAAGCCGTTGGCTTAAATTTGCTGTTAGCTTGCGGGTAAAGAGCTTTTACATAAGACTTTTATTCGAGCATGGTCCTGTAAAGATGTAGTTTTTTAGTTTAACTGGCTATTTTGCTACTTATACATGCCAATGTAGCGGGTGGATTTAACACATTCTGCACTAATTCAGACATGCGCTTACAATAGAACTCCAAAGGCGTCTCATCAGATATGGTTTCATTAAAGGGCCCAACCACTGTTAGCTGTTATATTAGAGGTTTCGTCTCCTCTTCACCAAGTAGTTGGTCTCCCGGGACCTACGCTTACTACGCTTATATGTTTCGAAGTCTTGCGTATGTTTAAGGACGTGGTTAATGCAGCCGAGGAAATTTCTGAGGGATTTTATTAGATCCCAGCATTCTAGACACAACCTCTATCAACTAAAACTAAAACATTGGCACGGCAGTCTGAGATTCTTTAATAGTAGCGTTCTTGTATCGAGATTACACGCCCTCTAAAGTTTTCATGCGTGAGTTAGACTTCGGGGATCCAGAGCTTTAAGTTTTTCTACAAATGCTCAGATATATGTTTGATAATATGCCGTTTTCATCTTTTAACGTAGTCAGTTTTCATTTGGTGTGTTCTCAAGATATGCCAGTGAGTGATTGTGAATCGCTACCCCATTTTGTGGTGATTAACACTGGTGAAAATCGAGTGAGTGATTCATTGCAGACGCACATTTTTTCGTGCCCTAGAGCGCCCAAGATTTTTTTTACGTGAACGTCTTGATGAACGGGAACAAGCGTGGAGTGAATGCATTTGATACATTTGGAAATGTTGGAGCATCATGCATCATATCACTATGTGTGTCATTCTCTTATCTTGGAGAGAAGTGGTGATATTGACAGAAGCGCCTGAATGTACGAAATAAAGTTATATAATACAATATGGAATAATAAAATACACACGAGCTTAGATTGAAACTGAATTGCAGAGAGTTATGAGCTGTATGAATCAGTCGAAAATTACGGCTAATGTCTTTTAAGCCACAACTTATTTTTTGTCTTCGACAGCTCGTCATATTCTAGACTGACGGGAAACTGGTGTCGAAGCGCGCGTTATTGAGTGATGTACAGCAAGAACATTATTTGTATCCGTAAATAATTTCGTGCACAATGTACGTGGCGAGATTCTCAAGTAGAAAGTATGACCTGATTGTTCTGTGTCAGCGATGGTGCTTTAGGGGCAAGATGCGAAACGGTTAAAAATTCGTGTTGTTTCTGCCTAATCTACAGCGACTATCTGAAGAGAACTGATTGTTCTTGGCGTATTGAGTGTCTTGTCACTTTATTTTTGGAAAATAGTTGTTCGCTGTTGCATTAATAAAATCACGCAGACTCCACACAGCGCTCACAACGCTGCATGGTAGTTCACACGCATGACTCAGTCTTTGCTCCCACATATCAGTATTCCCACAAGAGCGAACATTAAACTTGCCTTACTGAAGAGCACCGCTAAGACTGACACATTCCACAGGTAAGAGCATCCCCTCTTCCGCATTAAGCTGTGCTTTCTACGCCAAGAAATACCACAGCACAATTCACTTAGCTAACATCTCGGATCACAACGGAATGCCTCTATCTGACCCATCGAGCACTCATTGAAGTTTAAGGTTTAAGTGTGACATGCGGCATTAACACCAGCAAGCATACGCAAACGTCAGTTACGGAAACTCGTTGACAGAGCGGGCCAGAGAATAAGCGCGAGCTGAAATAATTCGACCTGAAATAAAGTAGAAGAAACGGCCTTACGCAGGCGACGTGATGCAAAGGGGGGGGGGGGGGTGTAAACAATGGCCGCTAAGCGTAACAAAGTGGATTCCAAAAGACGCAAAGCGTATCTTGGGGTGGCAGAGAAACAGGTATGAGAGCATGAGTTGAATTTTCAGAGGACCAGGCGGCCGCAGCTTGCGCAGGAGAGGTTTCTTTCTAGATCAATAGGAGGGGTTTCTGCGCTGTTGTGGACGTCGTTAGCTGATCATGAAGATGGTGGTAAAATAAATGTTCGAGACATCTTCGTACAAGAGTTAGAACCTATATAGAGAGAACTGTCATGGCGCCTGGAATGCTATGTCAGCGGCTCCCAATTGCAGCCAGCGAGAAAAAAGCTTAGGAACAGGGATAATTAGTAAGACTGTGACAATCTGCTATCAATGAACACTTTCATTCTATTTCATTTCATTTATTGAACCCTCAGAGCCAGAGGCATTAAAGAGGGGAATGGATAGAAAAATACATAGAGAAGAAAATGAGGATTACAAGAAATTTCTCCTTTTTATACAACGTTGCTATTGTGTTGCGAAAATGCCGGTTATCATTGATGTCGATAATTTTATCAGGAACCTGGCTCCATTCCCGTGAAGCACGAGGCAAGAAGGAATGGAATGCTGATAAGGTGTAAAATGTTGGAATTCCAACCTTGTGGCGATGATCAGTGCGGCTTGAAACATGGTGGGGAGGAGCAATGAGTGCGTTCCGTAGAGTGGAATGATGGTACAATTTATGGAAAACAATGAGACGAATTAATTTTCTGCAGCATGCCAAAAACTGCAAAGAGAGGTTAGTTTTCATGCTAGTTACGCTTGCGCCACGATATAAAGTTAGATAAAATGAAACGCGCGGCATAACTTTGGACTACCTCCAGCGAAGTTATTAGAATTTCGTGGTGGGAATCGGATACAGCAGATGCATATTCAAGTTTTGATCGAATCAGCGTTTGGTAAAGCAATAATTTAAGTGAATACGGGATTTTCCTCAATTTTCGGCATACGTAGCTCAACATGCGGTTAGCGTTGTTAAATGTACTCGATGTGGTGCGACCAGGAGAGGTCTGCAGAAATGTGGACGTCCTAGTATTTATATGTAGTGACAGATTCTATGTAGTTACCATACCTTTAATCGGCAGCATATTGTCAGGCTGGAAACGTGAGGCGTGCCTAGACGCTAGCAAAGCTTCTGCCGTCTTTAACATAAGCCTGCTACATTGAGTATTGATTCAAGAGATACGGGGCACGTCCAACAATGAGTGAGACTTGTGTACTTGGGTGACACTACGCCGGGGCATTTGCGGAAGGCGTGTGTATACTTTGGATACTCCCACCACTGGTGACTGACTAGTACGTTGCATCTATAGAAAATACAATGCGGTAATACAGAGCAGATAAATGCAAAAATCCAGAAACTATGTGCGTTATTCAAGATCCAGCACTCTCCTTTTTGAGGATAGGTCAGGTTGAGTTAAACCGAAATAATATTTTGCTAAGCACGTACCCGAAACACGAAATTTCGGTAGACTGCGGCTGCAGTGAACGAAGCAATAAATATCTTCTGGTGTATTCCAAAAGCTGTATTCTAGGAAAAATTGGTTCTTGACCAAAAGTAAATGGCACATTAACTGTGTCACTTATCGCTGGACACCTCAACCACGCCGCAAGGGAAGGGATAAAGGAGGGAGCGAAAGAAGAAAGGAAGAAAGAGCTGCCGTAGTGGAGGGCTTCGGAATAATTTCGACCACCTGGGGATCTTTAACGTGCACTGACATCGCACAGCACACAGGCGCCTTTGCGTTTCGTATCTACCGAAACATGGCCGGGTTCTAACCCGGGTACCCCGGCTCAGTAGCCAAGTGCTCTAACCACTGAGCCGCCGCGGCGGGTCTATTTTCTAGGCTTGAAGGAGAGAATGGTCAGCTTTTTAAGTTCTTGGTATTAGGAGCAGTGTGACAAAAATTAGCTCATCAGCAGCACACACGAACGAGAGAAGTATTTAGTGGTGGTCCACAAAAACATTCTTGAAAACTGACACATCACCCGCCGCGATGGCTCAGTGGTTAGGGCGCTCGACTACTGATCCGGAGTTCCCGGGTTCGAACCCGACCGCGGCGGCTGTGTTTTTTTGGGAAAAAAACGCTAAGGCGCCCGTGTGCTGTGCGGTGTCAGTGCACGTTAAAAATCCCCACGTGGTCGAAATTTTTCCGGAGCCCTCCACTACACCACCCATTCCTTCCTTTCTTCTGTCACTCCCTTCTTTATCCCTTTCCTTACGGCGCGGTTCAAGTGTCCAACGATATATGGTACTGATACTGCGCCATTTCCTTTCCCCAAAAAAAACAATTAAAAAATCTAACACATGCCGCCACTGAAATCGAAACAAAGTAGCTCAGAACATGGGACGAAAATGTTTAGCTCTGCCAAGATTAAGCAAAAGAATAAAGTTTAGAAAAAAGTGAAAAGCAATTAACTGGCATTGTAATAAGAAAGATAGATAGTGGTCGCCAAATCCCTTGGCGGTTGACAGCTCTGCGATGAGGGCGCATAATTCGCAGCTCTTGTGATTGCAGATGTAGGCCCTGGCCACGCGGACGACTGACGAAGCAGAGGGTATGTCAAAACGTCCAACTTATCAATATTTTCTTTTAATATTTTGAATATTAGGTTGTGTTAGCCGCAGTTTTGGGAGGAGGTTTAATCTATGTTTCAACAGCCAGGTCTTAAAGAACTAGATTTGTTAGGATTGATTCGTGTGTCTTAAATTTAGTTTTAAGAGCCCTAATTTAGCTTTCCCAAGAGTTTGAAAAAATTGAAAGGGACGCGACGCTCTAGCATTAATGGCCTAATTCACGTATATTCGGAGCGGGCCAATCATAGCGTAGCATTCATAGATTCCTGAGAGTCCTCATACCGCTCCTAGAGCAGTGGTGCAGCGATTAAGCGATGCACCACTGCGCTGCGATGGCAGGAGCAGCCACCTGTGATCTTCGTGCGTCCCAGGTTAGACTTCCAGAGCAACCTCTCGCGACCAATTATGATTTCCATTGCCACCTGCCACGGTGGCCAATTTGCTCACAATTCGGTGCGCAGGTTTTGATAACGCAAGAATATCGCATGACCCAGGTGGCCAACCTGATTCTTAAGTTGCTTCTCTGAGAACATCTTTGAGGACTTTTCGGCCACGGTCAACGACACCAACGCCGACATCCGATTTTTCGCGACACGGGCTCCTTAACGCTATCACATTAAACTTCATTACCGAAAGATAGGTTATGGTTTTTCGAAGGGGGACTAGGCGTTTATTGCACACCCAATTTATTTCCACACGTGTTTGCAAGTGGCGTTATCCTTAGCATATTCTGATATATTTTTTTTTGGTAGCAGTAATGAAGCGGTGCAACGATGGCTAAGCGAAAACAGGTTTGACATAATGACTGCGAAGGGTTCGGGAACTTCGCACAAAAAAAAATGTCTTATTTGGATAAGCCGACGAAGCAGCAGATTTCTTATCCAGTTTTTTCGTCTTGAGTGTGCGACTGAACAGGATGGAAGGATAATACTCCACATTAGCGCCGCGACGGATGCTCAAGAATGGCAGCTATAGTTTGAAGCTGGCGAAAAAGAAAAACGTAGGGTACGGATTGCTAAAATGGAAGGACAACTGGCCGCCATCGACATCGATTACGACAATGACAGACATGCCAGCGCAAGACACAGGGACGGGACTTGCACGGTCCTGGCAGGAGGACGTGTGACAGGAGGAGGTGGGCAAGATTTGAATAGGAACAGCTATGAATCTGTTGTATCGCGCCTTCTTTACTGTGTGGCGTTTATTTGTCGGCTGCACTTTTTTTGCAGCAGTTTATGAGAAGTCAGGAAGTATAGGGAGGAAGAGAACAATATGAAGTGGAGAGAGAAGGCCATGGTTGGAGTCAGCCAATAGACTAAACCAAAGAGCTGGAGTAACAACAGCAAGCAACCGCAGGTAGCTGCCAGAGAGGGAGAGAATGCGCGGGTGTTAATCGCTCCATGCTCATATGAGGTGTGAGGAAGCCATGCTGCACAGGATAGAGATATAGGCGCGTAGGATTCAGGGCTTTCCAGAGGGACAAAGAGACGCAGTGCAAGAAGAAGGAAAAAATTATGCTCGATTTGCGAGTTAGGACATATCAGAATAACGTGCGCTAGCAGTTCGTTTTTTCAGTTTGGTTCCGCTGTTTCGATCCTGTGTTCACTGATGGGAGTTGTTGAGATAGCTGTAATGAGTTAATGTCCATATACGCGGAATAGGTCGTTCTCTACATTCTTAGATCACTGGGAGTCCTCCTACCACTCCTGGCGCAATGGTACAGCGCTCCAGCGACGGTCCACTGCTCTTTTGTGGCAGGTGCTGCCATCGATGGGACCTTGGTTGCGATCCAGGCTGTTCTTCGCGAGCAGCCTCTCTCGATTAATTGCACTGCCGCCTGACACTATGGGCAGCTTGAGCATGCTTGAGCAGCCTGCCATAAAACCGGCTTCAGACACAGACAGACAGACAGACAGACAGACAGACAGACAGACAGACAGACAGACAGACAGACAGACAGACAGACAGACAGACAGACAGACAGACAGACAGACAGACAGACAGACAGACAGACAGACGGACGGACGGACGGACGGACGGACGGACGGACGGACGGACGGACGGACGGACGGACGGACGGACGGACGGACGGACGGACGGACGGACGGACGGACGGACAGACAGACAGACAGACAGACAGACAGACAGACAGACAGACAGACAGACAGACAGACAGACAGACAGACAGACAGACAGACAGACAGACAGACAGACAGACAGACAGACAGACAGACAGACAGACAGACAGACAGACAGACAGACAGACAGACAGACAGACAGACAGACAGACAGGGACTAAATGCGGGGAATGGCCACCATCAGTTGTAGCGCACTATGACTAATTTGTGAAAAAACATTGGCGTGCTTAACCTTGTTGTGGCACTGGCAGTATTCAAAGATGTACTGGACGGAAGGAAAACAGAAGTTGTTTAGTGCTTAGTGACAGCCGTAACTAGTACCGCGGGCGCGCATCGTAGACTTCATGGTGTGAGGGGTACGAGTATGGAGCAATGAACTGGAGCAATGATGTGATAGCAATGAATTGGGCGATTTCGAAGTTAAGACATAAAATTAGTATTGAGTCCTGGGCATAAACAGGTCATGGCGAAGGCCAGGCGTCATCAGATGTTTTTGAACGATATGGACTTCATTTCAGTGGAAGCGTAGAAGGAGAGGCAGGCTGGAGTCTCAAAGGCCGCGCAGGAGCTTTTTTAGGAATCCCACAGAAACTCCGTTTGTCACATTATATAGCAATGAAGAAAGATTGTGTTTACTGAGGGCAGGCCTAAAACGAGGTCGCTGAAAATATCAGGAAGAAAAAATAAACAGTCACGTGTACCACTGGGTTGCTTACAAAAACACGCAAAGGGGGCCTAAAGAGAGTGAAATGATTAGAAGTAGAATACTAGATAAAGTGACAGGAAAAAGGCCAGTATGCTCTGTTCGAGAGACACTTCCGGGTTCTTTAATAGTTACCGTATATCTATGTTTATATTTCGAGAGGCTGCGGTAAAACAATAATGGAGATGAAATGGGGAAGGGTTAGCTTTATTGTCCATATGAAAAAAATTAACAAAGATTAGAATCAACTTGTCAAGAACTCGGAGATCTTTTCTGGAAAAATAGACACCTTTAGCATACCGTGTACCATGTTACCGTTAGCGTTACCGGGCGCCATCTGGTGCTGTCAAGGCAATTTGCGCATGCGCATTGGCGCCGAGCGGGCTCCCGGTACTCCGGTAACGGTATTACGGTACATGGTATTGCAAAAGGCATCTAATAACATGACTTACGGCAGCGTATTTATTGATAGGGAAGAACTGCAGGCAGGATAATAAAGAATGTAGCACAATGCCATAATGACTCTATAAAACCGCTCTGACACAATTTCGGAATCATTCTGTAAGGGATACGAATGGCCACATCGATGATCTGAAGCAGTGCCTTCTCTAAAAATAGAGAAGGCGCTGTCTGCAAAGATACGCACACTGTCACGGGACTTTAGTTCTAGAAGTTCGAGCAGCACTACATGAAGGGTTTAAATATGAAGGATAAATCGTGGGGGATTCCCGTAGCGGCAGTCGACCATTGACTACTGCTTACTAAAACAGAGAGTTTATAGCAAGCTCACAAAAATAGGAATAGACGAAGAGGCGAAACCGGAACGTTAAATTTAAAACCTTGAAGCCATCCTATAGAGAACGTGTCTCTGGATGTGTTTAGCTCCTCCGAGGGCATCTCATGTTTTTCTAAGCGGCTTTTCCAGTTTAATGGGTCATGATATCCATCACTTTTCGCTATTAAAGGCGTGGAAATACAAGGGCCACCGGCGCTCTCTGGTATATTTGAGCACATTTACCCGCAATTCAGATTTGTATTGCAAGAAAGTCATTGCAGCATTCGTGCAGAACAGCGCCTGGAAGCATAAACGGTTGGAGTTAGCCTTCAGTGTTACCGCAACTATCACTGAACAATATGAGTACATTGTTGTGGTACTTTGACGTGTCAGAGGTGCAAGCAATTAATGCAGTCCAATAGACGCTGGAAATATTACCCAAAAAATATTTTGAACCAGGTGATAGCAAAGACATGACCGACGCTATGTTAAACTTAGCGTCATTACTATATTTTCTCACTGTTGCAGATCCCTGATATAGAGCAGCAAATAGGGCAAATAATTTAAAAATGTTACATATAAATATGCCCGGTGAATGGCAGGTATATTTGTTCCTTTGTGTTCCTCACTTTGTGTTCGTGTGTTGAAGTGTTACGCTACAAAATTCCGTCTTTAAAGTGATGTCCTGATTGGTGAAAAGAATAACTGAGAGAGTGAATGATATAAGGGCAACAGCAGAGCAAGTGCATATCGTGGTGTGCACAGTGCCTTAGGTGCAAGGAGGGAACGGCGACGTTGCCAAGGACGTGGTGGTTGTCCAAAGAGATATAAGGAAGTTAAACCTGTAAAATTGCTTTGAAGTGGCAAACATAGACAGGGAAGTGCACACTGCAGGCTTTGGCAGAGCCTTTACGCGAGATGCCATCCATTTTAGCTGAAGGGTATGAGCAGAGGTTGGCTGGCGCCTGGAGGAAAGGCAGTAGTTTTTTATAGTGTCCACGGGGGCTCTGGGCGTACGGGTGGGTGGATGCGAAGAAATCGTAATAATGGAGTCTTAGCCCCAGAGAATGCCCATTAGGAGGTCCAGGAAGAAAAGTACAAAAAGAAATTTAACACAAGGATCAGTTACATAAGCATGCGGGTCGGTAGAAAAAGAGCTAAATGTTTCGAAATACAACAGCAATTGAAGAACGATGAAATAGGTGTGTGTACGCACTGTCCAAGACGCGTCTCAGGGTCCACCGTTTATTGATGGCTACGTCTGGAAAGGTTGCAAGCGAACAAAAAAGAGGAGAGAGGAGGGGTAGGTATGCTGATACGTAAAGGTAGAAGTTGGAAAAAAAATAAAATCATCTTGCACAGAACATGTCTGTATATCAGGAACAATTGTAGGTTAAAGGACATGGCTAGGGTTAGTATATTTACGGATACGAGACGAATCCAGTCCAGAAAACTAAGGATCGAGTTAAGCGTCTCAATAACGATATAAAATAGTTTGGAGATGGTGCCGATATAATTCGGTTGGCGACAGGAATGTCCACATCGAGGATCTAAATGGGTACACAGATTGTAGCACAATGTTAATGCTGGACTTCTGTGAGCGGCGAAACCTACTTATTGTAACCAGAGAAACCAAATATGAGGGACCAATCACGCCGTATTTCAGTAATCTATAGCAAGCTCTCACAAATGAAGACAAAGAAAGCGGGGAAGTACTGTATGGGAAGTGAACAGAGGAGTTTTAGTCTGCAGATGGGAGCGCTGATGAAAAGAGAAGTGCAGCAGTGACAAAAAAAGAACGCAAAACTAAACCACCGCCATATAGCGCTAACAGAAGCAGGCATTGATGAAGCAACAGAGAAAGATGTGATAAAAAGTAATATTCGGAACTATTCGGAAGCACGAAAATGCAACAAGTAAATGTGGCAAAACAACTGGAAAGGAAAGAGGAAGCCACGAAGCTGGTGAAATAATGAAATTAAAGAGGCCATCAAACGATGACGTGTGTTGGAGGAGGAGGAAAGGCGGGGAGGTTAACCGAAAGAATAATCGGTTTGCTACCCTGCACCGGGGCAAGCGGTGACAGCATAAAGAAAGAAAGAGAAGGAGAGTAGCAGAAAAATTGAAGTCACTATGAAAAGTCAGCGTTCGGTAAGGTCACAGCCTATCGTGCAAGTCAGAAAGTCGAAAGAAGCAGAGCAGTGCCTTGGAGGCCTTCACCGCCGACGATCGCGGCGGGCAGTGGCCGAGAATCTTCCTTTCCTTCAGTGGGCGCGGATCCTAGACGCTCCAGCACACGGCGGAGAGACTGTCTTTCGGCGCTGTGGGCAGGGCAGCCACAAAGAATGCGGGCTCATCACACCCGCAGATGGAACATGCAGGGCGGTCAGCCATATCCATCAAGAACAAGTAACGGTTGTTGAAAGCTACACCAAGCCACAAGCGACACAGCAAAGTTTCTTCACGTCGTGGTAGGCCGGATGGAAGCCGGAGTTTCAGACCTGGGTCCAAGGTTTTAAACGTGAATTGGAAAATTAGCCTGAATTCCACGCGGAAAGCGTGATGTCCCGCGCAAGTGCGCGAAGAATGCCCGCTGCGTCAAATCTCGAAATGGGGATTGACGTGAAATCACCGTCGTGGTGAGCAGTTCGCGAGGCCTCGTCCGCGCGGTGGTTGCCTGCGATGGCGCTGTGACTTCATGGAAACATAAAGAGGTGAAGAAGGCGCGGTTATCTGAAGAGAAAATAGATCAAAAATGAGAACTTTATGGAGAAAAGAAAGTAGAGGTAAGTTTGCGAGGGAACTAAAGGTGGACCAAGAAAATTCTGGAATCATATATGCTGGCAGGGTAAGAAGGAGCGGATTCAAGGTGTCGAGGGAAAATGTTTAGAGGGAGATGACGCTGTTAACTACATAACAACAGTTATAGCTGAGTCATTTAGAAGCGACGATCGGGTAATCTCCCCGAGTAAGGGAGCAACACAAGACAGCACCGCAGAAAGCAGTGTGACATTCCGTGTGTGCTACGAGGATCCACGTTCGACGGCGCGGCGTAGACGGAGACCCGTGACAGCGGCATCATCAATTACCCAGCCATGCTCTTTGAGTGACGACCAGAAAAACCGGTCCCGCCGCCGCCCCGGGGAAACAGGCTTTATCCTCCCCAATTTCCGGTTACATTCCAGGACAAGGGAGCTGTCAGCGGGCCAGAGCGCGCCGTACCACAGCCGACGCTATGCGAAACCGCGAAGACGACATTCTTTCCCTCCCCCCCCCCCTTTGTCGTGGGCTATCGCCGGGAAGGCACCCACAGCTTCCCAGAAGGGCCGCGACGGACACCTGTCATGGCGGACAGGCAGTACTCGCCAAGAATGTGGAAAGACAGGCGCTAGTGAATTAGCTCCGAAGAGAGAGCCTGTGTATACTCTCACTTGAGAGAGAGTGGTGGCGTTTTTGTTGTTTATTTAGTTTGTATTGTTAACAGACTCTGGGTTCGAGGCTAAGCCCAACCCAAAGGGGTGGTCCCCATCTCGCATGTTATTTTGGATTGGAGAATTGATGCTTTGGGCGGGCCACTGGAAATGACCACCCTTAGTCCTTTGTTAATCAAGTGCTTAAAAGCACATGTAAACGGATGCAGTCCAGTCTGAGCTGGGGCTCCATGTTTAGCATGTAATGTGATGCTACTTAGGCACTAACCTGCCCGGTCGATGAGTAAAGTAGTGAAAAGTTTGTTCTGTTGTAAAATTATGCTCTGCTGTCATCATCTACAAGCTCGCCTCCTGTTCATCTTCCAAGCCGAACGACACTAGAGGAAGGGTTTGTGAACCATCCTCGAAGAAACGGACGACTATTGAAATTTTACTGCATACACGCTCAGGACGACATCGTTAGCGAAGAGGGCCTTCAGCGCCGAAGCCCGACGGCGTGCAGCTTCTGCCAGCAACCGCTCGAGCCCAACTCCGGAGCCACTCCATCGCCCCCATGAAGTCGTCGGCACGTAAGCTCGGACGCCCCAGCCTCTGATGTATAATCTTCATCATGTGTAATTATTGAATATACCTGTTTGTTTAAACTGAGCCATACGGTGTCTCTTTGCCTCTCCGTCCCGTGTGGACCTGCGCATTATGGGGGTCATCACACTGGTGTCAGAAGTGGGGTCTCAAAAGCAAATGTCCTCTGAATGCTGTGACATTCATGACTTCAAAATTGTAATCAAAAGGGAATCACGGGACTGATTGTGGGACTTTTACCCCCATTTGAGAGGCTTGAGGCACTGGAGGGCTTGAAAAAAAAATGACTGTATCTGAGGGAGCTCCCACTCCACAGCCGTCGCTCGGAGCAAGCATGCTGGCATTAGGAAGCGTCATTCCGACGTTTACGGGAGATAAGACAGGGGTTCCAATCTGCGATTTCTTTTCCATGCTAGAAGAGATTGGGAAAATGGGGGGATGGTCCGATGCTCAAATGCTGGGAATGGCGAGGTGTAAGATGGCAGGAGCTGCTCATGATTTTGCATGGCGAGACGAAAAAGTAAAATCCACAAAATCATTTGCGGAATTTAAGAAGCTCGCGTTTGAGCATTTTGACACTGAACCACGTCACGTGCGAGTACAAAGGTTCCGTGACGCCGGACAGATGGTAGGGGAGGACGTGCGAACGTTTGCGTCGCGGCTTCAGCGCTTAGCGCGCGATACGTTAAGCAGGGAGGAGGAAGGAGACCAGCTTAAGAAGAAATACGCGGAGGATATACTTAAAGAGGAAATGACCGCTTTGTTCTTGGCTGGTCTGCAAGACCCCGTGCGCCGGTTCGTGCTCTCGCGCAAGCCGAGCAATTTCGACCAAGCCGTGGAGGCCGCATTGGATGAGGAACAAAATGAGGCGTTAACGACAGCCGCAGCGAGAGTACGCGTCATAGAGAGAGCGGTGCTCAACCCTGAGGTTGCTCTCTTGACAGAGCGGTTAGATCGCTTAGAACAGCTGCTATCTCAGCAGGTAGAATGCCAGGTTGAAGCGCGCGCTCAACAGCGCCCATTCGCTGGAAACCGGAGACCGCCACAAAGCTACAGGCGCGGTATGCGAGATTTTGAAGAAATCGTATGCTTCGCTTGCCAGGGTCGCGGACACATCGCCAGGTTCTGCCAAAACGTGCGCCGTGGGGAGCCACAAAGAGAAGCAGGCGAGACACGCCCTAAGCAAGCCTACAGCGGGGCTCCAGATACCGAGTCAAAAAACTAGTTAGTCCTCCCCAGCCTGAGGAGCGTGGGGAGGGAGCAGTAGATGATGAGGTGGTGGTAGTTTGTGTGGCCGACGAGGCATGCCCTGTTGTGCGTTGCAAGTTAAATGGTTGTTGTATGGAATTGTTGATAGATACGGGGTCAAAGGTGACATTGCTTAAGGAGAGCAGTTTTAACACGCTTCGAAGGAAGGGGGACCGCGAGGTGTTGGAAGCGTCTGGTGGTATGCCAACCAAATTTGTAGGCATAACGGGGGATCCTCTTGGCATAAGTGGACTCTACCGGTTACACTTCTCTCTCGGCGGAAATGCATTGGAGCACCCCTGCTACGTATGCCCGGACACGGTGTCTCTGCCAAACGGAGTGTCAGGTATATTAGGGCAGGATTTTTTGAGAAAAGGGAAGGTAGTAGTCTCATTCTCTGAGGAAGAGGTTAATGCGGGCGGCTCAAAAGTTCCGTTTTTGAACAGGAGAGGGGCTGAGATTCGCATTACCGATATTGACACCCGTCAAACAGTGGGATCATTGGAGAAGGTATATTCGCGGGTTGCCGTCCGGCTGGTCGAGGAGGCGGTCGTCCTTCCTTGGTCGGAGCACATTTTGTACGCGTTTGTGCCTTCAGATGTAGAGAGCGGCGCCGTGGGAGTGCTTGAGCCGGTCGACTCTCTCAGCAATTGCCTGAAGGCAGCCGCGTGCCTCGTGACAGTTAATGATGCCCACAGAGTGCCCCTACGGGTGGTTAACTGTAGCCAGCAGCCACTGAGCCTTCCCAAGAACAAAACATTGGCTTTCTTCACCTCTGCGATAGAGCAACGTGAGCCCACCGATACGGTACTCGCAACTGTAGAGCATGCTAGTCCTTCGGCTGCTCCAAAGGTGTCGTTCGATCTTTCTCACGTAAAATCCAGGGAGAGGGAGGCTCTGGCTGGTTTGCTGAACGACTACTCGGAGGTATTCGCCGCGTCCAACCTGGATTTGGGCTGCTGTGGCGTTATAAAGCACAGGATAGAAACCGGCACTTCATCGCCCGTTTACCAGCGTGCGTACAGGATTCCTTACTCCCAACGTGAGGAGATGGAGCGGCAGGTGCAGGACCTGATTGATCGCGGCATTGTCGAACACTCAAAGTCACCCTGGGGAGCACCAGCACTATTGGTGGAAAAGCCAGATGGCTCGTATCGATTGGTAGTGGACTACCGCAAACTAAATGCCGTAACTCGCATCGATCCATACCCCATCCCCAATATACAGGAGACGCTTTCTCAGCTGGGCTCTGCCAGGTACTTCACGGTAGTGGACATGGCGGCGGGATTCTGGCAGATAGCAATGGATCCGGCAGATGCCGAGAAAACGGCTTTCAACACGCCCTCAGGGCACTGTGAATGGAAAAGAATGCCGATGGGTCTGGCCAACAGCCCTGCTGTCTGGCAGAGAACCGCTGATGTTATCCTGGCAGGTCTTCTGGGGAGGCTGTGCTTCGTGTATATGGATGACGTTATCATATACAGTGGCAGTTTTGATAACCATTTGCGCGATATTGAGCAGGTTTTGGTGCGACTAAGAGCAGCGGGTCTCAAACTGAAGCCCTCTAAGTGCCAATTCCTCAAAAACGAGGTGAAATACCTCGGGCACGTTGTTTCAGCTGACGGCGTGCGACCGGACCCTGAGAAACTAAGGTGTGTCTCGGATTTTCCATCCCCGACTAGCGTCCGCCAGGTCCGGCAGTTTCTCGGCCTGATCGGTTACTACCGAAGGCACATAGAGGAGTTCGCCAAGCTCGCTAAGCCGCTCACCGCCTTAACAGCCAAAAATGTCGCCTTTCGTTGGGACGAAAACGCGGAGAATGCTTTTGGGGCCCTGAAAAGGAAGCTAATGAGTGCACCGCTGTTACGCCACCCGGATTTTAGTTTGCCCTTCGTTATGGCCACAGATGCGTCAAAGTTCGCAGTTGGTGCCGTGCTATCTCAGGTTATCGAGGGCAAAGAACATCCCGTTGCTTTTGCTAGCCGACAGTTGAGCCCCACAGAGCAAAAGTACGGAGCTACGGAAAGGGAGTGCCTCGCCGTTGTCTGGGCAGTAAAGCACTTCAGATGCTACCTTTACGGCTGCAAATTCAAGCTAGTCACAGACTGCCATCCTCTGAAATGGGTGATGAGTGTCAGGGACCCTAGCTCGCGACTCGCTAGATGGAATCTACACCTGCAGGAATACTGCTTTGAAGTTGAGCACAAGTCAGGAAAGACACATCTGAATGCTGATGCACTCAGCCGCACAGCTGCCGTGGCAGCTATAGAAGAGTTTGTCCCCGTAGTCGACCCCGCCGAATTACGCACAGAGCAGTGCAAAGATCCTGACCTGAAGCGAATAATCGAAAGCTTAGAGGGCGCACCGTCTCATCCCGAACAGCTAGGTTATTTCATTGACAAAGACGGCACCCTGTGTCGGCGCACGAGGCCAACCAGGAAAGGGAGAGCAGAGAAAACCGCTTGGGAGAGAGTCGTCATACCTCGGTCGTGGACAGAAAGGGTTCTTCGCGCGTTTCACGATGCGCCATGCGCCGGTCATTTTGGCGTAGCGAAGACACGCAGGCGTGTGGAGCGTTTGTACTTTTGGAGTGGCATGCGACAGGATGTTAGAGACTACTGTGCGAAGTGTCATTCCTGTCTCGAAAGAAAAACACCCAAGGGACGAAGACCAGCTCCAATTCAGCCGTTCCCTGAGGTTTCGGCTCCCTTCGAGCGGACAGGTATGGACATAATGGGCCCATTGCCCACGACCACTTCCGGAAACAAGTACATTTTAGTATTTGTCGACCACCTTTCAAAATACGCGGAAGCGGTAGCACTCCCAGATCAGAAGGCAGACACGGTTGCAAGAGCATTTGTCGAACAGATCGTGCTCCGACATGGACCCCCGAGGCAACTCTTGACAGATCGGGGAACGAACTTCGTGTCGCAGCTAATGAGGAGAGTTTGCGAGCTGCTTAAGATCGCTAAAAAGCAGACAACACCGTACCATCCGGCTTGCAACGGCGCGGTGGAGCGACTGAACCAAACCGTGGCCGGGTTCCTGTCGCATTTTGTTTCGCGCGACCAGCGGGACTGGGACTTGTGGCTCCCGTATGCAATGTTTGCCTACAATTCCGCAGCACACGAGAGCACGGGCGAATCGCCATTCTTTCTTCTCTACGGCCGAGACCCGGACCAGCCTAGTGAAGTGCCAGAGGGCCCCCGTCGTGTCCCATACGCTTCACTGGACGACTATAAGGTTGAGCTAGAATCGCGCTTGCAAGTGGCGAGGGACATCGCAAAGGAGTCCTTAAAGAAAGCGGCGAAGCGCAGGAAGGAGGTGCACGATCGCAGTGCTAGAGACGCGCCGTTTGATGTGGGGGACAGCGTGTACATTGAAAACTGCCAAAGGCAGATTGGGCTAGCTCGTAAGTTCCAGACGAAGTGGAGAGGACCGTGCGAGGTTGTCGAGAAGCTTTCTCCGGTAAACTTCAGAGTCCGAGACGTGAACCGGCGTTTGATAAGGATACACGCAAATCGCCTCAAGTCGGCACCGGTTCAGTATTCACGAAATGAGGAAAGGGAAAGCGCGGATTTTGATGGGGACAGAAGTGAAGTGGAGCGCGCAGATAGTTCGCAAGAAACGCCCTCTCCTGCATTTGTTCGGCAGGCGCCCGAGGTGACGGCCGGAATGCCACCGGATTTACTTCATGCATTGCTAGAAGAAGAAGCGCGCGAGGTTGCCGCGCAGATAACGCCAGGAGAGGCTCCTGCCACGAGCCCTCGCGAGTCCCAAAGCAGACAAAGGGGCACAGACTTACTTAGTATGACTCATGAAGGCCGATATCCGCTGCGAAATCGGAAAGCTAAGTCGGACTAATGGCGTAAACAGAGCGGAGTTGTGAACTGGTTAGAATTGTGTAATGCCGCAGCTCATAACATTGCTATGTGCTTATGTGTTAAGTTATCGGAGTTGGTAGTTAAACCTTTCTGTCATTAAGTAACACCTGCACAGGAGAGCATGCGGAGCGCATGCAGAACCTGCCCTACTTCCTTTCGTTATCTATATTTTTGTCTGTGCCGTGATCGTGCTAGAAGTGGGAGCTCCTTTGTAACTGTGGTAAATTTATTTCGTCCAGTTTGGACTAGAAAGGAGAGGCTTGGGTGCTGAGTTTCATGTTTATCTGTAAAAGAAGATCAGTGCTGCCCCTGGAGACGCCAGTATTGACAGCGGAGGCATATGGTGTTGTGCAGTGGTGTTGAGTGCAGCGAAAAGTGTTTTGTCGGACGCACTGTGCGAGGCGATTCAGAAAGACAAGGGGAGCTGCGTGGACTCAAATGTTCGGAGAACATTCTTCTGGAGGGTGAGCGAGTGTGACATTCCGTGTGTGCTACGAGGATCCACGTTCGACGGCGCGGCGTAGACGGAGACCCGTGACAGCGGCATCATCAATTACCCAGCCATGCTCTTTGAGTGACGACCAGAAAAACCGGTCCCGCCGCCGCCCCGGGGAAACAGGCTTTATCCTCCCCAATTTCCGGTTACATTCCAGGACAAGGGAGCTGTCAGCGGGCCAGAGCGCGCCGTACCACAGCCGACGCTATGCGAAACCGCGAAGACGACATTCTTTCCCTCCCCCCCCCCTTTGTCGTGGGCTATCGCCGGGAAGGCACCCACAGCTTCCCAGAAGGGCCGCGACGGACACCTGTCATGGCGGACAGGCAGTACTCGCCAAGAATGTGGAAAGACAGGCGCTAGTGAATTAGCTCCGAAGAGAGAGCCTGTGTATACTCTCACTTGAGAGAGAGTGGTGGCGTTTTTGTTGTTTATTTAGTTTGTATTGTTAACAGACTCTGGGTTCGAGGCTAAGCCCAACCCAAAGGGGTGGTCCCCATCTCGCATGTTATTTTGGATTGGAGAATTGATGCTTTGGGCGGGCCACTGGAAATGACCGCCCTTAGTCCTTTGTTAATCAAGTGCTTAAAAGCACATGTAAACGGATGCAGTCCAGTCTGAGCTGGGGCTCCATGCTTAGCATGTAATGTGATGCTACTTAGGCACTAACCTGCCCGGTCGATGAGTAAAGTAGTGAAAAGTTTGTTCTGTTGTAAAATTATGCTCTGCTGTCATCATCTACAAGCTCGCCTCCTGTTCATCTTCCAAGCCGAACGACACTAGAGGAAGGGTTTGTGAACCATCCTCGAAGAAACGGACGACTATTGAAATTCTACTGCATACACGCTCAGGACGACATCGTTAGCGAAGAGGGCCTTCAGCGCCGAAGCCCGACGGCGTGCAGCTTCTGCCAGCAACCGCTCGAGCCCAACTCCGGAGCCACTCCATCGCCCCCATGAAGTCGTCGGCACGTAAGCTCGGACGCCCCAGCCTCTGATGTATAATCTTCATCATGTGTAATTATTGAATATACCTGTTTGTTTAAACTGAGCCATACGGTGTCTCTTTGCCTCTCCGTCCCGTGTGGACCTGCGCATTATGGGGGCATAAGGCATAAGGAGATATTCCTAAATTCGTGGGGAAAGACGAAATCCCCACCAAGTGCATTAGTGAACTAAGGCAATTCTGCAAAGCTGTAAAAAATGTTTGCTTTCATTTACGGGGGTTTAATGTCCCAATGCGACTCCGTCTATGAGGGACGCCGTAGTGAAGGACTCCGGAAATTTCAACCACGTGGGATTCTTTAACGTGCACTGACAGACACCGAACAGTACACGGGCGTCTATAATATTGCCTTCATCGAAATTCGACCACCGTGGTCGGGATTGAACCCGTGTTTTTCGGGTCAGCACCCGATTGCCATAACCACTAAGCCTCCGTGGCGGCCCGCAACAGTCTAAAATGACTTTCATTTTTCAAAGGAAAAGACGACAGGACGCACATAAAATCATTCAGACCAGTTCCGATAGCATCTGTTATATAAAGGCTTGCAATGCAGGTGGTGAAATTAAAAACGCAGCCATCGGTAGAAAGTAAAATATACTTGTAGAACTTCATAACGGGTTCAGAAAGGGTAGGCGCTAAAATGAAAGCCTCGTAGTGCTTGCCCAATGTAGATAAATAGCTATGGCAGAAAACAGACCTCTGTGTTTATCCTTCCCTGTCATAAGCGGTGCATATGACTACATGAACAAGAAACTCATGTGGAACATGTTAAAAGATGAAGGTATTGGTCATGAGATTATTGATACCCTACAAAAAATATAAAGAGATAATAGTGTACAAGTTGCATGGGTAGGAATAAGTAGTACAACTACTGTCAGGGTAAGCAAAGGATTAAGGCAGGGTTGTCGTCTATAACCGCTGCTGGTCATAATTTCTATTTAAAATATCGAAATACGGCTACAAGCAAGAAATGCAGGCTATAAACGGTCGCACAGGTTAGGCGGAAAGGTCTTTGAGAAACGGTTAACCGGTTTAATTTACGCGCACGATATTCTAAAGCTAGCACATAACCAAGATTTGCAAACTGGTTAATTGTTGTGGAAATAAAGGAGACGAAAGACGTTTGTTTTAGTGCAGTTAAGAGAGTTGATGATTTTCAACGCTACAATTGATCAGCTGCTTGCAATACTAGGCAATGAAATGAACACACATATCTCAGCGTATAGCCGAATGAAGGACAGATTACACGGGACAGCATAATCAGCCTTTTATGGCTAAAAGACGAAGGGATGCCGGCATACTGAGACATAGGACCTTACGTGGGTGCAACAGATATGAAGTACTGAGAGGTGTTTGAAAATGAATAATATGCCCGGGCTTGCTTTCGAGAATGCGGATTTGTGCCTAGCACCAGAAGTTCAGTACAGATTAGAAAAAACAATCTTAGAGCTATTGGACGTGCCAACGGAAAAAACCACGAATGAGGCAGTTCAGTGGATATAGACTGGGCATCGTTCGAACACGGGAAGCTCAGAGTAAAGTACTATATGAAGAACGCCTGAGGAAATTGGCTGCTAATAGGTGAGCAGCTAAGGTTTTTGAATATTTAAAGAGAAATGGCGTTCACTCACAACAGCGGAAGGAGGCTAGGAAAGTAATCAGTATGCATGCAGCACACTAGGACGGAGAAATAACGAGCTTCAAACGACAAGTGAAAGCGCGGAAGGTAAGAACTAGATTAATTCTATGGAGAAGAAGCAGACCGTATAACTGTGCCGAAACGGGAAAGGGCACAACAAGGAGGAATTGTTCTATGACACTTCAACAGGCAGTGCCTTAATCTTTGAAGCTAGATCAGGGTGTCTTAGGAAACGCAGCTATACAAAGAAATTTAACGAAGAAGACACATTTTCTATGCGCGGTAAACCTGTAGATACAATTGAACGCCTCATACTCACATGTGATGGCATTCATCCGGATGTCGATGAAGGCGCAGTCATTGTCCCTGAGGCCCAAGGGAAATTCTGGACTTTTATTGCGAACGGCAGCAGCTTTTCCCGGCCCCTGCTAAGGGTCTGAGTAAAGCTGATGAGCGAATTCTCAGGCGCCTGCAGAACAACACTTTGTTGTTTCCTGCAATTGTCGTGTTTCGCATTTATGTATATTTTCTTGTAAGAGTGGAAATTGTCTCATTGTAGTTGCCTTACTAATGTTTCGCACACAAAGAAATAGAGGACACCCAGATCGAACACGTAATTACGGAGATAATTCCCAAAAAGAAAAGAAATTCCAAAAGCACCTATATCGTAAATCTATAAAGCAAACAAAAGGGAACTTTATTAGGCTCTTTGCGGAGGCGAAACAGTTGGCGGGGCAGAACACCTTAATCATAGCGGGCGACTTTAACGCCAAGAGTCCGAGATGGGCTATAAAAAAGAGGACAAAAAGGGGCGCGGCATCTGCACGGCGGCAGAGAACGTAGGATGCGAGCTGCTAACCGACGAGAATCAACCGACTAGGCAGGGGAACAGCGTCAGTCCAGACACGAGTCCCGACCTAACCATCATAAGGGGCGCCAAACAAGCGGAGTGGGAAAACCTACTCGAGAACCTTGGAAGCGACTACCACATAGTAAGGATCTGCACGGTGGTGGACAACGTCAGGAGGAAGATTGGCACGGCTCGGCTAACGGACTGGGACGCCTTCAGAGCGCACTGCAAGCAGCTCGAGGGCGACATCGGTTCTGCGGAAGAGTGGAGCCAACAACTCAGACGAATCCAAGACCTATACACGAAAGAAGTAGACAGAACGGAACAAACGCCGGAGGTGGACAAGCGCCTCCTCAAGCTATGGGAGGCGAGACGCGGGCTCACCAAGCGGTGGAAGAGACAAAAACTCAACAGGAAGCTAAAGAAGAAAATTGCCTATATAATCAAGCAAACGGAGCAGTACGCGACGCAGATGGCCAGGCAGGGGTGGCAGCAATTCACCAACTCGCTGAACGGCACCCTTAGCACGGCCAGAACGTGGCAGATCCTCAAGGTCCTGATGGACCCGAGCAACCACATATCCGAAGGCAGCAAGTCGATATAGAGGCTGGTGCACCAAACGAAGGCACGGATGAACAACTACTCGAAGAGGTCCGGATCAAGTGCTACGGCAAAGATCAGGTCGACAGCTACCGAGAAGAATACCGTGGCGAGGAGAACCCGGCCATGGACCGACCCATCACGAGAGAGGAGGTCGTCGAGGCGATACGATCGGCCACGAAGAACACGGCGGCGGGGGCGGACAAGATCCGGAACTCGCTAATAATAAACCTCAGTGACGATGCGATAGATCAGCTTACGACCTACCTCATCAAGCTCTGGCAAGAGGGAAGAGTGCCGGCGGAGTGGAAGCACGCCGTCGTCGTGATGATTCCGAAGCCGAGCAAGAAGCTCCAGATCGAGAACCTCAGGCCGGTATCTCTAACGTCGTGCCTGGGCAAGCTGTACGAGAAAGCGATCACGAAGAGAATCCAGTCGCACCTGGAGAACGAACAATGGTACCCGGACAGCATATACGGGTTAAGAGCTAACCTCTCAACGCAAGGCGTGCTGCTCCAACTCAAGGAGGAAGTGCTCGAGACGATGCCGAAGGCGGGCGAAAACGTCGTCACGGCCCTCGACATAAAGGGGGCTTTCGACAACGTAAGCCACGCGGCCATCATGGATGGCATCAACAACACCAACTGCGGGAGGAGAACGCACGATTACGTCAGAGCCTTCATGAGCGACAGAACGGCGACCGTGGGGCTGGGCGAGCTGAGAAGCGACGTCTTCCCCATGCCGATCAAAGGCACACCCCAAGGATCCGTCATATCGCCCGTCCTCTTCAACGTGGCAATGATTGGACTCGCAAGACGGCTCAAGGAGATCCAGGGCATCCAACGCGATGTACGCCGACGACGTCACGATATGGGTCACCCAAGGATCACTCAGGGAGAAGCAAGAAAAACTACAGGAAGCGGCAACTTGCGTAGAAAATTACACCAGAAAGAGGGGCCTAAAATGCTCGACGGAGAAGTCGGAACTCCTAAGGGTCGGCAAGCATCCCACCCAAGCGACACTGGAGGTCGTTCTCGAGGGACAGAACATCCCGGAAAAGAATATGATAAGGATCCTGGGTATGTGGTGGCAAGGAAGCCGGAAATGCAGCCACGCCATCAGCCTGCTGAGCAAGGCGGCAGATCAGGTGGGCCGTATGATCAACAGAGTCTCCCAAAAGAGATAGGGAATGAAGGAAGAAGACACTCTCAGGCTAGTCAACAGCCTAATTGTCAGCCGAGTCACGTACTCCCTGCCGTATCACGCGACGACCAAGGCGGAAAGAGAGCAAGCCGGCACCATTCTCAGGAAGGCGTACAAGACTGCTCTGCACCTACCTAAGAACACGTCGAACGAAAAGTTGCTCCAGCTAGACATCAGCAACACCTTCAGCAAGCTCGCCGAAGCTCTGCTGGGAACGCAAACCACGAGACTCAGAGACACCCCAACGGGACGAGCGCTCCTAAGAAGGTTGGGTCGGGACACGAGCGGACTAGTAGACAGATACGCGGACGTACCGGACCACCTTAGGAAAACCATTAACGTGGGACCATTGCCGAAAAACATGGACCCCAATCTTCACGAAAACAGACGAAAAGCGAGGGTCGAATACGTAGAAAGAACGCTAGCCCAGTTAGACAACACCGTATACACGGACGCTGCCGTATATCCGCGCGAGCGAGAACGCGTAGCCGCGACGGTAGTGGTAAACAAAAAAGGAAACATAATCACGTGTGCCACGGCAAAGGTCGCCGGCACAGCGGAGGTCGAAGAGGTTGCCGTTGCGCTGGCGGCAGCAGAAGGCTACAGAACGGGCCGATCTCTCAACATACTGACGGACTCGAAGGAGACGTGCAGGAACTACACGAGGGGCAGGATCAGCAGAACAGCCCTTAGAATACTCAGCGGGGTAACGTCCGCCGAGAAACCCAGGCATAACCTAATCTGGATCCTGGGCCACGCGGGCATAGGGGGGAACGAAAGGGCAGACAGCCTAGCTCGAGGTAACGCAGTCCGAGCAGGGCAGTCAAATGCTCCGGAGCTCCGCCTACAGGCTTGCGAGGGGGCATACGCAGAGACCTTGAACTTGCATAAGGGAGCTAGAATTAGATATCCACCACCACACAAACCCCTAAAAAAGGAGGAAGTGACCGGCTGGCGCAGATTACAGACCAACTCCTTTCCTAACCTACACATACTTAATAAGATGTTCCCGACACAATACAGAGCCACCTGCCCTTGGTGCGATACCACACCTACACTTTACCATATCACGTGGGAGTGCGAACGCAATAAAGCATTCCACCAACACGAACACCCGAGTGCGGAGCAATGGGAGAGTCGGCTCACCAGCGGCGAGCTCACGACCCAAAGGGCCTTAGTGCAGCACGCGAATGATGCAGCACGACTCAGTGGAGCCTTGGAATAGGGGCCCACCCTTGCTGACGAGAAACCTCAAGTCGCCAGCGCCAGAGAAGACGACGGAGACTTCATAACCGCGAAACCCTTTAAAGATCCAATAAAGTTTTCACTCACTCACTCCGAACGACGCGATCCGCAAACCCCGCAGATAATTTCAGAAGTCCACAATTAAAAGGAAACTGGATTTTTCGGGAAAGGAAATGGCGTAATGTGAGACAGGCGTCAATTCCTTTTTTTTTAACCAACTCATTTTCCTTCGCTTGCTGCTCGGTTCGGGTGTTGACCGAGATATGTGAGGCAGACGTCCTTTCCTTATAACCAATTTTCATTTCATTTTCCTCCCCTTACGAGCGCGGTTCAGGTGTCCACCGAGGTATGTGAGACGCGTCATTTCCTTGTTTGACGTCTAGCTACATTCAAGGTCAAACTTGCGGCTCTCTGACGGCTCGAAAAGCTGGCGTTGTGAAGATTTTCGGTTCAAAAGCTTAAACTCTCTGACTACAGTTATGGTCGAGCGACTGGCGGTCTCCACAAATAGCCATACATTGGTAGGCATTATTTTATTTGTTAAACATTTGCTTTCTTCGAGACGACATAAGCATCGCGACCATAACAGCTACCGCAAAGGTGGAACTAGTAACTGCAACTAGACCTGCAATGGTCTTGGGCAGGACCTTTAGAGCAAACGTTCCAAGTGCTTTGGGGACAGTCCTTGACATGCTGCTAACCCCCTCAGACTGCACTCGCAGCCCAGCTGCTAGATGCAGCCGCTGCACCGGCAACGTTAGCGTTGCTTAGCGCGCTGCTCGTCACGTTGGCATCCACGTGCTCTCCACGGCACGCATCGCATTGCACACCTAGCGTTGCGCTGAACGCATCAAAGTGCATCTGCGTTTTATAATAATAATAATAATAATTGGTTTTGGGGGAAAGTTGTATCTGTCTAATATATCGACACCTGAACCGCGCAGTAAGGGAAGGGATAAGGAAGTGACTGTAAGATGAAAGGAACAAAGAGGTGCCGTAGTGGAGGGCTCCGGAAATAATTTCGACCACCTGGGGATTTTTAACGCGCACTGACATCGCACAGCACACGGGCGCCTTAGCGTTTTGCCTCCATAAAAACGCTGCCGCCGCGGTCGGGTACGAACCCGGAACTTCGGACCAGTAGCCGATCTCCCTAACCACTGAGCCTCCGCGGCGGCTTTTATGAGGAATCGACATTCATTACCGGCGCTTGCGATGAAGCAGACGCTTTCCAGCTTGACCAAAGCTCAATGTCAAAGGTCAAAGACCGAAATTCAAGGTCAAAGGTCAAATATCAAGTAAAGCTCAAAGGTCAAAGTCGAGATAGTTGGTGTAACAGCCGCTGGTGTCGCTGCTGTAGCTGACGTCATGTGTCTAACCTGACTGTCAACAGTTGTGTATACGGTTTGACCTTTAGCTACATTCAAGGTCAAACTCGAGGCGCTGCGGAGGGCTCGAGAAGCTGGCGTAGTGAAGCTTTTCGCTTCAAAAATCGACGAACTAATCCAGGTGGTACAAAGAAAAAACTGTCGGCGTTCATTGTGTTCATTGCCGTTGGCATTGTAAACACTCTAGACTCCGTTGATTTTGAGGAAATGAAGGCGCATTACTTCCTCTCTGGGGCAGTGGACGCCTCTTTCGCGCTTTGAAGTGCAAGACGACGGTGAGAAAGACATGTGGGCTGCATGCATTAGCGCTCACAACGTTGTGGCTGACACGCGTCCCTGCAGCAGCTGACCGCAGCGTTCAGTTGGTGGCCAACCTATGGCGATCAACCACCAACTGCCACCTGCCAAGGAGGCAGGGTGGCCGCTCAGCCTATCCAGTCTGCGGAACACTTTCAAAGCAGGTTTTAAAGTTCGACATGAACTCCACGTACATGAAAGCGATATTGAGGTTTCCACTGTCCCACGGAGCGAGTTGTGCGCCTTCTCATTAAAACGAACGGCCTCTGCAACGTTCTCGACGTCAATGAACCCAATGAACGCATGCCGCTCACTTGTTTTGTTTGGATTCTGAGGAAAGCAAATGGCACAGTAGCTGTATAACATATATCTCTGGACAATGGAACCGCGCCGTAAGGGAAGGGATAATAAATGAGGGAAAGAAAGGGGAAAGAGGATATAATATTAACAATAATAATAATATTATTAATAATAATAATAATAATAATAATTGGTTTTTGGGGAAAGGAAATGGCGCAGTATCTGTCATATATCGTTGGACACCTGAACCGCGCCGTAAGGGGAGGGATAAAGGAGGGAGTGAAAGAATAAAGGAAGAAAGAGGCGCCGTAGTGGAGGGCTCCGGAATAATTTCGACCACCTGGGGATCTTTAACGTGCACTGACATCGCACAGCACACGGGCGCCTTAGCGTTTTTCCTCCATAAAAACGCAGCCGCCGCGGTCGGGTTCGCACCCGGGAACTCCGGATCAGTAGTCGAGCGCCGGAGTTCCCGGGTTCGAACCCGACCGCGGCTATTTAAAATTGGATTTTGAGGAAGGGCGTGGCGCAGCGGAGAAACACCTGTGGCTCAGTGCAAATAGTGGCGCATGGGCAGTAGTGAATAGGGACGCTTACCCGAAATGCGCCTGTGACTAACCCGTCACCCGCCGCCGTGGCTCAGTGGTTAGCGCGCTCGGCTACTCATGGGTTCGAACCCGACCGCGGCTGCGTTTTTATGGAGGCAAAAGGCGCCCGTGCGCTGTGCAATGTCAGTGCAAGTTAGGGATCCCCGGGTGGTCGAAATTATTTCGGAGCCCTCCACTACGGCACCTCTTCCGTTCATTCTTTCACTCCCTCCTTTATCCCTTCCCTCACGGTGCGGTTCAGGTGTCTGCCGACATGCGATAGATACTGCGCCATTTCCTTTCCCCAACAACTACTTTACATTTTGCTATAGATTTTTTCCCGCGGCCTATAGAGAAAATTAGGGGAGCACTTCTCACCTTACGTGCGTCAAGAAGAAAGCCTTGCTGTCGCCGTGTAGAGCCGTCGTGGCGGAGTGGAAGCGTCTCCGTCTCGAGCTCCAGAGGGCTTGGTTCGATTTACTGCCTAGACCCCGGTTTTCTTTTATTCACAGCGCTGAGAATGTCATTTGATTGTCAGGTGAGGCGGAGAGTTCCTGAAGCACAAATCCTGCGCACACTGATGAGGAAAGTAAGGCTTTAGCTGCTGGATTGCTGGATGTAACGGACGCCGGACAGATCCATGACCGCGAGGATAAGCAATTAAAGGATTTCGGCTTAAAATGTAAATTGGTTGTTTGCGAAAGGAAATGGCGCGGTATCTCTCTGTTTTCTCTAAGGGATTAGAAAAATTATTCTTGACAAAATAAATAACTTTTTCGATAAACACAACGTACTAACCAGGTCACAGTTTGGCTTCCGTAAACACCGGTCAATTGAACAGGCTTTACTTGAACAAAAAGAATTCATTTTAAATGCTTTTGAGCAAAAAGAATTGACCTTCAGTGTGTTTGTCGACTTTAAAAAACATTCGACTTTCTTAACCATTCTCTCTTACAAAATTAGAAGCATATGGAATACGGGGGAATGTTCTAACGCTGTTAAAATCTTATTTCAATGATCGTCAGCAGTATGTTTACCTCAATGGTTTCTCGTCAGTTGTAAAACCAATAACATCAGGAGTACCACAGGGAAGTATACTTGGTCCGTTTTTATTTAATATCTATTTAAATGACATTGTTCATATCGACCAGAGCATTAAATATATAATTTATGCCGAAGATACAACTATGCTTTTTCTGCTGCGTATCCAATGATTTGATCACTGAAGCAAACGACTCATTAGCACGGCTGCATGATTTGGCAAAGGCTAACGCGTTAAAAATAAACACGTCTAAGACAAAGGCCCTACTTTTTCGTCCCAGAAATAAAAAAGTTTTTATTAACACAGATATGTTGTTAAGTAACTCAAAAATAGAAATACTCAATGCTTTCAAGACTTGGTGTAGTTTGTAATGAAAATCTGTCTTGGGATGATCACGTCGAACATGTTGTTTCCAAGCTTTCAAGCATCGTAGGAGTTACATACCTTTATAAAGAGTTGTTGCCATTAAAGGTTAAGGTCATTCTTTACAATGCATTATTTGACTCTCACATTAATTATGCTCACTTAGTTTGGGGAAGTACTACTGCTACAAATTTAAGAAAAGTCCTTACATTGCAGAAATGAATGTTGCGACACGTTTTTAATATTCCACTGGATCACCCAAGTTCGCCTTTATATGAAAAATTAGGGATTATAAAATTTACTCAACTTTACTTTTACCGCCTGTGCTTAACTTACAAAAAAGATGTAAAACAAAACATAAACTTTCTTTCTTCCTTAGCTTTATTATCAAAGAGAACACCTTCGCATGATACATGTTGTCTGGAAATTCGGAACATTGAGAGGTGCAGAACAAACAACGGAAAGCAAATGATTAAACAAAAACTACCGGAAATATTGAATATTTGTTATAGACACAACATCCATCCCGAAAAAGTATCAATGAAACACCTAAAATTGTTTTTTTCGCGAATAAATCTATTTCTTGAAGATAATTTACCTTTTTCCTACTATACCTGAATTGATTTTTTTATGCCTTTACAATGTTTCCCGTACTCTTCTTGTATGTAGTGGCTTGAAATACGCCCCTTTCTACGTGTAAATATGCACTAGTAGTTTTTGTGTATGTCTAGAGCCATGTGAATGCGATTTATCTTCAATAGCACTACAATTGTCTCAGTGCGTACAAATAGGCCTCACTATTGATACTATGTGGTTTCTTTTGTTTCATGATAACTTGATTTATTACCTTTTACTTTCATTTCTCATGATCGTTATGCCTGCGCTTAGTTTTGAAATTTTGTGTTCTGTCGTCCACTTAGCTCTGCCTTTGTGGAAGCAATTGTGTATTTTATATGGGGTGCGGAAACCAGTCAAGCTGTCCAGCTTTTTTTTTCCCAACCTTCCTCATCATGTTGATGGAACTAAAAGCTATTATTATTATTACATATCGTCCTACATCTGAACCGCGCTGTTAGGGAAGGAATAAAGGATTGAGTGAAAAACGGAAAGGAAGAAAGAGGTGCAGTATTGTAGGGCCCGGAATAATTTCTACCACCTTGGGTTTTTACACGTGCACTGGCATCGCACAGCACGCAGGCGCCTTTGCGTTTAGCCTCCATCGATATGCGGCCGCCGCGTTCGGGTTCGAACCTGGGTACTGCGGATCAGTAGCCGAATTACCCTGAGCCAGCGCAGCCCATATCTATATCTTCAGTGCTGCGCTTCGGCTACAACGTTGTGAATTCCAGCGCATGCAACGCACATCGGTCATACCGCCACGTAGCTTAAAGCGCGATTGAGGTGTCCACCGTCCCAGGGGGCCACCTATGCTCCTTTCGTTTTCTGCCGAAGAAAATTGTATTGGTTTTTTATAGTAACTGAAAAAAAGCAATCCAAGTTTTTTTCGAAAGCAAACGAAAGGCGCATAAGCCGCCCCTTGTGACGGTGGACACCTCAGTCGCGCTTTAAGCTACGTGGCGGTATAATAATAATTGTTTTTTTGGGAAAGGAAATGGCGCAGTATTTGTCTCATATATCGTTGGACACCTGAACCACGCCGTATGGGAAGGGATAAAGGAGGGAGTGAAAGAAAGAAAGAAAGAAGGAAAGAAAGAAAGAAAGGAAGAAAGAAAGAAAGAAAGAAAGAAAGAAAGAAAGAAAGAAAGAAAGAAAGAAAGAAAGAAAGAAAGAAAGAAAGATGTCCGTAGTGGAGGGCTCCGGAATAATTTCAACCACCTGGGGATCTTTAATGTGCACTGACATCGCACAGCACACGGGCGCCTTAGCGTGTTTCCTCCATAAAAACGCAGCCGCCGCGGTCGGGTTGGAACCCGGGAACTCCGGATCAGTAGTCGAGCGCCCTAACCACTGAGCGTGGCGGTATCAGAGATTGGTTTTGAGAAGAGAAAATGAATAATAATTGGTTTTTGGGGAAAGAAATGGCGCAGTATCTGTCTCATATATTGTTGGACACATGAACCGCGCCGTAAGGAAAGGGATAAAGGAGGGAGTGAAAGAAGAAAGGAAGAAGAGGTGCCGTAGTGGAGGGCTCCGGAATAATTTCGACCACCTTGGGATCTTTAACGTGCACTGACATCGCACAGCACACGGGCGCCTTAGCGTTTTTCCTCCATAAAAACGCAGCCGCCGCAGTAACTGTCTCACGTATATCGGTGGACACCCAAACCCCGCCGTCAGGGGTTTGACCAATGGCTCACTTGAAGGTCAAAACAGCAAGCAGTGCGAAACCGATACAAGGAAGCGTAGTGGTCGAAATTATTCCGGAGCCCTCCACTTCGGCACCTCTTCTTCCTTTCTTCTTTCACTCCTTCCTTTATCATTTCCCTTACTGCGCGGCTCAGGTGTCCAACGATATATGAGACAGATACTGCGCCATTTCCTTTCCCCCAAAAACCAATTATTATTATTATTATTATTAGCGCTCGACTACTGATCCGGAGTTCCCGGGTTCGAACCCGACCGCGGCGGCTGCGTTTTTATGGAGGAAAAACGCTAAGGCGCCCGTGTGCTGTGCGATGTCAGTGCACGTTAACGATTCCCAGGTGGTCGAAATTATACCGGAGACCTCCACTACGGCACGCCTTCTTCCTTTCTTCTTTCACTCCCTCCTTTATCCCTTCCCTTACGGCGCGGTTCAGGTATCCAACGATATATGATACAGATACTGCGCCGTTTACTTTCCCCAAAAAACCAATTAATTATTATTATTATTATTATTATTATTATTATTATTATTATTATTATTATTATTATTATTATTATTATTATTATTAAGCGTAGTGAAGCTTTCGCTTCAAAAGGTGAAACAAATGCCCTAGCAAGCAACTTGGATGTTGTATTTGTTTTGCTGGGAAGCAGTTAAAAAAAAGGCAGCGTGTCTCTGTATTAAGCAAGATATATCATTTTGAGCCTAAAATAGATTCTGTTATGGGTAAAATGCTTTCCTTGTAGTTCTGATATAGAAACCCGGCGCTCTATGAGGAGTTAAGATTCCTAACACGTTGCAGTCATTTGCTTCTTTAATATTCGTATATTCGCAGCTGTAGCCTCGTAAAGCATCCAGTACGTTAGAGAGCGCCGAGAATGAGAAAAACGAAGTAAAACGGTAAAAGGCATTCGGCTCAGTTAGCGTTCTTGGATTTGCATTGTTTGTACCCTACCCACTTCTATTTGCTGCTTATATGTTCAAAGCTTCAATATACAGTCTGTTACACACCGCCGTGAACGAGAAAGGAGTGTTGTCGCCATCGTCTAGAACACTTTGAAGTACCAAGCGTTAGCTTTTTCGTTTGCGGGATTAGCTTAATATACGTCTCTTTTCGGATACATCTCAATTGTTTGGTGCCGGTCCCATTTGTGTACGTCTACCCGTTATCGTGTTACACCCCCACAAGATACGTCTCATATCGGAATTTGCGGCGTTTGGGGGCCAAGGTCTTTTCCGATCGATCTCGTCATTCAAAATACATAATCACCGACTCGCGAGGGGCCTGTCGATGTGTCGAACAAGGCTGCACTCTCTTCCTAGCGTACCGATTCTACCAAAATTGCATGCGCGAAACGGAATCTGCCAACCGTTACCTTATATAGACTTCTGCTCATCAGGGGTTGGCAGGAAATGACAGTCGAACGAGAATCCGAGAGTCGAAGACGTAATTGTATGACGTAACTCTAGGGCCCCCATGGGTAGAGTTTGATTGTTTGTTAGGCCGTCTGTGAGTTTGAAAAACGAGCTATTATTTTAAAGGTCTGTTGCACAGCAGGTGCTTCCCCTCTGTGCGGGGTGGAATAACTTGTCTTCATTTATTTCTACGTGTTTTTTTTTGTTTTTTTTAATCCTACCTTTTGATAACAGCCGCGCGTCATCGCCCGCTCGCGCGCTGCGGTTGGTTTCGCTTTCGTCGTGCGGGCAGTTTCCGTTTAATGAGCTACGTTTAACTGCTTTTTCATGTTTCTATGTCTATGTCTAACTGCTTTTTAGTCTTTCAAAGTTTAACTGAGTTTCTCGCCTCTTTATTGCTCACAGGGGTACAATTATATCTGTTTGCGGGGCGACATTGGTTGATAGAAACGAGGTTTTTTCAACAAGAACCGGCTTAAACGTTGCTGCCGAATTCTCACTAATAATAGTTCTAAACGGAAACCAGGTTTGTGAGTTTTTGCCGTAAAAAAGACGGTCAAGTAGCTGCCTGTACAGCGGGAAACATCACTCGCTATCTTGGTCAAATTTAGCTGTTTACAGAAGTTCATGACCTTGGTTTTTACACGGACATCGCCTTTTCTCAGGCGCAGCAATGCGTAAGCCGGTTCATGTTGAAAAACCTCATGTTGCTTAATGTAGAAAAAACTTTCCTGACTAAGAAGTCTCAAGAAGTAGCAGAGTTTTTCCAGAATGACTGACGGGCTGGATACGCGTTCTCAGTTGATGTGGAGAATTTATTTTATTCTATTTCTCAAGCTGAACTTTAAGGTGTTGTAAAGGAGTCCATTGAAAAATCGGGGTGCTCACATTTCAGTCCTCAGTAGGTGTGTCCCTCGACAATTTTTTAAAGCTTTTAGAATTTTATTTGAGTGTCACTTTTATCCAATTTGACAAGCAGCCTTTTCTGCAACGCAACGGCGTTTGTATAGGGTCCTGTGTGGCGCCTATTTTATGTGACATTTTTCTAGCATATATTGATCGCCTTTTGGATCAAGCTTACAGTGAAGGCCCGGTTTTAATGGTTTTTAGATACGTTGATGATTTTTAATCTTTTTAAAAGGTTTTAATGACTCTGCTAACGAACTTTCAGTTCGGCAAACCTTACAGTTGTTTAATGGCTATGGCAAAGGACTGTCTTTTACCCACGAACTCCCGGAGAATGGCGAGATACGCTTTTTAGACCTGAATAAGCTTATGTTAACGAAGGGACACACCTGCAGGGCGTATTTCCCACCTGCCAAGAAAGCACTCCTGCCCAGCGATTCCTCCCATTCTAAGACTATAAAAAGAGCCATTGCTTCGCACTGCTTAGAATCTGCGCTTCGTAGTCGTGTTCGCACGAAATGCACGGTGGCTTCCATAATCATATTCGCAGGCTATTGGCTGCAGGCCTCCCTTGTTCGGTCCTAACGGCAATTGTTGAAACCCTCCTAAAGAAGCTCGGGCCCCGACGAACGATGGCTGCAACTGAACGCGCGAGGGCCAATCCCGAGCTGATGCCTTACATTCATAAGGTTTCTCATAACCTCAAGAAAGTGGCCAGTAGGCACAATGTGCCTCTTATTTTCTCGGCGCCAAATAAGTTGGCCAGACTATGCCCCCGTATCTGTGGGGAAGTTGAGCGCGGTTGCAAGAAGCAATATCAAGAAGACTTCGTCAAATGTGCCTTGGGAGTGGTCTACATCATTCCTCTCTCCTGCGGAAAATGCTATATATGGCAGGCGGGGTGCTTGCTCAACAACCGTTAAAGGAAGCATGCTCAAAACTTAATCCTACAAGATAAGCTCGCGAATTTAATTTCGCGTGTTCTGACGTGCAAGTACGAGCCCCGCTTTAAAGAAGCAAAGATTCTGGGCAGGAGTGCAAGCACAAAAGCCAGAGTTTTGCTGGAGGCTTTCTACATTAACAAAAAATCGAGTGATTGCATCAGCGACGCGCCAATGAGTTTGTTATCCTCCGAGCGTGCTTTTCTGGAAAGGTTTCTGTAAGAATCACACCGCCTCTTTCATGCGTGCCTGTTTTTCTCTTTTGGTTTTTGTTTTATCTGTAGGTCCATCTTCATTGCGGGTTTGCCCCCCTCCCCCCCCCCCCTCCCTTCCTCTTTTTCGCAGATGATACATTTTGGTACTCGTTCTTACTTCGATTGTAGATATGTAATCAATTTTTCTCCCTTTTTTTCTTTTTCTGTCAAGAAGCCCAGAGCCGCCCTAGTGTCATGTGCGCATGCGATGCGTACACTTACATATTGACATATGTTACGGAAAATAAAGCCGGTTGTTAGCAGCGTGCGTCCTTGTGTCTCCCTCCCGTGCTCGTCTCTTCTACGCTACATCTTTTTTCAAGTGTGTGAACAAATCTTCCGTTCTCATTTTTCTCCAGCGTCCCCTCTTTATATCTGCCTACAGTATTGTGGCGCCCAAATCCCGCAAGTTGAGTCCTCAAAATACCTAGGTGTAACTTAAGACCCTTATCTAGACTGCCGACCTCATATCAGAAGTATAGTCCTCAAAGGTGAGCGAGCTCACGGTCACCTGATTGGAATCAGCAATAATAAATTCGGTATGCGCGGAGGCAATCTCTTATTTCTCTATAAGACTTACGTAAGACTAATTTTGGAGCTCGGTTGCGTTCTGTTCTCCGGTTGTCCTAGATACAAAATCTAACTTCTGGTTCTTTTGGAGAGGCGCGCTGTACGGCTTTGTCTGGGCTTACCAAATCAGTGGCGAATTGCGCCCTCTTTCTGGAAGCTCGCATACGGGACTTGAACTCTCGCTTCTAGCTTCTCACAGTGCGCACCTTCTTACGGGGACTTGCGCCAATGCCTGAAGTGGCTCCTCCAATTTTTTTTCACTAACCCAGCTTCGTTTCTAGATAAACAGTGGCCGCTTTACGAACTGCTTCAATTTGTGTTTACTGAGCACCTTTTGTCTTGAATTGCCGTCTCGCTTAGGTCTGGGCAATGCGTCAGCAGTTTGCAGGCTGCACCAGCTGTTTGCTTCGACCATATGCTGCCGCTGTATGCAAAGCACTTATCTGCCAACGTGCTAAACGGTCTCCTAGAGGAATATCTGTTTCAGTATTCGAGCCATCCTATTCGAGCCATGCTAGTATTCGGATCGGTAGCCGAGCGCTCTAACCACTGAGCCACCGCGGCAGGTTTTATGAAGAACCCACTTTGATGACCGGCGCATGCGATGAAGCAGACGCTTTCAATGTCAAAAGTCAAAGACCAAAAGTCAAGCACGAAGGTCAAATATCAAAAGTCAAGGTCAAAGGTAAAAGTCGAGATAGTTGGCGTAACCGCCGCTGGTGTCGCAGCTCTAGCTGATGTCATGTGTCGAACCTGACTACCACCAGTTATGCTTAGAGTTTGACCTTTAACTACATTCAAGGTCAAACTTGCGGCCCTGCGGACGGCTCGAAAAGCTGGCGTAGTGATGCTTTGCGCTTCAAAAACGAAGAAAACAATCCAGGATGTACAAAGCGAAATCTGTTGGCGTTCATTGTGTTCATTGGCGTTGGCATTGACAACGCTCTAGACTCCGTTGATTTTGAGGAAAGGATGGCGCATTACTTCCTCTCTGGGGCAGTGGACGCCTCTTTCGCGCTTTGAAGTGCAAGACGATGGTGAGAAAGACATGTGGGCTGCATGCATTGGCGCACACAACGTTGTGGCTGACACGCGTCCCTGCAGCAGCTGGCCGCAGCGTTCAGTTGGTGACCAACCTATCGCGATCAACCACCAACTGCCACCTGCCAGGGTGGCACGCTTGGCGCTCTGCCTATCCAGTCTGCGGAACGCAAACAAATCAGGTTTTAAAGCGAAAGTTTTATTGGCCGCAAACTCGCGATATCGACATGGCGGTACTCCATTGAGGCACGTGACGTCACAACGCGCGCCTCGCCGCGGAAAGTTAAAGCGTGAATATAGATCGACGTAACGCAAGCAAGCGCGCAAGCGCGCGCACGCTGCGTTGCGTTGGTGAAAAAGCTCCGTCTATAGTTTGACGCACTGCAGCGGCCAACGTAACCGGCGGCTGCCAGCGTGCCCCGACGGGCCCGGCGCAGATTTGGCTTCTGCTCCAATTGCGTGCCGGCGCCGCCGACCACGTCGACCCAGAATGCATCGCGCGGAGAAAAATGGCGGATGCCAGTACGAGCGACTCGAGTGGCGCGAGCTGCCCAAATATTTAAATTGTGCCGGATATCGTTGTGGAAGGGTATATCGAAGCCATCAAACACCCTTGTATATACGACACCAAAAGGCTGGATTTCAGAGACCACCAGGGCAAAGAGAACGCTTGGCAACAGTAGGCGAACCACCGGTCTCTCCACGGGTGAGTTGTTCCCGTGGAGAGAGCGATCTTTCGCACATACATCGAGCGCCTGCGCTTTCGCCGCAAGCGGTGGACTAGTAACACGAGAGCAAGTTTCTGTCGCGCGGATAACACCCTAGCCATGTTTCATTAGTAGCCTCAATGCCGTGGATGGAACAAAACGGATGAGGCGACACAGAACAAGGCGCGAACGGAATTCAAACTGCCGGCGTGTCGACGATCGGCGCGCGAGGTGGCGGTCGTTCTGTGCATGCTCCGAAGTCGGCGCGGGGCGTCTGGGCGCATCGAAGTATATAGGGGGTGGCGTTTCGGCCGACTCAGCGAAGCCGGCGTAGCGCGACTGACTGCGAGCGACGCGCGCCCGCGCGCTGAACACGCCGGACTATAAATGCGCCTTAACGCGCTCTCCGCGCGTCTGGCATGAGGTCACACCGTGCGGCTCGCCGCCGCCGCCGTTTGGTAGGACGTGACATCGCGTTCCTCGTCGTCGCGCTCGCCTCCGCTCTCTTACGACAGCTGCGTCGCATGCGTGATAAGATGTCAAAGGATTGAAAAGGAGAGCTGGCGTGCGCCGCAACCGCAGTTGAGGCGACAGTATGGAGGGCGACAATTCAAATAAGCTGGAGGAGGCCTGGAATCGGCAGCGGAACGAGATGAAGAGGAAACGAATCGCCCAGGAAACAGACGAACAGCGCGCCGAACGACTGGCTAAACGCCGCCGTGAATATGCCGCCGCGAGACAGGCCCGTTTAACGTCCGGTATCTCGACCGCTAGCAGCAGCGACAGCAGCCGGAGGAGAGACCTGAGTCCTGTTTCACTGAAGACGGCCCGTGATGAACGATGGAATGCGACCAAGAGACTTCAGCGGCGGTCTCAAGAAGCCGAAGAACAACGTGCCGTTAGCCTAGAGAATAGGCGTAAGAGTGACGCGACCCCTTCAATCCTTGGATAGACTCGGTGCTGAAATCAAACATGGACCTCCAGGTCATACTGGACGTTTACACCTGTGCCTCATACGTTGTGGAATATGTGAACAAGGCCAACCGGGGAGTTTCACACTTGCTTTCGCTACATATATCCTGGCATAGCCGAGCTAAACCGCTGCCATTTTCAAAGTTCGACATGAGCTCCACGTACATGAAAGCGAGATTGAGGTTTCCACTGACCCACGGAGCGAGTTGTGAGCCTTTCCTTTCATGAAAATGAGCAGCCGCTGCATGTTGTCGACGTCAATGAACCCAATGAACGCCGGCCACTCACATGCTTTGTTCGGATTCTGAGGAAAGGAAATGGCACAGTAGCTATCTAACATATCTCGGTGGACATGCGAACCGCGCCGCAAGGGAAGCGATAATAAGTGAAGAAAAGAAAGGGAAAGAGGAAAGTGAACATTGGATTTTAAGGAAAGGCGCGGCTTTGGGCAGCGGAGGAATACCTGTGGCTCGGTGCAACTAGTGGCCCATGAGCAGTAGTGAATAGGGAAGCTTACCCGAAATGCGCCTGTGACTAAACCTTCACCCGCTGCGGTGGCTCAGTGGTTACTACGCTCGGCTACTGATCCGGAGTTACCGGGTTCGAACCCGAGCGCGGCGGCTGCGTTTTTATGGAGGCAAAACGCTAAGGCGCCCGTGTGCTGTGCGATGTGAGTGCACGTTAAAGATCCCCAGGTGGTCGAAATTATTCCGGAGCCCACCATTACGGCATCTCTTTCTTCGTTTCTTTCACTCCCTCCTTCATTTCTTCCCTTACGGTGCGGTTCAGGCGTCTGCCGAGATGTCACAGATACTGCGCCATTTCCTTTCCCCAAAAACTACTTTACATTTTGCTATAGATTTTTTTCCCGCCGTCTAGAGCAAAAATTAGGGGAGCACTTCTCACCTTACATGGGTTAAGACGAAAGCCTTGCTGTCGCCGTATAGACCTCCTGCATATTTGTAAACAAACGAGGTGGCGCTGCAGTCGCTAGCGAGCTCGTGGTAGGCAAAAGGTCGGGGAGTGGCGTCGCGGATAGGTGTTGAGCGCGGGTTTTCAAGGCTTGTAGGCGCGTTTCCAGTTTCTGCGAATCATAGCAATGGTCGATGCTTCCAACTTAGTAATTTGTTGAAGTGCACGAGCTCGCGTTGGCCACGTGCGGCCTATAAAGAGAAATAGTTTGCCACTGTATTGTATATATGGTTAGTAGTAAACATGTAGAAAGCGTTTCTGCCGTTTATTTATGCGCTAGGCATTGAATAAAACAAGTTTTGACACTCTGCACTAGCCGGAATGATTTTACTTCGGGGCAATAGTGAGGGGAAGTGCTGGCCTTGTTTCGTCGGGGCAGACATGCGCTCATCGTCTGCTGACATACGTACGTGTCGCACTGTGCGAAAAGTGGGGATAGCGTCGTGTCCCTAATCTCCTCTTTCTCGCTTAGCGCTGTTTTTAGCCGCATGACCACGCACCAGCCAGGCCGACTTGTCCTCTTGTTAAGCTGGTCGATTTGGTGAAAATTTTTTATTTCTAGAATTATTTTCTTTCCTAGCCCTGAAGTCTAGTTTCGTGACGAAAAATTATAGCAGAATATTGAGTACAAATTTATAAATTACGCTATTTAGAAGTCTGGTCGTAAAAAATTGTGAGGTAATTTCTTTGATTTCAGTGCCGCATTTCTTTGACCAAAGCGAAAGCGAAGATGCCATAAACGAGGGAATAAACTTTAAGGTTTGTTTTGTGACCTCTCACATTTTCTGCGACTGGATCATTCACCTTCGTAATTCGCATGAAAATCAAATGATTCCATTTGTCGCAAACTATTCCCGAGACGTTGAGGACCGTAATAAATCTCTCGATTTTTTTCCCTACACGTGCAGTACTGTGTTAGTTGTTTCTTGTAAGAAACGTTTTCATGTAACTATGCATGCATAAGTACTGATCATATAGAAAAAGAACTAATCGCGTCATCGTACAGAGCAGGGCTTTATGTACATGCTGGCATAAAAAAACTGCGCACTATCTACTCAATTATTTGACACCTTGGGGGAACTTGACGACGGTGTTAATTATAATTACCCAGAAATGCACCAGGTATAGCTATAAATAAAAGGAATTACTGAAACTAGCGTAGGAATTTCATATTTGCACCAAGTTTAGTTACATATCGCATGCATGAATAACGAAAACACTTTTCATTGCCGCGTCCCCTCTCAATCTCGCCACGTGTCTGTTAGTAGCACGCCTGCGGCTGCTTCGTTCCAAACAAGCTTCGCGATCATGTACTACCTCATGAAACATGGCACATGCATGATGCAATGAAAAAGCATATGGCGTTTAGCACACTTAAGGTACGCTATTCTAAGCACACCAACGCGACCGCGCAAGATTGACACAACTTACCAGACTTCTTTCTACTCGAATGAAATAATTACGTCGCCATATCAAGAAACAGTTTCAAGTAAATATTAAATGTCATAAAACGCGCCATTAAAACATGGTGTGCTATTAACAAAAAAACGCATTCCTTGGGGGCGAGTGAACCTTTCCGCGCCCCGTGCACTCCGGCTCAAGGTGATAAGTACGTGTGCAGCTGCATGTCTTTTTTTCCTTGAGCAATTATCAGCCTACTATCCTGAAGTTCAGGTGAATGAACGCAGTAACTTGCATGCTATTAAGTGCATTGAGTGGCAGTCCCTATCGACTCCCAGACTTCGCGCTTTACTACCGTGGCCCAGTGCCTGTTAGCCAGTTTCCGAATGCGGCATTTATGCGCGAGAAACCTATCGAGGCTAATTTAATATTTTTTATGCTACTACGCGGATCCAGCAGTGACGCAGCTGGTCAATACATGCTGCTTCTGCAATGCACAGGCTTGAAGCAGCCGCCGGTAGCTGCGGCAGCTGCGATAGGCACGGGCAAGCGGAACCTGTTTTGCCTACCATGCGAAAGTCGCTGCTAACATCAGCGCCACCGCATCTTCGTGACGTCGCGGGGTGAAGGAGGTCCATAGAGCCGTCGTGGCGAAGTGGAATAGTCTCCGTCCCCGGTTTTCTTTTATTCAGAGCGCTGATGAATGACGTCATTTAATTGACAGGTGAGGCGGACAGTTCCTGAAGCACAAATCCTGCGCACGCTGATGAGGCAAGTAAGGCTTTAGTTGCTGCATGTAACAGACGCCGGACAGATCCATGACCGCGAGCATAAGCCATTAAAGGATTTCGACTTAAAATGTAAATTGGTTGTATGGGAACCCCCGCCGCGGTGGCTCAGTGATTAGGGCGCTCGACTACTGATCCGGAGTTCCCGGATTCGAACCCGACTGGTGGTGGTGAAAACATTTATTACGGATGAATAGGAGGTATGTTTGGATCAGCCCGTAAGGGACCGATCCGTACAAGCACTAGGTGGAGGTCCCTAGTATGGGACCCCAGTGGCGGTTGCCGCCGCCCGGGCGCGCCCGACTAAGGCTTGTTGGGCCTGTAAGTCGTGGCAGCCGAGCAGGGTCGCCTCCCAGTCCTCCCTGGTTGGGTTGGGGATGGGGGGAATAGCGGGGTTGGAGGGTGGGGCCCAAACCATGTGATAGGTGTCAGAGGACACTGCACTACAGTGTGGGCAGCTGCCACTAAAGGAAGGGTCAAAATGTTTTAGCGCTGCCGAGCACAGCAATGTATTGGTGAGAAGGCGGAGAAGGAGCCGCTCATCCGCCTTCTTCAGGCCTTTACATGGACTAGGGTAAAGGCGATGACAATTTTGATAATATGTTGTAATATCTTTGAATGTATAGACCGGATTAAAATCGGGTTCCTGATCGGATGGGGAGAAGAAAACAGCCCGGTGAGAGAGCGCGCGGGCGGCTGCGTCTGCTGCCTCGTTTCCTGCCAACCCCTGATGAGCAGGGGCCCATATGAGGTAACGGTGTGCGGGGTCCGTATCCAGTATGCAATTTTGGTATATTCGATAGGCTAGGAAGGGAGTGCAGCCTTGTTCGACGTTCCGACAGGCCCCTCGCGAGTCGGTGATTATGTATTTTGAATTGGAATGTGAGGCCGCGAGAGCAATCGCGACCTCTTCTGCTTGTGTTACACTGCGGGCTCTGAAAGTTATGCCGTTAACTGTGTTGCTGTTGTGAACTACCGCGGCCGTGTACCATCCCCCGTGGTGAGGGCCGGAGGCGTCCACGTAGTAGACACCTGTTTTGCTGCCATAATATCGGGCTAGCGCTTCCGCTCGTGCCAGGCGCCGACCATTATGGTCTTCGTGTGACATGTTTGCTGGAAGAGGCCGCACGTGGAGGGCACGTCTCCACAGTTCCGGGATGCGAAACCTGTCTTCCATTGGAGGGGTGTGTTGGATATGGAGTCGAGCAAGAAGGCGGCGACCCGACTCCGTTAGCGACAGGCGCGTGTACTGGTTTGTAAGGTGCGCCTCCCGGAGCTCCCGGAAAGTGTTCACCACCCCAATAGCCATAAGCCGGCTGTTTGAAGTAGTGATGGGGAGGTCAAGGGCACGTTTAACAATTTTGCGAAGGATGACCTCATGGGCGTCCTCCTCTTGTTTCCGTAGGTGGAGATAAAGAGTCGAATAGAGAATTCGACTAGTTACGAAGGCGTTTGCCAGCCGCAACGCATCCTTACTTCGTAACCCTCCGCGTTTGTTGGAAACCCGGCGGACCATGCGGCCCACCTGGTCCCCCACCTTACGGAGTTTGGCCAATGTAGTGTCTGGCCGCCTGTGTTTGTGGATGTAGAGTCCGAGTACCCGTATCTCATCACTTTCGCGTATGGGACCGCTCTCAAGAGAGAGAGATATTTTAGTTGTGCACTTCTGTGAGGGGCGGAGGTGCACAAATTCCGATTTTTGAGGGGAACATTGAAGACCGCAGCGGCGGGCGTAGCGGTCTACTATCGTCGCCGCTGTTTGCAGGCTGGTTTCAATGCCTCCTGTGCTGCCCTGTGTGGCCCACAGAGTGATGTCATCGGCGTACAGGGCGTGCTGCACGCCGGCGACACCACTCAGCTGGGCCGGCAGGTGCATCATGGCCAGATTAAAGAGCAGCGGGGAAAGTACCGCGCCTTGAGGGGTTCCCCGCGTGCCGAGTAGGTAAGGACCATGGTCTCTATCTTGAATTCGAATGTAGGATTGACGATCCATTAAAAATTGGCTTATGTATTGGAATGTGTTGAGGCCACAGTCGGTGTGACTTAGGTTAGTGAGTATGATCTCATGTGTTACATTGTCAAATGCCCCTTTAAAATCCAGGGCGAGTACTACCCGGTCATTATGGGGGCATTCGAGGGGGTCAAGGACTTCCCGATTGAGTTGCAGGAGGACATCCTGTGCGGATCTGTGTGGGCGGAATCCGAACATGGTGCTCGCAAAGACTTGTTTGTGTTCAAGATATGTAGATAACCGATCCCGCACCATCGTCTCCATTAGTTTGCCCACACATGAGGTGAGAGAGATGGGGCGGAGGTTATCTGTGTCAATTGGTTTGCCAGCTTTAGGAATAAAAGTCACCAAAGCCGTTTTCCATTCGATTGGCAGGGGGGTGTCCCCGCGCCAAATCGCATTGACGTATTCCAGGAGGGACTGGTATGCCAAGTCGGGCAGGTTCGTCAAAAGCTTGACGGTGACCTTATCCCGTCCTGGCGCAGTGCCCTGTTTCATTTTGGCGAGAGCCGCCCGCAGATCATGGAGCTGGAAAGGTTGATCCAGCTCCGTGTTCTCTCTGCCTGCATAAGAGTACGCAGATCCACGGGGGTCTTGGGCTGTACACAGATACTGGTCCCGAAGTTTCTGTGCCAGTTGAGTCGTGTTGCCAGGAAAATGGTGCATGGCTCGCTGCAAATGTTTTTGTGTTTCGGTTCGTGTTTGGGTTGGGTCGAGTAGGGCTCGAAAGAGACGCCAAGTGTTTCGGCTGGACATTTGTCGCGCGGCCGTGTTGCATCTATCTACCCAGTTGGAGTCGGCGAGTTGGGCCGCGTACTCTGCCGCTTTCTGGGTAAGCTCGGCAATTCGAGCTTTAAGCTTTCTGTTGTGTTTCTGGCGTCGCCAACGGCGGACGAGGCTGCGACGGGCTTCCCAGAGGTGTAGAAGGTGGTTATCCACGTCCGTGACCGCCTCTGAGAGCTGGATGTGTGTTTCATGCGAGGAAAGGTGTGCCAGCAGCTGTTGGGACCATGCTGTGTAGCCTTGCGCGGAAATGGGTGTATTATCAAGTCAGTTAAAATTTTGCCTGAATTTCGTCCAATCTGGGATATGGGCTTGTGTTCTGGGACGCTTGAGGGGGCGTGTGCGTAGTGTAGTGTTAATGATGCAGTGGTCGCTACCGAGGGTCTCCTCGGTGTTGAGCCAGTCTGCGTCTTGTATGTTGCGAGTGAAGGTTAAGTCCGGACACGTATCCCGTGTCACGGAATTTCCTAGCCGGGTTGGGTGGACAGGGTCCGTGTGGAGGGCGAGGCCCAACGTGGACGCAAGCTCCGCCAGCTTACGCCCGCGTGACTCCTCCTTGCGATACCCCCATTGCTGACTGGGAGCGTTAAAGTCGCCCGCAATAAGCAGGGGATCGCGGCCCGCTACTCTTAGCGCGCGGCTAAAGAGGTCCGCAAAAGCCACTCGCTTTAGTTTGGGAGAGCAGTACACGTTGAGTATATGCAACGGTGGGTCCGTGCGGCGGACTGGTAGGAGGGTCACCATTACATAAGAGTACTCTAGTGGGAGGTCGAGATCCACTAGATTTGCTGTGTAGTCTTTGTGGACAAGAAGACAAGACGCGGGATCCTGTTGGAACGTCGTGTAATTTGAAATTGTGGCGCCCAGGCCTGGCTCTTGGAGGGCAACCACGGCTGGTAAGGACTCGAAATTTTCAAGGTAGAGGCGGAAATTGGCCCGCTCAGTGCGGTCCTTAAAGCCTCTACAGTTCCACTGTGTTATTGAAGTTGACATTGCCGAATTGTAGATGGCGGAATTCCTTTGATTAAGGTGTCTCGCCATGATTTAAAATTCTTGGGGGGGAGAAGGAGGGATTGGCTGCCTCAGAGCCAGCTACTTGCGCCATCAAGGGGGTGATGACGGAAGGAGCGGGGCAGTTGTCCTCATTGTCCGAATCAATAATCAGACGGGTGAATTTTGAAGCGCGGGATACGTCCCTAATGGGTCCCGTCCGACGGAGGAGGCGGGGGTTGTCCGAGATGTGTTTTGAGACCACCGCGGGGACGGCAGATTTGACCTTTGTCAAGATCTGGTCCATGGCGGTCTCGATCATATGTCGCAATTTAGAGGTTAAGCGCTCCTCCATCGCAGAGATGGCTGTCACGAGGGCAGGCGAGATCTCCGCGTCGCTCTCCATTGCGTCCGAGTTCTGCGGGCTCGGTGCGGCGGACGCCAATTTTGATTCTAAATTTTGAATTTTGTTGAGCAAAAGCTCATTCTGTGCCCGGAGCACGTCTATCTGTTTTTGTATTCCGCGTCGAGTGCGGAGACGGTTACGGGGAAGGGTGAGGGATGGGAGGAAGAGGAGGCGATCTCAGCCCAGCTGCTCACCTGTTTGTAGTGTTGAGGCGCTGATGCCCGGGCGTCGGCAGCGCCAATTGTCTTAAGAGCCGGGAAGTGGCCAGTGTCTCTGCCGCTGGGCGGTGGAGGCGCCGTCTTCTTCCCGGGCGCTGGTTTCACCGACGGTGAAGAAGGTGACGATGTCTTGTGGTCGGTGCCGTGAGCACCACGCGGCGTTCCGCCACCGGCACCTGGTTGTAGAAGCTGGCGTATATGTTTGGGAAGGTCAGTTGTGGGTCCGCCTTGTCGTTCGTATGTTATGCCTAGTGTGGACAGAATGTGTCTGCCAGTTGGTGTGGCCGATAGTCGTTCGTACTGCGAGACGGTTACCGCTTCAATAATCTCGCTTAGGGTGTTATGAAGACCGAGACCTAACACTTTCTCAGTCGCTATGTGCATGGGTAGCCCAACTGCCTGTTTGACGCATTTTCTGATTATGGCCTCCACTTTTTCTTTTTCAGCTGACTTGAGATGTAGGTAAGGGCATACGTAAGCTATGCGGCTTATCGCAAAGGCTTGTACTAAACGGAGAGTATTGCTTTCCTTCAAGCCCGAGTGGCGGTTACTAATGCGGCGAATGAGTCGCATAATTTGCTGCGAGGTTCCCTGAAGCTTCCGAATTACGTCACCATTGAAGCCGTGTTCTTGTAGAATTAGGCCCAAGATTTTAATTTTGGGCACTCGAGGAATGGGGACTCCGCGACTACTGAGTTCGATGGCCGGTGGGGTTTGCGCAAGGGATCTGATGTTGCGGAATATGAGAAATTCAGATTTGGCTGGAGAGCACCGCAGCCCCCTAGGGTCTACATAGTTCCCTACGATATCTATTGCATGCTGTAGTCTCTCCTTGATTTCGGCATCATTGCCCTCGGCGGTCCACAAGGTGATATCGTCAGCATAGAGGCTGTGGTGGAGTTGCGGAACCTGCGCTAATTGGTGTGGCAGTTTCAACATTGCAACGTTGAAGAGAAATGGTGATAGGACCGATCCCTGCGGGGTGCCCTTGTTGCCGAGGGGGAAGTCATGCGAGTGGAGACCTCCTACTTGAAAATGCTCCTTTCTACCTGAGAGAAAGTCGCGGATATAGTTGAAGGTGCGGGCTCCCACCCCGAGTTCATGCAGGTTCTCCAAGATCGCATCATGTCTGACATTGTCAAAGGCCTTTTCCATGTCAAGTCCAAGAATTATTCTGGTGTCCCGCGTTTTTGCCTCAATAATCTGATGTTTGAGTTGAAGCATTACATCCTGCGTAGAAAGTTTTGGTCGAAATCCAATCATGGTTGGAGGGTACAGCTCGTTCTCCTCCATAAACCGGTTGAGGCGGGTATGAACTACGTGCTCCATGAGCTTACCTACACAAGACGTGAGCGAAATCGGCCTGAGGTTCTCAAGGCTGAGTGCCTTCCCTGGATTTGGGATGAGAATGATCTCTGCCGTTTTCCATATTTGTTGGATGGAGCCCTCCGACCAGCATTTCTGCATATACTCAGTAATTGTAGCGACACTTCATCCAGGTTGCGGAGGATCTTGTTCGATACTGCATCTGGGCCAGTGGCGGATTTGCAGTTTAGCCTGGCAATCTCTGCCCTAACCTCATCCACAGTAATGGGGGAGTCGAGCTGCGTGTTTTCCGGACCAGCATAATCTGGGAAGGCTTGGATAGGAGCATTGCCAATATATCTATCTTTAAGTTCAAGGAAAAGGTCCTCTGGTGGGCCTGCATACTCATGCACAAGCTTCTGCAGGTTCTGCCTCTGGGTGGTTCTGCTACCTGTAGGGTCAAGTAGATGACGGAGCAAGTGCCAAGTCCTAGAGACTCCCATATTGCGATCCATTTGGTTGCATATGTCATCCCAGTTTTGTTGAGTAAGTTTAGCTGCATGATCCTCGATCTCCTTGTTTAGCCTACCTATTCTTCTGCGCAGATTGCGGTTCCACCGCTGTCGTTTGAGTCGGTTCTCGAGTCCTCTCTTTGCCTCCCATAGGTGAAGAAGCCGGCTGTCCGCAATTTCCAGGTGGTCAGCCTGGTCTAACGTATGGGTGACGGCTTTGGCATCTTGACAAAGATCCTGTGCCCAGATATCTATGTCTAGTATTTCGGGGGTATCAGCTTCTCGAGCGGCTCTTTTAGCGCGGAACGTGTCCCAATCGACAAGGGTGGGGGCTCGAGCGCTACGACGTTTGGGGCCAGTTGAGGTCACTATTTCCAATATGTAGTGATCGCTGCCGAAATTTTGTTCAGTGTTTATCCATGTTGGAGTGCCCGAATTTTTAGCAAAAGTCAGATCGGGAGACGTATCCCTGGAAACACTGTTACCGCAGCGGGTGGGGACTAGTGGATCTGTAAGAAGAGTCAACCCACACTGTTGTGCGGTGAGCCACAGTTTTCTACCTTTAATGTCCTCCTGTGCGTAACCCCAAGCCGAGTGTTGGGCATTAAAGTCTCCCGTGAAAATGACGGGGTGATTGCCTGCGAGCTTCAGGGTCGCCTGAAAAAGCGGGCCGAAGCTTGCTTTCCGTAACTTTGGGCTGCTATAGACATTGAGCACAAACAGACTGTGGTCGGGTTTCCTAGGCGGAATTAATTCGACTAGCACGTGTGTGACATTTGTGACTGGGGTATCGTGCCGTACTACCGTAATATTTCGTTTGACAAGAGTCGTGACTCCAAGCGTTCCACCCCCCGATGAAAAGGATTGATACCCAGCTAGCTTGCTATTAGTTTGTGTCTCTTGTAGTGCGATTAAGTCCGGTCCGTCCCTATTGTTGAGGAATTCTTGGAGTACAGCTCGTTTGCGGCTAAAGCCTCGGCAGTTCCACTGCCAGATGGTGTAATTGGGTTGTGGCGCCATGTTGTTGCTAGTCGGATACCGCTTCAGAAGAAGCGGGTTTGCGAATTTTGTGAGGAATGAGCCTGCTCTCTGCTTCCTGCTGCCAGCTGCCTAAGTTAATTAATTCCTGCCGGTGTCTGCATAATTCTTTCATGATGGAAGTCATTGTAATCTGCACTTGAATGAGGGTGCTGTTAGTCTGCGTTTGCGCTTCTTCAATTTTGTGAATGGTGTCGGCTAGTGTTTGGCCTTCGGACAGGGAATCGCCTGCTTTTCGCTTAGGCGGGGGTGCCCGCGTTGATTCAGCATGCATGTCCGCTGCGGCGGAGGTTGAGGGGGTAGGGTTATTGGCGCCATCGGTCGTAGGCGGTGACCCAGCCTGCATTTGTTGCTGTTTTAGAGCGGCATTTTCTTTCTTTAGGTCCTCGACCTCACGAAGTAATTTCCCTACCAGCACTTTCAGGTCTGCTAGCTCAGAGGGGTTGGAGTTAGATTTCTGGGAGGCTTTATCTGCCCAGCCTACCTTTTGCGTGCCGACGGCGTCATGGTTCAAACCGGGGTTCCGTGGCTGGTGTGAAGGAGTCCTGGATTTGGAGGCCGACCGGCCTCTCGGTTCCAGTCGTGGAAAGGAGCTGGATCGATTTGTTCGTCCCCTGCTTTTGGAGCGGCTGCGTCGCTCTTTAGACCGCGGCGACTCTTGGCTATGCTGGGTCAGATGTTGGCGTTCCTGTTCCCAGCGGCGTTTGCTGACAATGTATGGAGTGCGGTAGATTTCGCGGCATTTGTTGCTGCCCAGTTCATGGCCCTTACCGCACAAGGCACACTCAGGCTCGCAGCTATGTGTCTCAGGAGGATTGGCCACGCCGCATCCGCGGCAGCGAGCGTTTTTCGGGTCCGGGCAAACGTCTCTGCGATGTCCGAGTTGTCCGCACAAAGAACACACTTCGTATTTTTTTTTGTAGAGGCAGCAGCGAATCATGCCACCACCGAAGCTGATCCAACGGGGAACTCGCTCACCGTTGAAGAGAATGAGGACCGTCTGCGACTGCGCACCCATGCGCCGGACTCCACATATTGGAGGATTCCTTGGATGCTGAAGGTTCGCAAGGATGTCAGCGTCCGATAGATGTTTCGGAACGCCTTGGATCACTCCTTTACCACTGCCATCCGGCGTGGCGACATACGAGGTGATGGCGATCTTGTTCGCGCCGTAGATGAGCTCCTTGATGTTTAAGTAGCGTTCCACTCGTACCGCGGAATGGGTGGCCACCAGTATGGTGTGTTGCTTGAAGTTGAGTAGCATGCAGTCTTCAGATGATTCTGCCAAGGTGAGGCCCGCGGCGTCCCGGATGAGTTGAAAGATGCCGAGTTGGCCACAGCTCTCGAGTATACGGAGGCCGGCCGATGGCCGGAATATCACATTCGTTAGGCCCTTGGGTAGGCGAGGTAGGTTCGACGCCACCGATTGTCGAGCAAGTCGTCGGCCAAGCTTTCTCGCAGAGGAGTCGGCAGAGTGCCGCATGCTGCCCTGTCCCTGGGCGCGATGGGTTCCATTGTGTGCCGCGGGGTTATTCCTTTGGCGTTCGTGACCGGAGCGTTTCGATTCACCGACGGTGAACCAACCATATTGGTGCGAAACTTCTTCGGGGCTAATGTCAGTCCCCTCCACGGTGACTTCCATGTCCAATGTTGGAGGAAGACCCCACTCAGATAATGCGGCACAGCCCCGTCAGAGCGGGGTCGCTAGGCCTGGCGTAGGCCTAGCGGGCCGTGCGTACCGGCGAGAGCCAAAACGCAGAAAAGTCCGCAGAAACAGGCAAAAAGGGACTTGCCGATGCGTCCGACGGCGTTATCCGAGCTTCGAAGACGAAATCCAGGCAAGAGCGGTGTTGACCGTCGCTGAATGCAGCGGTGGGCATGGGTGAAGCGAGGAGCGTTCGCGCGAGCGTCCGATCCACGCCACGTCCGAGCCGGTTCCAAGGCCCCCGTGTGCTGTGCGATGTCAGTGGACGTTAAAGATCCCCAGGTGGTCGAAATTATTCCGCAGCCCTCCGCTGCGGCACCTCTTCTTCCTTTCTTCTTTCACTCCCTCCTTTATCCCTTCCCTTACGGCGTGGTTCAGGTGTCCAACGATATATGAGACAAATACTGCGCCATTTCCTTTCCCCCAAACCAATTATTGTTATTATTATTATTATGTTGTATGGGAAAGGAAATGGCGCGGTATCTGTCTCACAACTCGGCCAACACCTGAACCGCGTTGTTAGGGAAGGGATAAAGGAGAGAGTGAAAAAAGGAAAGGAAGAAAATCGCAGTGGTTTAGCTCGGCTATGCCAGGATATATGTAGCGAAAGCAAGTGTGAAACTCCCCGCTTGGCCTTGTTCACATATTCCACAACGTATGAAGCACAGGTGTAAACATCCAGTAAGATCTGTAGTTCCATGTTTAATTTGAGCACTGAGGCTATCCAAGGATTGAAGGGGTCGCGTCACTCTTACGCCTATTCTCTAGGCTAACGGCACGTTGTTCTTCGGCTTCTTGAGACCACCGCTGAAGTCTCTTGGTCGCATTCCATCGTTCATCACGGGCCGTCTTCAGTGAAGCAGGACTCAGGTCTCTCCTCCGGCTGCTGTCGCTGCTGCTAGCGGTCGAGATACCGGACGTTAAACGGGCCTGTCTCGCGGCGGCATATTCACGGCGGCGTTTAGCCAGTCGTTCGGCGCGCTGTTCGTCTGTTTCCTGGGCGATTCGTTTCCTCTTCATCTCGTTCCGCTGCCGATTCCAGGCCTCCTCCAGCTTATTTGAATTGTCGCCCTCCATACTGTCGCCTCAACTGTGGTTGCGGCGCACGCCAGCTCTCCTTTTCAATCCTGTGACATCTTATCACGCATGCAACGCAGCTGTCGAAGCGAGCGGAGGCGAGCGCGACGACGAGGAGCGCGGTGTCACGTGCTACCAAACGGCGGCGGCGGCGAGCGGCGCGGTGTGACGTCATGCCAGATGGCGCGGCGAGCGCGCAAAGTACAGTAACCTTCTGCGGCGAAAAGCGCGCTGTGACGTCACGTGCCTCCATGGAGTACCGCCACGGCGAAATTGCGATTTTGCGGCCAATAAACCTTTCGCTTCAAAAGCGGTGCAGTATTGGAGGGTCCGGAATACTTTCGACCACCTGGAGATTTTAAACGTGCACTGACATTGCACAGCACACAATCGCCTTTGCTTTTAGCCTCCATCGATATGCGGCCGCCGCGTTCCGGTTCGAACCCGGGTAGTCCCGATCAGTAGCCGAATTACACTGAGCCAGCGCAGCGGGTGTCTATATCTTCAGTGCCGCGTTTCGGCTACAACGTTGTGAATGCCAGCGCATGCAGCGCACATCTGTCACACCGCCACGTAGCTTTAAGCGCGACTGAGGTGTCCATCGTGCCAAGGGGCCACTTATGCGCCTTTCGTTTGCTTTCGAAGAAAATTGTATTGGTTTTTAATAGTAACTGAAAAAAACAATCCAATTTTTTCGAAAGCAAACGAAAGGCTCGTAAGTGGCCCCCTGGGATGGTGGACACCTCAGTCGCGCTTTAAGCTCGTGACGGTATGACAGATTGGTTTTGAAGAGAGGCAATGGCGCAGTAATTGTCCCACATATATCGGTGCACACCCGAACCCCGCCGTAAGGGGTTTGACCTCTGGCTCACTTGAAGGGCAAAACAGCAAGCAGCGCGAAATCGATACAAGGAGGCGTAGTGAAGCTCTCGCTTCAAAATGCGAAGCAAATGCCCGAGCAAGCAACTTGGATAATTATAATTGGTTTTGGGGGGAAAGTAAATGGCGCAGTATCTGTCTCATATATCGATGGTGGTGGTAGTGGTTTTATTAAAAATAATAGTAAAAAGGAAGGAAAAGATTTTTGCTAGCCCCGGCATCTGCCATCGATACTGAAGCACCTGAGCTGGGGCAGCGGAAATAAAGGACAGCAGGCAGAATGGAGAAATGAAATGAAAGAGGTGAGGGGACAGGAATAGAGGACAGGGGGAGAAGTAATATCGATGTATTTTGGTTTTGCGGTCAACCATTTAAAAAAAGGTAGTGCGCGCGCGTATTCAGCAAGATATATAATTTGGAGCCTAAAATAGGTTCTTTTATCGGTAAAATGCATTTCTTGTAGTTCTGATATAAAACCCGACGCTACTCTAGGAGTTCAGATTTTCTTACACGTTGCAGCTATTTCCCTCCTTATTATTCGCATATTTGCAGCTGCAGCCGCGGAAAGCATCCAGTATGTTACAGAGCGCCGAGAATGAGAAAAATGAAGTCGCTCGGTAAAAGGCGTTCGTCTCGCTTAGCGTTGATGGATTATCCGATCTGATCTGTACTTCTATTTGCGGCTTATATGCTCGAAGCTTCACTGCACACAGTCTGTACAGACCGCCGTGAACGAGAAAAGAATGATGCCGCACCGTCTTGAACACTTTCAAGCACCGAGCGTTAGCTGTTTCGTTTACGTAATTAGTATAATATACGTGTCTTTTCGCATACATATCAGTAGTTTGGTACCGGTCCCTTTCGTGTACGTGTACCAGTTATCGTATTGCATCCCCACGAGATACGCCCCATATCGGAATTTGCTGCGTTTGGGGCCAAGATCTTTTTCCGATCGATCTCATCATTCAAAAGACATAATCACCGACTCGCGAGGGGCCTGTCGATGTGTCGAACAAGGCTGCACTCGCTTCCTAGTGTATCGATTCTACCAAAATTGCATGCGTGATACGGAACCTGCCAACCTTTACCTTATATGCACCCCTGCTCATCAGGGGTTGGCAGGAAATGACAGTCGAACGAGAGTCGAAGACGTAATTGTAGGACTAATTCTAGGACCCCGATTGGTATAGTTTGAGCGTTTGTTGCGCCGTCTGTTGGTTCCAAAAACGAGCTATTATTTTAAAGGTATGTTGCACAGCAGGTGCTTTCACTCTGTGCGAGCAGAATATTTTCTCTTCATTTTTTCTTCTTTGTTTTTTATTTTTTTTAATCTTACCTTTCGATAACAGCCGCGCGTCATCGCCCACTCGCGCACGACAGTTGGTTTTGCTTTCGTCGTGCTGGCAGTTTCCGTTTAATGAGCTAGGTTTAACTGCTTTTCGATATTTCTATGCCTAACTATGTCTAACTGCTATGACGAAGTGTGAAAAGGTCAGGAGAGGGGTATGCTTGCACTTCATGCTCTCTCCCTCCAGCTGGCTGTCTGCGTTCCGAATGCTTCATCACGCCAGCAGAGACAGAGAGAGAATCTTAATCATTGGTTGAACCTACATTGAACCGACATTGGTCCCCGCACCACACCACTGCACTCAAGTTTTTATGTCCCTAAGGTCGATAACGCTAGCAGCCCGGCCAGTGGAGATGGTCTACGCGGCCCGGTCCTCCGAGTGCAGCAGGTTCTCCCAGTCCTCCCAGGTCTTGAGGTTCTCCAAGTCCCGCGGGGGAGGGTCCACCGGACAGAGAGAGAGGAAGTGCAGGCAAGAGGCGAAAGGTTCTCGGCACAAGGTGCAGGCAGGAGTGGGGAAGGAGGGTGATAGTAGATTAGGGTAAGGGGTGAGGAGAGAGTGAGTGTCTGTAGTCTGCGCCAGAGCGTTGCGTGTTATCTATAGAGGGGTGAGGCGGAGGGTAGAGCTGGCGGGGGGCTCGGCAGCCAGGTTGCTAAACCGGTGCGTGCGCTCCCTCGTGAATCCCGGAACCAAAACCTCCTGAGTTCGGCTTAAAGAACATCGGGTTAAACGTTCGGGGCCTCGTTTCCAGGATTCCCCGAACGAGCAGGAAGATATATCAACTCAACATGGTTGGGGGGGGGGGGGGGGGGGGGCGTGCCTCAGGCGAGCCCAGTATGCCAAAGCAGGTATGTGGACTCGGCCTCACGCAGAATGTAGAGTTGCAGTTTTTAGTCTTAAAATGTACTGGAATTTCGTGCGGGCAATGACAATTGCAATGGTAGCTTCCTCTGAAGCCTCTGGAGAGGTGTCCACGAAAAGAGGTTGTGTGAGAAATGCAGATGAAGAGGAGTCCACAACGGCAGCGGTCACTTTTTCACCCGTACAGGGAGCGTCCACCGATACGCCGTCCTGCTGGGAGCCGTACTCTCGCTCGAGTGCTTTTGCGTGTGGTCCACGGCGCTGCTGATGGTGGGAGAGGTGCATATTTCTCGGCAGGAGCTTCATGAGCAGCTCTCGGTAAATGGCCCGTGGAATAGGGAGAAGGGTTGGGTCATTGGCTTGCATTCTGATCCCAAGGGAGTCCAGGATATACCGGACTGTGAAGATTTGTGTGAGCCTAATATATTGGACCTGTCAGTGGGCTTCCACAAGTTCCCCGATCGTATTGTGGAGGCCCAGGCCTAGTAGTCTGTCTTTGGGGGTGTTAAGCCAACATTAAGCGCGACCTTAGATGCCTTGCGGATCAAGGCATTTAAAGGGACTATGCAATAAATTAATTGGGATTACGTAAAGCAGACGAGAGATAGGCATTTCATCACTCGTCACCCCAACGCAAGGATTTTTAATCTAGCATCAATAACAACGAAGATATAGACGATTAAAAATTACGCTCCTCCTCTCCCCCCTCAACTCGTACACGCGGGGCACGAGACAAAAAGAAAACCGGTCTGGGACTGGGCCCCGCCTTTGAATACGTCATCAGATGACGTTCGCTTTGCAACTTCCGGTTGTCGCTCCTAGCGCCCCAGCAGCAGCGTCGGCGGCGTGGCGGCATCTCTCCGGTCTCTCTTCGCCTTCCTGGATTGCGGCGCGCGTCGGGTTTCTTTGCTTGTCGTCTGTTGTAGCTAGCAGTAATAAACCCTGACCTCGAGGTGCGACTGCTCGCTCTTACGGCCGTGATGAGAATCGAGCCCTATGCGTGCCCACGAAGAGCGTGAGAGTGGCTCCGGAACTCCCGAGAGAAGGAGGCGGCAGAGGAAAATTGAAACCATATGCGCGAAGGCAATGCCCTGGCCCGCGCTTGCCCGAGAGGGTCGCGCGGCGGCACGAGCAGACGATTTTCACGGCTAGCGGAAGTGTGCCCGTGACGTCGTGGCTGCCGTGGCTCCAGCGAATGACAGCGTGAGGTGGCCTGGCGACGTCATGGTACAGTGACGTCTTTCTTCCACAATTTTATTTCCAAAATCGGTCACTACGAGCACACCAATTGGCCCGCGAATTTTAAAAAACGCGTTTTTTTTAATTTATAATTACTTGCCGGCTCTGTTCCGAAGACTTATGCTTGGTGTGAATGCTCATTAGCATCATTTCTAAACATAGAAAACATTTACAAGCGACTTTGAATTCTTTGCATTGTCCCTTTAAAGCATTCATGTTATGTTTGGATAGATTTAGGTATAAGCTAGTGTAGAGCAAACGGCTGAGGACGAAGGCATGAATGAAAAGACCGAGGTAGCGTTCTTTCGTGCCTATGTGATGGCTCGAAACTCTGCGGATGAGGTACGATATCGCGCCTGCAAGCAGCTTGAGTTTCTTGAGGCTAGTGGTGTTTTCGCCTTTGTTCTGGACGTGCAGGCCCAATACACGTATGGTCTCAACCTCTGGAACCGGTCCCCATTCAGTTCAATGGCAATAAAGCAGTCGGGGAAGGGGTGGTTTTTAGGCTAGATGAGGAGGAGTTCGGATTTCCCTGGGGAGCAAGAGAGAATGCTGCTCCGTGTGTAATTTTATGTGCGGTTGGCTCCTTCCTGTGTGATGTTCTCTATGCCGCCGACATTGCCATGGGTGGTCCGCAGTCTGATGCCGTTGACATAAAGAATGTGCTTCAGGTGGGGAATAGTTGTCAATTTTCGGCCGAAGGCGATCAGGGTGACGTTAAACAGGAAGAGGGGGAGGATGCACCCTTGAGCGAATTTCGATACTCTGAAACGTGTAGGAAGTGTGAGAGAAAGGGAAAAGTAAATCTCAGCCCTGCAGTCAGTGAGGAATGCTTAAATGTAGGTATATGTGCGTGCACCCACATTCAATGCGGATAGGGCGGTCATGATCGCCTGATGTTCAATGCGATCAAAAGCTTTAGACAGGTCCAAAGCTAAGGCTGTCTTGGTTTGGCCAGGCAAAAGCGCATCAAAAATGTCGTGTGTGAGATGCAGCATGGCATCCTGTGCATGCATATGATGGTGTAATCCCACCACTCTATGCGGGTATAGATTGTTGTCTGCCATGAGCTTTGTGAGTATCGCTAACACAACATGCCTCAGGAGCTTCCCGACGCATGAAGTTGGAGAAATCGGTCGTAGGTTTTGGAGTGTAAGTGTTTGTTGGGTTTGGATCTCAATATTAATTTTCGCGTGGCGCCAGGACTGCGGGAGGATACTCTCCCTGCAGCCCTGGTTGAAGTATTGTGTAATTTGGGTGATCTATTGGTCACCCGGATTACTGCACCATGGAGTCTGTGATTTAGTTTGCATCAGATCCGGAGTTGGTTCTGAGGGTCAGGTGGAGCACTCTGACTTCCGCCTTCGTGATGTCTGTATCGAATGTGGGATTGGCTGATCCTGTGTAGGGGCAAAGGTGTGGGCTCATCCGGAGAGGTGCATGTGTTCTCAGGTGTGTTTGAGGACCACGAGATCATCAATGTTTTGGTGTGTGAGGCGTGTCACTTGTTGTTGTGCTGCTGCTGATTTAATGTTTGTGGGTCGATGAGGTGCCGCAGGAGTTGCCATGCGTGTTGGCTACGCAGGTTTCCGGCTATGCCGTCACATATCTGTCCCATGTTAGATCGGCCTAGCTCCTCTGAGCGTTGTTGGATTTGTGTCTGCAACGCGGACAGCCACTTTTTAAGCGTCTTGTTATGCTTGTTGCAGTGTTCCTGGAGGCTGTGATAAGCCTCCCAGATTTAGGGTAGACATCTGTCCCAGGAAGGGGTTACGGTGGTAGTTTCAATGTGTTTCTTGTTGTGGCGAACGTCATACCTGAGCGACTGCACCCGGGCGTCGATGTCTATGATGGGGGTGTCGTGGTGGGTGGTGCGTGCAACGCGAAGTGCACCCCAGGTGACCAGTTTATGTATTGTATAAGCGAGACGAGATGGTTTCTCCGGGAGTGTACTTTGTACAATGTAAGGATCCCTGTACAATTTATGTTGTGTTCTCTTCCAGGAAACTACGCGTTGTAAGGGCTCAGCTTCAGATCCGTACTGCTGTCCATATTGACACTGTTGCCGATCCGCGTGGTATCTCAAACGTGTTGTGAACAGTGTGTTGGAAGTTTTTCACGAGCAGCCAGAGCCTGCGACCTCGATGTGTCGTGGTTGTGTATCTCCAGTCAGTGTGCCGACAGTTGAAATCCTCACCGACTAACAGGGGATGTTTCCCTGCCAGGTGCTGTAGCCCTCGCATAAGTGATTTTAACGAGGCCATTGGCAGGGGCGGCAGATGGTGTATATTTGCTATACAGATTGAAGCAAGTGCATGTGTGTGATGCATAAGTTCAGTGATCACACAGGGCGTCATCAGACGTAATGTGGGGAGTTTTACAGGTGAAGCTGCGACAGATGAGTGTGGATGCCTTGGGTGTGTTAGCGGTGTCTTGGTGACTAGATGTGTAGCGGAGTTGGGGGGGGGGGGTTTGGAGGGGGGGGAGGTTGCGCGGTGTGCAGTCACCTGGAGAGGAAGTATGCACGACCAGCGGCAAAACTATGCGCGCCGCGGTTAACCACGCGATGAACGAGGTTTTAGGTATCTCCCGGTGCCAGCGCCTTTTCCTGGCGAGCGCCTCATTCATCGCCGCATGCTTACTTTTGCCGATCGGGGAGAGGCGGCGCTCGCAGCCTTGATGAAAAGTCCGACGGTGGGCTTCCATTGATTTTGGCGCCGATGACCAGTAATGGAAAATATGGGAGCCAATGGCTCTACTCTGCCACCAAGTTATTTTGCTGATAATGATGCTGTCAGGATAAGTCTCTTACGCCGCCGGTCTGGGTGACGTCGCAAGGCTTCAAATCCGGCGCCGTTCCAGGCGTCCGGCAGCTTCGGCGTCGCGGGCGTAGATTTTCATTAGCGAGGCACTCGTGTACACTACTGGTGCTGCTAACCGTTCATTTAGCAAATGTTAATTTATACCAATAGACGGAAGTTCTCCATGGAAAAGACCGATCACTAATCCGTCGAGGGATTGCATCATCCAAATATGAGGGCATGCAAAAATGAACCTAAACCATCATCGCTGCTGTTCGGTAAATCTTGTAACGGGTAGTGCGAGCGTCCGGCTACTGAGCCTGAGGATGTCGGTTCAAAGGTTATCATGGCGCCCTTGTTTCTTTAGAGGCGAAGGACCAAATAAGGCTTTGTGCTGTGCGTTGAAAACACCTTACAAAAACAAAGGTGGTCGATATTTTGCCTCAGCCCTCGGCTACATTGCCTGTCTCTCTTTATTCATTGCATCCCTTCTTTCCCAGTCTGAGCGGTTCCCAGCTGGCCGTTATTTCGAGCCTACAACTACATCCGCGAGCTCTTGGATAACCGTACTGCTCAGCTCAGCATCGCAAACCTCATGACGGCCCTCTACCCAATAGGCAGCACGGTTAGCTCTCAGGGGTTCATTGTCTCACCCCTCCTTTTCAGCCACTCCCAGCCAAGTTAGCCCAAATACGTACCCTCTACCATACGTTATTCCCGGACGACTTCACACTATGGACCACGACAGGAAACAACGCCAAATTAGAGGCGACGCTAGAGTCAGCAGTAGATCTGAAAAAACGGTATATGAATAGTGCAGGCTGATCCGGCTTCCAAAAAAAGTCTGTGTTACTCCTCTCAAGAAGTTAAGCCAGGTCAGCCAGACACCCGCCATCAACGTGTATTCCAAAGGCCAATGCCCTCGGGATGTCGCCAGTGTCCGGGTTCTAAGCCTCCTGAGCCAAAGCAATCAATGTGAAAAATACTGACGCGATACACAACCCAAAATTCAGTGTAAAACAAACACGTTAAATAGGCGCTTTGCCAATTTGCACCATGGCATGAAATAAGGTGAGCTCCGCTGGCTAGTACAGGCGTTCCTGATCAGTCGTACATGTACACCCACACCGTGCCTGCGGGTCCCGCAGGCTAACAGACAGCTTTACTAGGACTGCTTGCAAAGCGGCCCTAGGTCTATCTAGCAACATCGCCATCTACAAACTACTACAACTTGGCTTCGGTAACACCATAAACAAACTGATACAGGTGCGTCCAATACGAGCGACTGTCCCAGTTTCATATGAGACTATTTTCTCAACCTTCCCCACACAGGACACGAGACTACCCTCTGTTACAAGTTAGAACTAGGCAACTCCGCACACAGTCTGCTGAACGTCACGCAGATTCTTCAAAACACGCGCCCTAAGCACCAAAAGTCAAGTGAGTAGAAGGCGCCCGTGTGCTGTGCGATGTCAGTGCACGCGAAAGATCCCCAGGTGGTCGAAATTTTTCCGGAGCCCTCCACTACGGACCTATTTGTTCCTCTCTTCTTTCACTCCCTCCTTTATCCCTTCCCTTACGGCGCGGTTCAGGTGTCCAACGATATATGAGACAGATACTGCGCCATTTCCTTTCCACCAAAAACCAATTATTATTATTATTATTAAGAAAGAGCCAGAGTGTTCCACGAACACAGCTGTAAGATGGGGGAATTGGTCTTTCTGGACGCAGCCGAATGCGTGTATAGAACCACATCTCCAACCTCCATCAAATCCCCCTCCCCCCCAATATAACTGATCTGAGTAGCCGCGGACACCTCCCTGCTCCAAGGCAACGAGACCGGCCACAAAATCGCCTGAGTACTAAACAACCGATCCGCTGAGCATCATCCTATCTAGAGACGAGTGAGTACTCAATCGCATAGTTACCTACCAAGAATACACGAAGTACTTACAAACAAAATATCAACCGTGTCGTAAATGTTTAGGCAAAACGCAACACGTGGATTCAAGGGAACTCCAAACTTCCTACTGACCCCGTACTATATGCAGTCATGTACACGGCTGCCCACCCCCTTCGTACAAGCAATGCGGCCTCAGAGCCAACATAGCACATAACCTATGAGGAGGAGTGCAGCAATGGCGTAGAGGTAGACCATCCGCCTTACGTTCAAGAGGACCACGGTTCGAATCCCGGTGCAGCGATATTCTCCACGTGTTTTTAAATAAAAATTGGCGGTGATTTAGCTCTGGTATAACCTGAACTGGCGTGATAGCTACAGCTGGCTTAGTGGAACTTGGTCTCGTGACCAACCGCATGATGAACCACGTGATCAGCCACGGCACCGCGCCGCCAGCAGCTTCTCCGCACCACGTGACCAACAACGTGACAGCGTGGCGGCGCCGCCACGCTGAAAGCTTGAAATGCTACCTTAATAAAGCTATCGCTACAAAACTCCGCGTGGCGATGTAAATGCATGACCAGCCCTGGGGTGCAGCCTGATATCAGTGACCAGTAACGACAAAGCATTCCCTCACCAGTGCAGGATTTGACCACACTGGTGTTGTACTTGTCCACATCGTTCTATGAACAAACCAACGGGTAGGCCCCAAAGACCCGTCCTCTAACGAGCTGCAGCTCAGTAGTTCCTTGCAGTGTGAGGCCGCGTGGCTTAGCGCGCACAGGACACCCAACACCGAGCCAACCAGAGTGTAATGGAAGGCGTAACTGCGCAAGGACTCCTGATCATCTGATAGGACACTCTAAAAATGGGTATGCTTCCTCTACTATTTCAATTCGCCTTTATTCTCCTCTTACCAGCCCCGGTGGTGAAGTGGTTGCAGCGCGGGCCTACTGAACCACAGTACTCGGGATAGCACCCGCCCGCGGCTGCCTCATTTCGATGAACTCAAAGCGCAATAAGCGCCCGTGTGTGGATCGGTGCCAGCACACGTATGTTATTCGCCTACAACGCCATGCAAGCACTCCCATACAATATGTTCGACTTACTCATTCCGGATTACACTAAGGCAGCCTCGGTGTTGGATCTCTCCAAAGCCTTTAACCGCTTGGAAAACCGAGCGATCATGACTGCCATCTCCTCACTGAATGAGGGTGCACGTATGTATACCTACACTCAAGCATTCCTCACCGACCGCACAGCTGAGATCAACACGGTTTGCTGGCCCCCCGCAAAGGTCCATTCTCTTCTCCTTTATATTTATTTAATACCCCTCATCCCTTGGCTCGATGATTGACCATGCCTTATTTCAAGCACACACAATGTGCCGACGGCATCAGCCACGGAGTGAAGGCGACATACAGGAAACTCCTTAAGTCCGGGATACACGGAGCATTTTTGTCGGCGATTTTCGCCCGACGGCGCGCGTTTGACGCCCGGCGTCGAAAAAAGCGCCCGCCGCCCCCGACCTGGCCCCGCCAGATATTGACGCGCGGCGTCCGGCGAGACCGGATGCTGCCGCCGAAGCAAGCCAATAGCAGCGCAGCAAGCCCGCTCTTCCTGTTTGGCTTCCTCTGCCGCCGCCGCCGCCGCCATGGCCGACGAGCACTGCTATGTTATCGTGAAAAGAAACGCTTCATCAGACATGAAATATCAATTTTTTTTACAAGATGACCGAATATTGGATCGAAATGCCTGTCTTTCCTCCCTGAAACGAAGGTGCCAAAGAAAACCGCAGCCGATGGTAGCCACGGCTGAGCGGGCTGTGTTACGCGACCGCATGCATTCGAGCACGCAAAATCTTGTACTTACCTATGCACGCGTACTGCAATCAGTACGGCGGTGTGTAAATGGACAATTTTGTTTTTCTAACAGAGGAGTCAGCGTCGCTGCTCAAAAAGAGCTCCTCGCTCAATGGCATTTGCCACTTCTTGATCACACTGGTTTCGCGCTGAGAGATACGCGGCGGCGGGCTGCCGCTTATTCGCTCCATGTATCTCCGGCCCCCGGGTCGCGCCGCCTCGACGTTTTCTGCCGTGCGAACATCGTCGAAAAAACGTCGAATGTAACCCGGGTCACCCTGATCCAGAGTTATGCAGTGAGAATCAGGCACTATACCTCTTTAAAGAAATTCGCACTACACCTCATCTGACCACGTAAACAACGCTCAAACTGCTCTCAAGACACCCAGAGACCAACTACGCTGCCAGATGCTTGACAACAGTCAGAGAACACGTGGAGGGGGAGACAATGTTAGTCATGAGACGAGAGCGAACGCACCGTATATCTGCTCCGTCACTGATTGCAATTATCTGGGGTCAGAAAACTCGGACCTCCCCAAGTTTGGTGTCAGCAAGGTCGTGAAGCTCAGCGGCATCGGTGGCCACCAGGTTTGTCAAGGTGCGGCCACTATTGCGGAATCCCCCTGGCCCGGCAATTGACCATGCCTTATTTCAAACACACCGTATGCGCCGACGTCATTAAGCCACGGAAGTGACGGCCGCATAGAAGATACTCCTCTAACTGCTCCCACCCTGATCCAGAGTTATGCAGCGAGCATCAGGCACTATAGCTCTTTAAAGAAATTCGCACTACCCCTCATCCGACCCCGTAAACACCGCTCTTCTTGCTCCCCCATTGCCATCGAGCTGGACCCCCCCCCCCCCCCATCCCCCATCCCCATACTGCGACTCTATATTCAAACTGATGGTAAAAGCACCACCATCCAATCGAAACTCAAGCAGGCTGCAGGTGCGATTTCACACCTCATCCGCCGAGTTTAAGGATACCACAGAGGCATGAAGGACCTGAAACTACGTCTTCTCATACTCCTTTCGTCCTCATCGTGTGCTTTGCACTACCCCATACTTAATCTTATCCAAACAAGATACCAATGCCTTGGACACTGTAACACGCAAGGGGTACAAAGTCGACCTAAAACTACTCTTAAGGCACCCACAGACCAACTACTCTGTAAGATGCTCGACAACACAGTCGGAGAACACGTGGAGGGGGAGACAGAGCAAGTCATGAGGCGGGAGCGGACGCGCCTTCTATCGGCTCCGTCACTGATCGCAATTATTTGGGGTCGAAAAATTCGGACCTCCCCAAGTTTTGCGTCCGCAAGGTCGTGAATCTCAGCGGCATCGGTGGCCACCAGGTTTGTCAAGGTGCGACCACTTTTGCGGAACTGCTGAGACTTTCAAGATATTGCCGGGCGCCGCGACGCCAAGCCTATCGGCGACAAGGGCTCCACCAACTGGTGCAGGGGATTCCGCGACAATGTCGGCTTCAAACTCCGTCCGTCGACTCTGCCAGTCGTCAACACGGACACCGTTTCTAACAGCTCTGATTATACCACATGTAAAGGGGAACACCTCGACAACGTAGTGAAAAATTGGCGCGAAAGGAAGCTGCAGGGTCCCAAGGTCACCGGCGTCGCGGTCCAACAACAGGCAGCAGCGTGCACGGTTCATACCCCGTGAGGGGAAGCTGCCGGCTCGACCTTGAAAGGCGGAGCCTCCCAGCCCAACTGGCGGCCACTGCAGAGGCCGCGCATTGGGCGTGAGAAAGTCATTGTCGTACTCGTACCAGCCACAACATTGGACTTGAAGGCGACATTCGCACCTGGACAAGCCGGAGCCGCCTACTCCAGGATCTCGGTGACGTGGCGCTCACGTGTAGCTGGTCTACGACCAAAGCGTGTTGTTGAGCGCGCTTTTCGCACTCCCGGCCGCCGATGGGTTGCTCGGTGATGTCACATTGATGAGCGCCGCACGTCAGCTCGCATTCCGGGGCCATCTTAAGTTCCCGTTGACTGCATGCTGCAAAGGCGCCATTAAGGTTGCGCTGACTGAAATCAACGCTTCTCTATGTGCTGCCCTGGCGTGAAGAAAAGGGGAGATCCTAAGACCCGAGTGAGTGAGTGAATAAACTTTATTGCTCTGATAAAGGAGTCTTGCTGCTTGCCCGAAGATTGCCGAAGTCTTCCAGGCTGAGCGTGGTTGGCGCACCTAGTCCAAGGCACCACTGTCCCTGGCCATCCGGCATGCGTGGCTCACTAGGTCTCTTTGGACCTTGAGCTGGCTGCTGGTTAGCCTGTCCTCCCACTGCTCCGCATTTGGCTCTTTGTTACCTCGGAAAGCTACATTGTGTATGCATTCCCATGTGATATGATACAGCGTGGGGGTTGCCCCGCACCACGAACATGTATCCCTATACTGCTCCGGATACATCTTATGCAGAATGTGAATGTTGTTGAAGGCTCCTGTTTGGAGTCTTCTCCAACATGTCGCTTCATATTGTGTTAGCAGAGGATGTGGCTGGGGATATTTGCGTCTTCTGCCTTTGATGAGGTTGAGGATGGCTGCGTACGTGAGCTCTACCGTTATCTGCGGGCCGTCCGAGGCGTTTGACACACCAGCTCGGATAGTAAGCTCGCGAGCTATAGCTTGTCCGCCTTCAGATTGCCTTCGACTCCGGCGTGTCCTGGTACCCAGTAGATCCTATGTTGGATCTTTCGTTGGCTCGCTGCGTTTTCAAGAGAATCCTTAGTGCTTTTTTATTGATTCTTCCTACCATGTAGCGTCTGCACGCTTCTTAGGAATCTGTTATGATTGTGAGAGATTTGTTGGTGCGATAACCCTCGGCTTCCGCTAGAGCTACGGCGATCTCCTCTGCCTCAGTTATCGTCCCATCTCTCGTGGATGCGCCGCTGATGAGGCCACCCTCCTTTGTTGTGACAACCGATACCGTTTTCTTGATGCTATGGCTACGAGTCCACGGGTACAGAGTGGCGTCAGTGTAGACTACCTGATCTTGTGTGCCTATCTTCGCCTCTACATATTCAGCCCTTGCCTGTCGTCTGGCTGCGTCTAGATTTGGATCCATATTCCTGGGTATAGGGCTAACCTGGTAGGTTCGACGTATTTCGTCTGGGATGTTTGCCGACCAACCCTCTATGTCCAGGACCCCCTTATAGTTCAGCCTTCTTAGGAGGGCCCTCCCTGTTGCCGAGTTCCTTAGCCTTTGTATCTGTGACATGACTTGTGCCCTGCTTAACTCGTCGAACGTGTTGTGCAGCCCCAGTTCTGCCAGCGAGAAACTTGCAGGCTCACCGGTCACGGTCGTCACCTTCCGCGGGAAGATGGTGCCGCGACAGATCGAATACCATCAAGAGAGTCTCACTGTACGCTTCTACCCGAAGGCGTTTCCTGCATGCTACCGCAGCGGGGCGGTAGGACACCAGGCAGATATCTCAGTGTGTCAGCAAGGTATTGAAGCTCAGTGGCATCTGTGGCCACCAGGTTCGTCAAGGTGCCGCCCATTCTGCGGAATCTCAGGGACTTTCAAGATTTTGCCCGGCACCGCAGCTTTAAGCCCAGCGACGACCACGGAACCGCCAGTCCCGACCGGGGATTTTCCGGCAATGGCATTTCCCAACTCGGTCCATGGGTACGATCCTTCGATCCTGCAAGTCGTGAACATAGACACCCTTGAAATGAACGATTCTACGACGTCTGAAACGGAATACTTCGACAGGGTAAAAATTTGGCGCAGCCTATGAATAAATATTTGTGTGACTTTTTCATGGATCGTTCCTGGAATGCCCATGTAAATAATGTTGTTTCAAAAACTGCCAGAGCCAAAATTTTATTCCGTTGACCTCATCCTTCATTTCTTGTTTCAATCCCTCTTTTATCCCTTCCCTTACGGAGCGGTTCAGGTGCCCGCCGAAATATGAGGCAGATACTGCGCCATTTTCTTTCCCCCAAAACCAATTATTATTATTATTAATATTATTATACCACATTCAATAATTTAATCTACATCACTGTAACTGACAAAAGGGCCTTAGATAACTTGATTAACAGTTTAATTGGATGGCAATAACTGAATCTAATTCTCCAGAGAAGGTGTATAGTATCTTCTGCGACCAAATAAAAAGTTCGAAAATAATTCAAAGCACGTCGTAATAAACAAGCGCAGGAAGGATTACAACTGGTTGACTGAAGGTATAATGCCTGCCATTTCCTCTAGAGACATGCTCTGGAAACGGTGTAAGCATGCCTCAAAAAATGAACACCTACGTCTCGAGCAAAAATCCGCACAAAATAGGGTAGTTGCCTTAATAACATCCACGAAGCGCCAGTACTTTTCCGAAAAGTGTCACCAGTCATCAAAGAACCCCGTAAAAACATGGTCACTGATAAATTATCTTTGTGGCAAGAACGCTGCAAACATAATAATAATAATAATTGGTTTTTTGGGGAAAGGAAATGGCGCAGTATCTGTCTCATATATCGTTGGACACCTGAACCGCGCCGTAAGGGCAGGGATAAGGGAGGGATTGAAAGAAGAAAGGAAGAATTAGGTGCCGTAGTGGAGGGCTCCGGAATAATTTCGACCACCTGGGGATCTTTAACGTGCACTGACATCGCACAGCACACGGGCGCCTTAGCGTTTTTCCTCCATAAAAACGCAGCCGCCGCGGTCGGGTTCTAACCCGGGAACTCCGGATCAGTAGTCGAGCGCCCTAACCACTGAGCCACCGCGGCGGGTTTATTATATGCAAGAAACAGAATTTTATACTCTTGATAATGCCTGCAAGGCATTACCACAGAGTAGTGAAAGATGACAGTCATATCGAGCGTAACAATTGAACGATAAAAGATAGTGCTCCGTCAATTCTGCTCTGACAAAAAGAGATGTCCTATCTTTTATCGTTCAAGTGTGGCGCTCGATGACTGTCATCTATCTTTCACTACTCTGTGGTAATGCCTTGCAGGCATTATCGAGAGTATAAAATTGTTTCTTGCATGTAATAAAGATCAGTTTGGAAGTGAGCGCTCGTGTTGTATGTCCTATTCTTCGTGCTTGTTTTTTGCGCTTTTACGTTCAGCATACTTATTTCGACAACCACACCACATGTCTAAAAGAACTGATCATGACTTCAAGATCAGAGAATACTGTATTAGAATGAACCTGGGACGGCTCCCACAACAGGCAGCGTTGAGGCGAAGCTGCCGGCTCGACCTTGAGAGGAAGGGCCTCCCAGCCTAAATGGCGGCCAATGCAGACGCCGCGCATTGGGCATGAGAAGTTGTGCTCAAGCCAGCTACAACTTGCAACCTGAAAGAGACATTCGCCCCTGGACACGCCGGAGCTGCAGTCGGCGACGTACTCAAGGACCTCATTGACGTGGGACTCCCCGTGTGGCCTGTGTACAACCAAAGCATGTTGGTGTGCACAGAGCCCACTTCCGGCCGCCGAACGCTCGCTCGGTGATGTCGCGCTGACGAGTGCCGCACGTCAACTCGCTTTGTGGGGCATCAGCTACTGCGCCTTTTCCATTCCCCAAAAGCCAATGTCTAATTTGCAGTTTTTGAGGAAATGCGCGGCAGAACACCTGTCGTTCGTTGCGATTGGTGCATGCGCAATAGTGACTAGCGACACACACATTCGAAATGCGCCGCTGACTAGCCCAGTGTTGCCCGCCGCGTGGCTTAGTGGTTAAGGCGCTCGTCTACTGAGCCAGAGTACCTGGGTTCGAACCCGACCGCGGCGGCTGCCTTCCGATGGAAGCGAAACCCTTAAGGTGCCCGTATGCTGTGCGATGTCAGTGCACGTTAAAGATCCCCAATTGGTCGAAGTTATTCCGGAGCACTCCACTAAGTCACCTCCTTCTAACTTTCTTCTTTCACTCCCTCCTTCCCCTCCCTTACGGCGCAGTTCAGGTTGACACAGTTCAGGTGTCCAATGATATATGAGATACTGCGCCACTTCCTTTCCCAAAAGTGATTTTTACTGCAGTTTCAAGAATTTTCGGGAAAGAGGTTTCTTGTACATGTACATCTCTCCAAATGTGTTCTTGTCTGTTATGTCAAGTGCATGGTTTGTTAGCAATGGTTTGATGAACTTCTTGCTTATACCACTATCCTTGTTCTCACAGGTCAGGACAAGGAAACCTGCGATTTTATTCACACTTTAGAGCAAGCACGTGTCCAGTGGCCTTTGAAGATGCGTTGTCTTTGAGCATGATATCGACGAACTTCTTGAGGCCCTGTAACACTCTTAGGAGCGTATAAGTCAGTTAAAAGCGTCCTCCCTTGTCTTGGTGTGCAGTCCAACTGTCTACAGTAGCATTTCCTTGGCTGGAAATGCAAGCTACAAACTGCAGAATAATTTGATGTTGTGTATGGCTGCCAGTTTTCTTTTTTTTCGAATTACCTTGAGCCGTCTTTAACGGAGTTCTAAGTCGGCAGGAATTTCATGGAACGAAACGCCAGGGTTCTTGCTTCGCTGACTGGACAGTCAAAACGGAACGCAACAGCAATGTATTTTCGTTCGCTACTCCCTCAAGCAACTGCAGTCATCAACGCATCACTTGTCAAACGGTAACCCTAAACACACCACACAACTAATATAAGAAACAGCGCACCAGAAGGCATACATTTTGCTGCAATGGCAGTCGCAAGAAAATTCTGTGCTGCCTACATGTCGTCTGCTAGAGGGTCATCTGACAGCGCCGCCATACGGCGGACGCGCGCTCTATGGCGGGCAGGGAAACCCCTGACGCTTCAGGCATGTTCTTCAGGAGGCATTGCACCAGAACGCCAGCAGAGCGCGACCATACACAAGCATGACACAAGCAGTCCTACCATCTGAGTAGCGCCGGAGCGCAGCAACTTACTGAAATAAGGCGTACCAACGGCTTCCACTGCAAATCAGGTGACATGGCTGGCATTGTAAATATAGAGGAGGCACTGATCACAAAGAGCTGATGTTTACAATGAAATACAAAAATTTGACACTATCTTTCAAACTGCCTAAAAATAAAGAATGAAGATGATGTATTACCTCAGGACAGGAAATAGCTACTCCAGCTACACACCGCAGCACAAAAAAAGGAGATTTGGAAACTACGCTTTCAAAGTCGCTTTTTGATTTCACAGCAAAAAGGAATCCTTATGTGTATTTCACTTAATGTAGCTTTCAGAATGGCAAGAAAATGCACTGCGAGTATGAGTAACATTTTTCTTTTTTTCCCCAAATATGCCTACAACTTCAATCAGCCGAGGACCCAAGAGGTAAATGCGCAGGACGTTGCTTTGCTCATTGTGCCACTAATACCACTGGTGGTAACAAAGTTTTGTAAGATGGAAGTACACCCATACACAGAAAGTAACACCTCCTTTTCTGAATTTAAACATCCATTTGGCTCCAATTTTTCTTTAATACATAAAATATATATAAAAAACACCAAAGGGGACACTTAAGCTCCACCTTTAGCGTGATCGGAAATTCTTGACTTTACATTCGTAAATCCCTGGGAGTCCTCATAGAGCTCCTGATGCAGTTGTGCAACGGATAAGCAATGCGCCACTGCCCTGCAATGGCAAGTGCTACCATCGGTGGGGCTCGTGCAATTCAGGTTTCTCTTCCCAAGCAGCCTCTTCAGGTTGTGATGATGCCACAAGGTCACGAGACCTTGGTCGCCTACCTAGAGAGCCGGAGTTGGTAGTCAGCTGTGAGGCTTCAAACAGTCGCCAAAGCTGTAACCAAAGCTGGACAATCTTTTGTTCAGTCACTTTGTTCATGCACATCACTGTCAGCTGGTCCATTCACATCAAGTGCAGCAAAAATATTGTCTTTATTATTTCAGACTCTGCATAATCTGAACAAATTTTCAGTCTCCTTCAGGTTTAAATTATTGAGAATCAACTGTAGTACATAGCCGACCTTATGGGCAAGTTACAGAAAAGCCAAGTTTTATTCTTTTAGCAAGAATGTTAATAATAAAAAGCTGCCCAAATGAGAAAATCCAAGGTGGATAATGGCAAAATTGTAACAGAAAGTAGCAAGAGTTTTGTTCAGCAAGTAAGCGATTTTCCAGTACCCGGAAGTCCGAATTAATGAGCTTTTATGTTTACTGTAGTACCCATAGACCACATCACAAGGTCACCATGAAAGCTTCTTTGAGCATATGCCCCCTGCCCCCAAGCTATCAATTCCACTGAAATGCCACAGACCATAAGGAAATTAATGGCCTATTGAACCAGAAATTAATCTACTGTATACATATTAGGCAACTTTATTTCTAGTAAAGTCCTAACTGAGCAATTACATTTCCAGGATGCAGGAAGCAACATCATTCCTAGTTCAATGGGCCCCCCCTCCTTAGACACCTTGTCCGCACAGTCATGGCTCTATGCCAGCATTAGTAGTTGTCTCCCTCTTTTCTGAAAGCCATGTGCACATGTGGATTGTACTAAGGTTTTGCGACAGTCTGCAAACATGCCAGAGCACTGCAGTACGAATACTAAGGTATTTATTGCAAGCTATATACTTTCATAATCTAGATAAAGTGGCAATTTACGAACAATTGGTGGGCACTAAATTTAGCAAGGTGGCAGGTCACTCCAAGCTCTCGTCTTCCATGGGACAGCAGCAAGCTTTTGCATGCAGAGCCCAAAAATATGCATTACTCCAAAAATGAAGTAGAGTGAATGCAAAGCTTTACTTAAAAGCAAGCGTGATGAGGCCATGGGTTACATATCTTATTAAAGCGTATCTCCAAACTGAGGCGTGAAATGATGCTTCTTAAACGAGATACACTTTGAGGGCATTGTGAAACTAATTCCACTGATTAAGCATAAGTTCCAGTTTACAGTGCTCACTTGTATCAAGCAAATAATCAAGACAGAGAAGAAAGTGCTTTTCTTAAAAATTTTTTGTACATAACAGTGTAAGCATTATGCCCAAAATTGCAAAAACAATTTTTAGTGATTTTGACGTGCTTTCTGAAAACGAGAAGCTTGCAAAAATTAAGTTGTTTATATTACATTTAGGCAAGCTGCATTGCTATAAAAGAAAATAAGCAACAAAGATCTAGACATACCTTATCCTTAAATGGGTCCAGTACCAGCATGCAATTTTTGCTAAGGCTATTATGATCATAATGTAAACATGTGTCAGAAAATTGTACCTTATATCATACAGAAGTGAACAGGAAGTAAACAATATTGAACAGTGAAATATGCTACCTTTTTGTTGCAAAGCTGCAAAAACATTGTTAAGAATTGTCCAGTAAAGATATAGTACTTTCTGTCACAGTGTCTAAAAACATTTCATCTAAATAAAGCACCATGTTAGGAGAAAAGCTGGCTTGTGCACTTGCAAAAAGAAAATAAATTTAAAAATCAACATTTGCAAAACCCCATTTTCATACAAAAAAGCAAATAAGAATCCTTTCGGCACCTCATTGAAAAAAAACTTGAAAATGAACTCTTGAAATATATATAGGCCTGTACACAGTTATCTGAGTCCAACATCAAGCACCACACAAATATTCAAGTAAAATGAAATTTCACAATTCACTGAACACATTTGTCTGTGACCGCAGTACTTTTCTCACACGACTTAGTTCCCAAGCAAAAAAATTCCAACTGTTTGAAAATGTGGGCCTCAAAAATTTACACTTCTTGAAAACATGGCAAGATACGGCACAGAAAAGTCCTTGTCGGAAGACGTCTACAAAAAAATGAGCCCTATGGAATATGAACAAGTAGGAAAGCTTGTCAATCAGTGCAATGCATGAAGGCAGTCTACATGTGCATCCCTGGATACTTACAAAAAAGAAAAGGCAAGAGTTTAATGGAAGAGTGCAGCTTTGCATTCTTTATTTAAGTTCTTGGTTACAAAGTGCGCTAAAGTAAATGTTACAGAAGTGCTCACTTGTGGGTTTTCACATGCCTCTCTAGACTGATCTTGTGCGCAAAAGCAATGGGGCATAGGTTGCACTGGTATGGCCTCTCGCCTGTGTGCGTGCGAATGTGTGTCACCATATTGGTCTTCAAGGTGAAGCTCTCGCTGCAATGACTGCACTGAAATGGCTTCTCGCCTGTGTGTGTGCGAATGTGTGTCATCATATTGATCTTCCTGGTGAAGCTCTTGCTGCAATAAGTGCACTGGTATGGCCTCTCGCTTGTGTGGGTGTGAATGTGCGTCACCATATTGATCTTCTGGGTGAAGCTCTTTGTGCAATGAGGGCACTGGTATGGCTTTTTGCCTGTGTGGGTGCGAATGTGTTTCACCATATTGGACCTATGGGTGAAGCTCTTGCTGCAATGCCCGCACTTAAATTGTCTCTCGCCTGCACGAGTGTGAAGGTGGTCCACCAGGAGGAATTTCCTAGTAAAAGCCTTGGTGCAAAGTCTGCACTGAAAAGGGCGCTCCCCGGTGTGTGTTCTCAGGTGGGTCTTGAAGTTGGAGTGCACAGCTGTGGCATAGCCGCACTCAGAGCACACGAATCGCTGCCTGCCTGCTTGGGATTTCTTTGGGCTGCATACACTCCCAGAGCTGACCGATCCTGCACAATGTTTAAAACCATGTTTTCTGAACAGGGATATGCTTTACTGAATTTGTTGGGAGCATTTTTGTTAAAGCTAGACAAATGAATGATGCAGGTCTTCTAAGAATGTTCTAACATTTGACAAAAATGACGTCACATGCAGTGCACCAAAGCCAGACCATAAGAAAAATCTCGTTTTGAAGTCAGCATGCAGTTCACATGAGCATTAACTGTCACAGACTAATACTGCACAAAGGTAGTTGATTACATCGCAATACTCTGAGTGCCCTGTAAAATTTCTGACTACTGTTCATTCACAGACACGAAAAAACGTATAGGGCAAAATAGTCCACACTGCCTCTGACAGCGTTATCTTGAAGTAACAATACGTATTAGTAATCGCATGGACCAGAAGGCAAAAAAATTAAAAGGTTGGGCCAACAACTCAGGGAGCAAACCCGCAAGCACTGGAAGAGAAAGAATAACAGTAAGCAAAGAACACAAAGAAAAGTTTTCATGGCTGATTAGATGACAGATCATGCCTAGAAGCCTAATGTGCCCATAATTATAAAGTTGAACACTGTGCACGAAAGCACATTTATAATAGCAAGATACTCCAGTATTCAAAGTTAAAGACATAAGTAAACATTGCATACATGTTGTAATCAACCTTTCAAAATGCTCTTTCGGGTATCCTCTGCATAAAGTTACGAAAGTGTGAGCACAGATAAGGAAATACCACACAAATCAATACGTTGTGTGGCACAGGTTTTGAAATACGCGTTGAAAATTTGTCGCGCTGACTGTAATAATGTCATACACAAGCATTGAGGTTCCATGAAAATGTTAAACGAAGAAAAATGCGTCCCAAGTAATTTGAAAAGACGGTGGCAAAGCAGCTTCTGGAAACATAAAAGTGCATTTTTTTTTTAATTTTTGAGCTATAAAACTGCAAAAAGATTAGCCAGAAACTTGAAGCCATCCTTTACTTTCCGAAGCCCCACACTTGAAGGAAACGCCACAATTTAAAATTTGTTGCCGTCATGAAAGTATAGCCTCAAAGCGCTTGTTTTTGACCACTTGGCACGTCTACATCAAAGTTTTTACTAATTTAGCATTTATATTCAGTGCTGGTATTGTTGGAACTGAAAGAAAAAGGCTTGCACATAATAAAACCGACAAAAATGAAAAAAACTATTTTTCCACAAAATTCTTGTTTTTCTCATCCCCGTGTCCCCTTAACAAAAACAGTTATTAAAGCAAGCTACTGAAGCCTTGGAGATCACTGCTAGCAGATGTCATACACCTTAGATGCCACTGCTGTAACACCACTCCCATCTTTCAGCAACACCATTGTTACTTTTTCCACACCTCCAAAGAACGGGCGAGACCTCATGGGTGCGGTGCTCTGGTGAGAGCGTACCCATATGATTCTAATAAACGGTGGTGGAATCAATACACATTCGAATTATTGGGCTGTTTTATATGTAGACTTCAATGGAGGTCAAAATGAATTAAGTCATATAGTTCGAGTTAATAAAGTTCCGAGCTTTTCCTGCACGAGATTCCATAGGGCAACACACAGAAGGGACAAGTCACGAGCACTACATTAGGTAACCATTAATAAAATCGAAAAGTTGGCAAATTATCATGTAAAACTTCAAGTGCAAAACAAACTGGCTTCATTTTTTACAATGTTAAGCAAGCATGCAAATACACCTGACAAGTAGACAAACTTGAACACACTCTGCTGCAGTGAAAAATGAGGCAAGTAACAATCCCTTGGCCGAATGTAATCCAAAAACTGGTAATGAAGACCTGCATTTCATCGACTATGTCACAAAGGCTTACAATCAGAAAAACAAAGGAAAAAAGGTAATGTTTTATACTGCCCAAACGTTTCGTTCAATACTGTTTATGCACTTTTCTGTTTTAGACTTTACTAACACAAAGAATTCTAACAAGATCATAGAGGCCTGTAGAAACAAGATATGCATCAGCAAAGAACAAAGGAATAAATTCTGACATTTTCATAGGAATTATAGGATACCGGTGATAAATTAGGATCATGAAAGAAACTGAATCACTGCAGTACTTGTACAGTTCAGATACCTGTGCTGTGTAGACTGGCCTCAAGGCACTGGATCTATCTGAAAACTTGCCCCTACACACAAATATTCTCATGCTTTAAACTACATAAAAGTTGCATACAAGACAGTGCAAACTAACACTCCTTTGACACAGTGGCAATTAAGACGAAGTTTGATCTCTTGCACCCAAAATGTGAAATATATTAATTTCATTGATACATTTCTGGTTCATATGCTCAATACCATGGGCAATTCAATGGTCCCACTTTTTTCTGCTACTTAATACATTAAGAGATAAGAAACTTTTTGCTAATGTCATTCATAGTATTGCCAAATTCTAAACATACGACATGCTTTCTGACAAAGCATGGGAGCACAGCAGCTTTTCTGCAATACACTGCTGCAAGGGTGTGGAGCATCAGAAAACAATGGTGATTTCAAAGAAGCCCCAGCTATGTTTGCACTTGCTGTTGTTGGGCCGTATATGTTGTAAATTTAGCTTGCACTAAGGTTACTGCAAATGTGAATAAATCTACAAGCAGTAATACAAACTTTTGAGATGTTGCACCAGCAAATGCTGCAATGTTTGCCAAATGTTTCATTGAAAACCTCTGTAGTTTCCTCAAAAACATTTTTCAAAATCTTCAGTTTTAGACCATATAGTCCCAGATAACACATTTCACATTTTTTGTTGAACTATTTAAAAACATATAAATGCAGTTGTACTGCATTTACTGAATTTGTTTTGCATTCATTTATAACCGAGAAAAGGAATTTCAACACTGGGCAATGGTAAAAAACAAATATGGCACTGGAAGATGACAAGAAATTTGGAGAAGACCCAAAGTAACAACAATGCAGCTGCTTTGCAACATCGACACAGTAGTAGTCTTCATGCTGCAACAATGCTTGAAACAATACAAACAAAACTTGGAAAAAAATCCTGTCCACACCCTAGATGTAGCATTAGACAAGACATCAAACAACCTTTCAACAGCCATTAGCCTTTTAACGCCAACATCAACCACGACAAAAATGCACCTAAATTTTTTTCCTTTCTCTCCGTAATGCCTACATGGAATGTATACAGCTACTGTCACTGTCAAACAAATTTAGAGTGCGATTTCAATGCTCAGTAATAGGAAATTCGGTTCAGCTGTGGTGCAATAGACACGCACAAGACATCAGACAAACAAATGCCATATATAGTTTACAGAACCTTTTTTTTTTACACAGATCACTTACCTATAGTACCCATCCCTGTGTAGCATTACTTTCTCGCCCCATCCATAAAAATGATACATGAGGGCTTGTGCTCCACAAAGTGGAACACGATTCCCATCAAATGATATGCCAAGAGTCCGCATTGGCTGCTTCAAACTTCGAATTCCTCACAGTGACAATGCATGGTAACCTCCGCACTGGCCGTGTACACACCTCGGTCTTCACAGTAATGATACCCAGCTTAGGCAGCGCATAGGTTGATTCTGGCATCACTATCATTGAACACCAGCTCAGATGGGGCGTCTAGCAGCTGCAGCCAGTGTTCTGGAAAAACATGTGCTGCCTCCCCCTCTTCTCTCTCAGTGCACCTTCTGCTAATCAGCACATTGAACATTTTTTCTGTCACTCCCACCTTACCCTCGTTTCACTTTCCCCCTCACACTTTAAAGCTGCAACATTGCTACCAAATCCCAACCAAAGAATGGGTGCCTAAGAACTGCACTGTTAAAAAAACCATCGCCTTCTCCACACAAGTCTTCAGAACAAACTAACACAACCAGCTCTGCACACCGTGGCGCTTACTGCTAAACCTTTACGAGTTAAACCATACTGCAGTGAGCAGGTAGCTGCCACTAACCTTTAATCATATGACTACTTTCAATCCAGATAAGTCTGGTCATTACAAAAGCTTCTCAGAGCAAATGAAGGCATGTTTGTGGCAATACGTACAAAGTACACTTCACAAATACTATGAGGTGTGTTGCAGCAACAAGAATGTGCGAGATGCTGGCAGAGTAACTGTTGCTATGAACATAAGGTGAAAATACAGTACAGGCTCATCAATCAGCTTCAGTAAACACATTTGATAATCCAGTTGTCATTGAGTGCATTCCTTAATTCTTAATCCTTAATCTGTTTGACTGGTTTCCTCTAATAAAAGCACACATCTAAGTCACCACATCTGCAATTTTACAATTATAAGCAAAAGTGAAAGAGGTTCCACCTATGAAAACATTCCGTTTCATTTGAGGATGGCAGCTATTATGCCTTTGGACAATGATACTGAGACAAGAACTAATAATTAACGGCAAAAAAAAATTGGAGGTGGTCTCTCGAGTTGCCATGTCATGCAGTTACACAGGGCACAGTAAATAAAAACTACCGCATGCGTGTTAAAATTTTTGAACTAAAAGCACATATTTGGTCATAAATTTTTGTCTTCCAAATGATAGCGTGAAAATGCCGAGTACAAGTGTACATGCCTGCACTTATATGTCATCAGAAACTCTCCACTGTATATGCAGTAAACTGTCAACATGAACATCTGCACTAAAAACTGGAAAAAATCAGCACAAGACTGGCAGCCGAGTCAAATGTCATTTGGCAAGATGGCATTTCAAATACTGGTGTAGGCTGGGTATAATATGCTGGTTTTATGCGAGATTACAAGAAAGAGCTCCTTTAGGTATCAGAGCTTTTGCATTGCTAAGATGGTTTACTCATACCCCAATGTCTACACGTTCACTTGCATCAACGTTCAAAGGACAGGTATAACATCAGGAAAAAAAAAAGATTTCAATCAAGTTTAGACTTCACTCAATACCAGGTTACACTGCAAAAAAAACTAATAAGTTAAAAAACTATAAGTTTATAAGTTATGCTTTCACCAGTACATGCTCAGCATAAATGTCATGTTAGGAAATATGCATGCATACGGAATGAATACAGCGACAAAGGATTTGCGGCGTAGTACAACCACAGTGCCCAAGCTATGCAGAACACTTGAGAAAACAGAAGAAGCACTAGAGCACAAGCTGTAACAAGTTCAAGGAAAACATACACAAAGCATACAGTGAGCAATCACTCCTCCTCCAAGCACAGGTTAGAAGGAAGATAAGAGGAAAAGAAGTTTAAAAGGCCCCAGAAAGGGGCTCCCAATAAAGTTGCAATATGACTGGGACGTTAAAAGATGCAGCTTCATAGTTATCCTCTAGCAAGAATAATTTTAATGCATTTTGTGAAAGCTCAGTTACATGCAGACAAAATTTGAACTTCCGTGTCTTCGTGCCTTTCCCTCTCCTCTCGCATGCCAAAACGATGACACTCCTCCATTGGCCCCACCCACTCAGCTTTTTCCCTTCCACCACTGGCTGCAAAGCACGGAGTAGCTGCGGCCGTGGTAGTGCGTGACGTCTGAAAGAATTTGGCGCTGTGAACCAATGATAACCCTCGGCTGGTGACGTGACTTGCACGACGTGACGTCTTATGCCAGGTTTTGCGCGAAAAACCCGACACCACACGTCGTCGTGAGGTGCGAAAGCAGGAACTTTGAAAACGTAATGTAAATTTTCCACTTGCTTTTGAGGTCTCGTACACGGCATGGATGCTCGCTGGTCTGTATTCTGCATAGTACAAACATTTTAAAGCCAAGCTCAAACAGCTTTTTGTGGTCTTTTAACTTGTACTGAAATCCAAAAAGTAACTGCAAAGTTTTGAACTTGCTATTTCCTGCAGGCTCACATTTACTGCATTAACCGCAGCAGTGGAATTGCCTCGCATGCTGGGGGTGCAGAGTTTGGTCCCCAGTACTGCCAGGTACCAGCCGGTGATAGTGGATACAAGCTTTCCTCTCAGAAAACAGGTCTATGACTCTCCCTCATGTAATCAAAAATACCCTGTGCCATGGCACTCTTTGGCCTAAACTGCCCTTAGGTCATAAATATTCATCATCATAAGCAGCACGACATACTGCAATTTTCGGGGTGCAGCCCACGTACACAATGTGTGAAAATTAATTTTTTTTTCAAGTAAAAGCAACATACCAATCTTTCTAGTTGAACTAGTTGCACGATCACCGAACGCACTTGTCCTCCATGTCGAATTTCCTGCCTGTTGCAAGCTTGTCAAGTTCGAGAGCTAACTCTATGACTTTCAATTTAAATCCAGAAATGTCGCTATTAGGATGCTTGCGGATCATGCTAATTTCAATGCTTAGCGGCAGTTCATGCAAAAAAAACACACAAAAGCCACAACACATGCACAGTTGACAGCCAGAGAAAAAGTGGGCACTGATGACACTGATGCTGACAGGGATAGCAGAAGTCTGCGGAGGACAAGGAACTTAACAATGATGATGACACGCTGCCTCGCGTGCAATCTGTGCGCGGCACATGGAATGGAAGCTCCTGTGCACATGCATTTTGAAAACTATTCCTGCATGGGTCATGAAAAGGTTGGCTGCGGTTCTTACAAGAATCTTTTTATATATTTTCTTTGGGACAACACAGTGCACCCTTGCATGCATTTACAGCCTATCTTTATCCACAAGCCCATCAGTGAAAGCTTCATGATGAGTTGATACTCTTGACATCATAGGAAAGATTTTTATTAATCTAATTTCACACAGACATCAAATAATAAGATCACTGGATACACTGTTTTAAAGGATATGAGCATCAAGCTGTCAGTCTTCGTATGATGGCAACTGCTGATTGGAAGGTTGTTCCTCCACACATCTGTGCCACTTGTCCTGTCAGCACTGGTCCTGATGCCTGCAAAAGCAAACAAAGAAAGGCTACTTGTATAGAATGAAAACTCCAAAGCCATAAATAGCACTGTTTATATGTTTTGCATAAACAAAAGTTTAAAATAGGGTACCCAATTCTGCATGTTGGATGAAGATTATTTAGTGCAATAGAAGGGCACACTGAGGCTCTTTTTTGTGATACAGGTGCAGCTGTAAACACGAAATAAATTTTGGTCCAGCCTGAAAACTTGACAGCAAAGGCTCCTTGCAAAAAAAAGCCAGGTAGTGCGCTGTTCTTGCAACTTTCCAGTGTAAGCCCCCAGCTAGTGGTACCTCCTCCGACTTCTACAAGTAACCAGAGCGTATCATGCAGTTTCACACGTAACTCAGTCTCCTTGTTTATCGGTGCACATGGAATCATATGGTTTCCAAAGAAAATATAGCTCTAGTATAAGTGCACTCTGCAAAAAATCAAGTGCTGCTTTTCTCTGCAATTAAGGAAATGCATATACCTAGGAGAGAAGTAAAGGGTGCATTCTATGGTATCACGCCGACCGCATTCACGCCCGGTACAGTACAAATTAGGTGCAGGTAAGTCTGTTTGGTATACACCAGCCAGTGGGTGCACCAGCGGGACTACGGTCTAGAATGAAGAGGTGAACGCCTCTCACTGAAGGAGGCCTCCACACAAATGGCAAGTAGATGCAAGGCTATGGTAGAAGTTCGGTCTATTGTAGGCAAGAGACATGTGCCAGCTGCAGTGAGCCTTGCGCGAGCGCACCGTTAACCTAACACAAAACAGCTCGTGTCCATCTTTTGTGTCCTGCTCCTCCTGCACAGAGTAACTTTTACTACGCTCAAGGTGACTCACCACAGCGGAACAACAATGGGCCTTATGCAATGGCTGTTTCAAGCCATACGTGTTATCCTATCTGGAAGATACCACAGCAACAGCAAAAGGTGGCTGTAGTGATCTGACAACACACATACCACCAACGCTTTCACTTTCACACATACCATCGACGAAACATTCGCCCTGGTCCGGGGTTTGAACCCTGGGACCAGGTAGAATTTTTCTGTAAGTGTGAAGTTTATGTGGACGCTGTATAGCTTTTGCAGCCACTGGGTACGCTGGGGTGGATACCAATGAATTACTACCAAATTATAGTTCATGAGCTTCTCCTTTGGTACGCATTTTCTGGCCATCATTATTCATGCCAGTAGGCAAGTATTGACAATTTGGAAAAACATCATGGGAAATTTGTGCACAATCATGGTAGGTATTACCCCATATGATAGTGCACAAATATGGGAAAAGAAAAAAATGTAAATATATCAGCAGACCAAAAAATACCCTTCATGATGGGGCTGGCAACACAAAGCTTCCACGAACCAGAAACCGCGGCCAGACAGAGAAGCTCGCTAACTTGATTGCAAAAGAAGATCACGACGAGGTAAAAAAAAACTAAACTGTGAGGATTACAACTTCCTGAAGTGCCCTATAGGCCATATGCGGGACGCCATAAAGGTGGACTCAATTAATTTAGACCCTCCAGGGGTTCATTAACGTACGCTGACACCGCACAGCATCACGGCCACTTTTTGCGCTTCGTCCCCACTGAAATGCAGCTGCCGTGACCAAGAATATGAACCCAAGGGCCCTTGGCCCAGCCGACTGCCCTATCCACCGCGGTGGTTGCTTGATGAGATTGTAAAATTTTTAAACTACGGCCCCACAAGTGTCCTCAACAGCACTACGACACCAGCTCCCGAAATAAATAGCACCAGCTTGATACCGTTCATGAAACAGAGAAAATAGCTGACATGTACAGTTGACAACACAATGGCCCAGAATGTTCGAACGCCGCCCTGTCACCCTAAGGGAAATATTTAGGCAGGCATACGGTTGCAGAAACAATGCTTGCGCTGGAGCAAAGCAGCATACAATTTGCCATGGCCAGTGTACTGGACAAGCTAAGTGAATATTTCATGCAGTTTGCTTGTTCCACAGCACACCCCTCAAGCATTCTAGGCAGGTATGCTGACGGCTATGTACATGCCTTATCAGTATGAAGACAAGCAAGTGGCATTACAAAATCATGAGGATAAAGCACGTGAAACGGCAATATGTACCTGTCGTATACAGAAGCAGAAGATGCATTGGCATACGCACACCAAAATCAGAGAATTGATTAAGTGGGCACAACAATTAACAAACGCAACTGCATGCAAAATTGAAGGCGCACGTAAATAAAAAACTGCACTTGGTCTTCCAAGGTTTCAAACCAACCGCGAGACGAGCCAATAAACAGACATAGATCACCCACAAAACAAATATCACCCACTGTTGACAGTCGCCGTCGTTTAGCGATTGTCGACAATGCTGCAGTAATGGTTAAGGTGCCACACACACACACAAAAAAAATTCAGCACTTAAAGATGTCACGCCATATAGACTCACGCATGCCGCATGCAACGTCCAAAATTAATGGCGAATGCTAAACTATATGCAATCGGCTCGGGCCAGCTCAGCCCAATGAGCATTGGCTGCTGTTTCTTCTGACTTTTTTCTCTTCACCTTTTTTTATTCTTGAGTTTTGCTGGCTTTCCTGGCTGGGCTGCCCGCATGGTCTTTTTCTCTCTCTCTCTCTGCGCCACTTCCTCCCTGCCCGTGATCGTAGGAGGAATCTGCAAGTTCCAAGAACTGTGCCGACATGACGCGAATCTACTGGCACGTTTAAGACAGATAATTGTTGAGAGTTGCTGCAGTGGGGGGGGGGGGGGGAGGGGGGGGAGGTGCAAGGAGTAGGGAGGGAGGGAAGGGGCAGCGGCAGTTCTGCTTTCGCAGAATCGCCTTTTCAACAAAGACGTGGTTAGGTCTCTGCGTCTCCCCGCGTCGCACGGAGGGTCAGCGGCGCAAAAAGCTTTCATCTTTTTTCACTTTTTCTTTATTTCTTTCCGCTGAAATACTGCTCAAATGGTCGAGTAAAGCTGCATGGCTTGAGTGCGGCTGGTCGTGAAAGTTCATCTTAACTGATTAGCGCGTGTGCACTGTATATCTTAAGCGGATTTTTTTTGCATTGACTCTATGGGAAACCAAACAAACTACCTCCACTGTTCGTCTTAACCGAGGGTTCATCTTAAACGAGTTCGTCTTAAAGGAGTCTACTGTATTTTGAGACTTGACACAGAAGTCACTGATATTTTCAAGTTTTATTTATAATGTTAGAGCTTTATTTTGAAGTTTTTTTTAATTTTGTAGCTCTACAGCACACTCATAACTAAAGGACAAGTTTTTCCCATTGTTCCTTCACTCAACCTATATTAATAATAATAATAATAATACCTTTATTTTCAGACAGCACATTTACAATTCTTAGGACAAGTCTGCCCAAGCCATAAAGGCTTGTCGGGCAGTACTCGGCAGTCGGTAAATGACATATATATGAAAAACAGGCGTGACAAGCAAGCAAACAATGATAAACCTAAATATGAAAAGCAAACAAGAAAAAGAAAACAGATAAAATAACCGACATATGGGTTTTTAAGAAGTTCCTTAATTGTGACAGCGAAGAAACTGAAAAGATCGAATCACGCAAAGAATTAAACATTTTGGGTATGTAATAATTACGAGTGAAGTGGCCATAATGAGTATAGCAGCGAGGTACCGTAAAACGGGGGTGATGTCGAAAAGAACAAACAGGAATGAAAGGAACCGAAAATTCGCCCAAAGTCAGCATGAATAACTATATGATGGAAGAGGGCATCAAAAGAGGGCAGCTGTAAAAGCGAAAACAAATTTCAGTCAGGTGAAGCATCCATGTTGTATGCCACGGATCGAAGGATGTTCCTTAGTATGGCATTTAATTTCATTCGCCAAGTTTTTGAGCAATGATAATATACCGTGACTCCATATCTGAGGATACCATAAATAAGAGCATGCGCAACAAGCTTGTGAGTCTGAAAAGGTAATAAATATCAAACATTGTATAGTACACATGATAAACCACGAAGCTTGTTGCATACTACAGTAAGATGACTGTTCCAAGACATATCTCTGTCAAAAAGTATACCAAGGTACTTAACAATATTTGAAAAATTAATAGGAATGCAACAACAATTAAGACAATGCGAAAATTGTAAGAACAGTGGTTCAACAGACGAAATCTTTTTATGGGGATTATGAAAACAAATGAGTTTAGTTTTTGTTGAATAATTGAAATCAAATTATTTAAGAGCCAGTTCATAACATGCACCACATCTGTTCTAAGAGCCTCCATGGCCAGAAGCAACGAAGCATATGTAGACAACAATAACGTGTCGTCGGCGTATTGAAAAACATGACATTCTGTCACAGCATTTGATAAATCATTTACAAATAAATTGAAAAGCAAAGGCGGTAAAACAGAGCCCTGTGAAACACCTGCCGACAGAAATGATTCAGAACTTCGATGCTTGCTGATTTCAACAACTTGAGCCCGATTAGAAAAAATAGACTTTCAGCAAATTATTAAAAGGATCTTTAAACCCCATGACATCAGGTTTCTCAAGCAGTAGGTCATGCCGAACACAATCAAAAGCTTTGCTAGCGTCCAAAAACAGACCACGTGCGAATTGGTTATTATCAAAACATGAGTAAATAATATCAGTAAAAGTTTCTAATAACAAAACAGTTCCTTTACCTTCAATGAAACCAAACTGTGCCTCTGATAGGATATTATTCGTGAAAACAAAACTGTGCATAACTTGGAATAGGTGCTTTTCAAGAATCTGCGCAATCGCAGGTAGAATTGAAATAGGCCTGTAATTTTCAATATCTTTTAAAGAACCACTTTTATGTATTGGTTTAACTATGGCAACTTTTAAATTGTGTGGAATGAAGCACTCAGTAATGAAACCATTCAACATAAGTACCGACTGCAAATTCGTAAAATTCCGTTGGAGGTCACTCATTCTTATATTGTCAATACCCGCAGCTTTCTTCGAATTGAAGCTAAAGATTATGCTATGAAGGCCCTGGGGTGTAATAGTCGGGAGAAAAGCTGAAGCTGTGCAATACAAAGACCGTGGAACCTCATAGTGGGACAAAGGAAACTTCTTGGAAACCTGAGAGAAAAATGCATTAAACTCAGAGGCTGCAGAGGGCAAATCTTTGAAGGATTTGGCAAATGAATCGCTAATGGATTGTTTCGGGTTTCGTCCAAAAAGGCATTGATAGTTGACCAAGTTTTACGTGAAGAGTGTTGGTTGTTACGAAAAGCTGAATTGAAATAGTTACGTTTTGAAGCTTGAATTATGGCAGTGACTTTATTTCTAAGCAACCTGAAATTATCTTTGAGGCGTGTGTTGTTGGGACTATGCTTGCAATGTGTCCAAAGGGCATCTTTTCCTGCAATGGCCTTCAGAAAGTCACTTGTTACCCAAGGAAGGTTTGGGTTGCGTTTTTGATCACTTTGACCTTTTGTGATGAGGCTATTATAGAACTGACAACCTGCACAAACCTGTCATACACGTTAAAAGAATTAACTTCCTCGAGGAAAGAGACCCAGTTAAAATTGGCTATAAGGTTATGAAATGTGGCAGTGTCTGTATATGAAATTCGCTCCTTATTGGGGTATGATTTATTTAAAGAAGGAAAAAGAATATGAGAACCTACAAAGTAATGATCTGAAAGTTTATATGTAATTACCGAAGAGATAGACTGGCCAAACGGAGCTCTTATATTGATGTGATCAATACAAGAAGCTACGAAATGATGTCCCAGGTACTCTTCTCTTGTGTAGTCTTTTATCGCTGGTTCAATACCCTGTTTTGCCAAGATATTTAGGTACTCGCAAACAAATGAACGTGATGGTGACAAGGTGTCAATATTGAAGTCTCCTATGAAACATATAGAATGATTTGGCAATAGGGAGCCCAAAAAATTGTCGAGCTCAGAAAGAAATTCTTTCACATTTTGGGAAGGAGGCCTGTAACATCCTAGTAGAGTAACCTCCGAACTTATGAATGGTATCTGCAATGCAACGCACTCATCAAAGCAGAATTTGGATTGTAAAGGGTAGGCATTCCATTTGCTGTGAACAAAAACAAGAATTCCACCGCCTGGCCGATTTGAGCGTGTGAAAGAGAAACTAGAGTAGCTGGGTAACAAAAAAGAGGAGAGAAGTGTGGAAGGGATGTTAATTTCGGTAAGTACAAATGCATCAGTAGTATTTTTAGAGTTGTCATCAACAGCCAAAAATTCATTCCAATGTTATCGCAAGCTACGTATGTTTACATGAAGTACACTGAACGCCTCCTCCTTTGGCGAGACTAAGTTACAAAATTCATCAATATTAGCGCAATGGGAAAAGGTAGAGTTCATGATTCAAACTAGTTTATCTAAATCGGTAGAATCATAGATTCGAAAAATAGAAGAGACTTCGGTCTTCCTAGCAAAAATTTTTCCATGTTTGACCCAAACAAATTTAAAATTATTTGCCTTGCCTTTCTGCTTAGCTTCCCAAAGTAGTTTCCTGTTTGATGTGGTGAGGTTGTCGTTAAAGTATATTTCAGATAGCTCCCCTTTTTCCACTAGGGGCATGATCTGGCTTCAATGACTCATCCATTTTTCTTTGCAATGTTTCTCTGGGGACTTACACAAACATGCTCAATTTGTGTCATTTTCTAACATTCCCAATTTAATGATGTACTCATTTGCTGGCACACGTGCAGTTACATATGCAGAATCTATATTTATCTTTGAGAAAAAGTCTCAAGCTTAGTTTTGTTTCCATTGCATTGTATTGGATCATTTGGTTCTTATAAAGCTTTGACGTTCATGCTAGGTGTATTGTGTATCTTTCTGCATGTATTATTTGACTTGTGGCATTGTGCACCTCACTGCTGAAGTCAGGTGCAAGTGCACCACACTGCCATGCTTACTTGCTGCCATTGAGGGGCTGATCTGCTTGTGCATGTTTCACTGCATATGTTCCATTACACTGTATTCAAAAAACAGTCTGGTTAGGGATAGCAGCTGTGTTAGCTCATGGCAGTGGTTGTCTTCACACTGTCATAACTAAAGACTGCTAGGTGCTATGTGCAAAGGCTGGAGATTATTCCCGGCATGACTGCCGGCACAATATTCATTCTTGTATACAGGGCGTTTCACTTAAGATTTTATGCAATTCTTAAAAATAGTGTTTTTGAGGTAGAAGAGCATTTTTTTCAACATTGTTGTAAGCAGTGTAATGCATCAGAGTACAGCTAAGATGTGGTAATCAGCAGGCTGGTTAACTAATATACAGTAGTGAATTTTCTAGCTATTACTGTTGGGTCCCTAATTATTTAGAAGCATATAGCCCACTGTAAGCAATACATATCGATATCAGTTTTTAGAATTTCAGAAAAGCGGCTGCCCTCGGCACTGTGGCTCAACAAATCTTGAATACATGCCACTGAAATTCATGCGCTGTCGAGACGCTTGCAGGAAAGCGATCTCTGCAGTGCACGTAACTCGGAAATAGCCAAAATTTGTTGGGCCACAACCCAGATTTCACTCTCCCATCGATGGGAGAGTGAAAGCCGGCTGCTATTGTATCCAATAAATGACCTGTATAAAGAACTGCGGTGGAGGCGTAATTGTCTAATGCAGTGGTCAGCGAAGGCGATATATATTTGCACCGCCACGGGCCTGATTATCCTGCTCGCGACCAGTGTTTTTTACGTCATTTGCCCACTTGACGACACTGACGCTCCCACGCTTGCCCTTTCCGGTAGCAGCCTTCCAGCTCCTCCGGTGGTGATGGATTTTCAGATTTGACGACGCACTGTGGTTGATCCTTGGTGGTCATGTGGCACCTGTGGCATCATCACTGTCTCGACTAATCGGGGAACTTTTGTGACATCCAATGGAGGGCTAATACGATGGCACGATGGAAGTCTAATTGTGGCTAATAGTGACTCGCACTGTAACAAAAGAGACTCTGTGCCTTTTAGTGCAGGTATAGTACACTGGGGGCCGCAATCGTCATACTTGTGTATTACGCATAAAACATATTGCAATTACACAGAAGGTTACTGCCATGAGCAAAGGAAGTATGTACAACCCCTTTCCAGTTCAGTCACATAATGGCCACGCCAGCGCATAGATACCGCCCCTATACACACAGCGCACAGTATGTGAATGGCAGTGGCCGAACCAACATGGCGCCGTGAGGAAAAAGGCTGCGCTTCGAAGGCGTCCACGCTGCAGGTACATGCGTGTACGGACATCGAGGCTCTATTTAAAACTTCAGCGCATATGAGATATTCGTATAGGGCAGCAATTCCAAGTACATCGTTTTGGATGTGATAAAGGGCTTAATCATGGTGCGAAAATATCCTCTGATGTGTCCGACCTGTGAAGCATCCTGAGCTATAGTGTGTGTTGCTTTTTTTTCTAATCCAAACACATAGTATGACTCATTGGCAACGAAACCTGGTGGCACTGATCAGCAGCCATCCAGCAGCAGTGGTCTGAAATATCCCTAGTGATCCCGCATCGTCTCGCATGGCATCAGCAGAGACCAATATGATAGTGGTGTCTACATCAAAGAAAAGAATTTCTTCCCAAGGTGTGAGGAATTGATCTTAGAACCCTCAGATTGCGAGGCGGGCATGCAAGCCATAGGCCACGGAAACGTTTTTTTTTTCTTCATCGGCCTTTTAGTCAGTAACAAACAGATTATGTTCAGCACTCCACTCTCATAATTAGGAGTTGACATATGAGTTTTGCTCAGAGCAGAAACTGAAGAACTGTTTCAAGGAACGTAACTGCTCTATCAAACCCTTCATCACTAAAATATAGCACTCAATTGTACATGCACTAAGCATATTTTCTTTGAAGTAATCGTGAACAGAGCACACATCTTCATCGCAGTTTCTTACAGCCATCCTGCTTTGCAAAATACTGTGCACATCAAAAAGGAAGACAGCACTGTGTTTATAAAGATTCGGTTCATCGTCTAGGAATAGTACACAGCGTTGTTTGGAGCATGTCCCAAAGAGCTCGCATGCGCATCCCAGTAATCAGTAAAAACGTGTTCCATTGACTTTAATTTGTGGCACAGCAAGCAGTCAGCCCACTATGGTAAAAAGAAATTGGCTGTGTTTTAGCTCTGGTTAACCCTAGTTGAATAGCGAAAGCTTCGTTTCCTCGGCACGTCTACGCAGCGTCTCATTCCGATGCTCTCGAGAACTCAAACCGGTCTCTTCCACAGTTGAAGAGTCACTCCGGGGCGTGGCACGACTTCTTGTAGCCGCATCTTCGTTACGACGCCTATCGAGTCGTGCGGCGTGCTCTTCTGGCGTCTCTTCCTCGATTTGCTCTGTCGCTGTTGCGATCTCTTTCATGCTCTCAATAACGACTACAATACACTACTGCTGCTGCTGATAGGAAGAAAGAAAAGGAAAGTGCACGAGCCTGCTTACTGGCTCAAGCCGATCCAGGATCCACACTCCCTGCCACGTGCTGAAAGTAGGAGAGTTAGAGGATAGGAGAGCAAAGATAGAAAAGGCACTCCCTAATATGCCCCGGGAATAATAATAATAATAATAATAATTGGTTTTTGGGGAAAGGAAATGGTGCAGTATCTGCCTCATATCAAATCAAAGGTTTATTTGCACTTCATACAAAGAAATGCAGGGCACAGGGACAAAAAAGCTTGTCAGAAGACAGCTTGACAGGGCCCCTGCGCCCTTACAAATTGCTGGCGTACAGTGCAACAAAAAGCATCACTAAGGACTGAAATAACATGACATAATTACCACAATCAAAACGAAATTAGGTACACAAAAGAACTACTACAAAGATCTAGTTGTTTTGACCTTGAGGAGTGATCAGTTGCAGACACATTTATTAAAAATTCAAGAGATACGTCTTAAGTTCGGCCGGTTTCATGCTGTATACATTTACATTTTTGAGATTAACTCATTTAGAAGCCTGCTTATACGATTTTCAATGCTGTTCCACCCCTGACTCGTCCTAGAAAACGAAACCAACCATGATTCCTGGTTCCGAAGAGAATATTGCACGTCAGGAGGCCGTTTCAGATTAAGCAGTGATAGATATGCCTTATTATTGAATTTCAGGCATGTCTTATATCGCGTTATCAGTCGGTAGCTGTACAAGTTAGTGAACGGTAAAACGTTGTACGCTTGAAAAAGAGGCATTGATGGTGCGTCCCAAGAAACTCCCGCAACTTGCCGGAGAGCTTTTTTCTGTAATATGTGGATTCTATTAATATTTACCTTTGATGTTGTACTCTAAACTAAAGAGCAGTAGTCTATTTGGGATGAAAAAAGGCAATTATATACCTGAAGTTTAAGCCTTGCAGGTAAGACATGACGGCAGTTACACAGTACTCCAACTACTTTCGCCAAATTAGCAAGGACATAGTTCACATGCGAGTTCCATACCAAATGTTCATTAAATATGACACCGAGCACCTTAGTCTCTGGTACAAGTGCAATCTTGTCTGACCCAATATAGAGGCCAAATCTGCAACTTATGCGTTTTTGGGCCACAGTAAAAAGGATTGCCTTAGTCTTTTTAGTGTTAATATGCAGTGAGTTTGCTTGGCTCCAATGGTGTAACGCCTCAAGGGTGGCATTGGCTGCATCATGAAGATCGTCAAGGCTGTCAGACTTTATAAATACGTTCGTGTCATCTGCATAGATAATGAAGGAAGCATGGTCTGTGATGTTTACAATATCATTTATATATAAATTGAATAACAAAGGTCCTAAGACACTACCTTGTGGAACACCGGCTTTCAGGAATTTCCGAGTAGAATAGTCCTCATTTATTACGACGGATTGTTGCCTGTTTGTGAGATAAGATTTCAGGAGATTTATTGATACTCCCCGAAAACCATAGTGTTCTAGTTTCGCTAAAAGTGTTTCGTGATTCAAAGAGTCAAAGGCTTTTGAGAAGTCTACAAAAATACCAATAATTAGCTCCTTTGCTTCTAAAGATTTTATTATGATTTCCTTTTGTGTTAATAAATCAAGTTCGGTCGACATTCCTTTTCGAAAACCAAACTGGCATGGGGATATTAAACTGTGTTTTTCGCAAAAGGAATTCATTCTAGTGCAAATAATTTTTTCTAGTCCTTTGGAAAAGGCAGGGAGGACCGAAATTGGCCTATAATTTGAAAAGTTGTTCTTATCACCTGATTTGTATATCACTACGACCTTTGCACGCTTCATGTCTTCTGGAAATATGCCAGATGTCATGGACAGGTTAAAAATGTGGGCAAGAACCGACAAAATGTGTTCTAAAACGAACTTCACTGGTTTTATTTTGAGACCGTCAATGTCTCTAGCTTTACTGTTTTTTAATCCGAGAAACGCTGCGCAAATTTCACTATATGTCGTTGGAGAGAAGAAAACGCTGTCTTTGTTGGAGGCGCATAAGTACGGAAGGTAGGACATATTATGTTTGCTATCTGCTAGGTTAACGAAATAGGAATTGAAGGCATCTGCTAGAGGCTTTCCTGTGAGAGTATTGCCGTCCCACTGTATTTCTAGAATTGGTTTGCTAGATTTACTTCGATTTAAGAGCAGGTTTAACGTGCTCCACAATTCGTCAGCATGAGCAATGTGAGCTCTTGCGAACAGATTGTTGAAGTACGCACGCTTGGCATTTCGGAGAACGTTCGTGAGAGCATTTATAAATTTTTTAAACTGAACCAGGTCTTCTTTTTTTCTAGATTTGATAAATTTGGCGTACATGTGGGTTTTCTAGCGTATCATTTCAAGGCACTCGCGCGTAATCCATGGCTTACGTATCTTTTTGCACTTTTTTATTCTTTTCAGTGGAAAAGACTTTGAATATATGTCAGTGAAAATTGACATAAACTTCCTGTAAGCGTCATTTACGCAGTTGCAATTGTATACCGGTGCCCAGTCTGCCATAGAAAGCTCGTACTTAAATTTGTCAAGAGTATTTGGGGTTATATCTTGTATAAAGAAAGTGTCTGAAGCGGCCCGTGTTTTTTTGGTGCAGTTTGTTTTCCAGAACATGTATATTGGTAAATGGTCGCTAAGAGAAGTCTCTATAACACCACACTCTGTATCTACGTAGCATTGAGTTATGAACATGTCAATGAGGCTCTCAGAGTCTATTGTAATACGTGTCGGTTCGGTAATGACATTTCTGAAGTTATTTGATTCCAGTAACAACAATAATTCACTAGATGGGCTTCCTTGCTGTAGTATATTGATGTTCAGATCACCTCCTATAACAAGTGCCAGTTTGTTTTCATTCGCATAACTTAAAAGTTTTTCCATAAATTGGAAGAAGCTGCCTTCGTTGCCATTTGGAGGACGATAAAGAACAACGAACAAACTATTTCCACAGTTCACCGACAAGGCTTCGTAGTTTACACACGAAATACTAAAAGCTGAACCGCCCCATAAGGGAAGGGATAAAGGAGGGAGTGATAGAAGAAAGGAAGAATAGGTGCCGTGATGAAGGGCTCCGGAATAATTTCGACCACCTGGGGATATGCGCACTGACATCGCACAGCACATGGGCGCCTTAGCGTTTTTCCTCCATAAAAATGCAGCCGCCACGGTCGGGTTCGAACCCGGGAACTCCGGATCACTAGTCGAGCGCCCTAACCACTGAGCCACTGCGGCAGGGATATGCCCCGGGACGATCCCGGAATCAGTGCAATACCAGGCCGACCCGTGCCAGAGTGCTTCGAGCCAAGCGCTCCATCATATTCCAAAATAAGTTAAATATCTAGGGTCCAAGGACCCGCAGCAGATATTAGATCAGATATCAGATCAGGCCTCTTCTCGGTCCTACAATACAATGAGGCAAAGCGCATATATATATGTATTTATAAATATATATATAAATAAATATATACCCCACGAGACGACACCTCAACCCTCTACCCCAGCGGAGCCTGATGGAGCGAGCGGCAAAGGCGGCACCATCTGTTGAAGCGTGGCTCTGGTGTTGCTCGGCAACTGCGGCTCAAGGTCGTTCATGGGCCACGGCATATGACATATGGTGCGACGAGCTGAAATGGCTCGCTGGCTGGAGTAGTTAAGCTTTCACTTTAAAACAATCCCTTCTCCTCCACCCAAATGTTTTCACTGGCAACGTATCCGTGTGCAACTTAAAAAAAAGTCCACATCCACTGGCACCACCATTTTCCTCACTTTTTTTAAGATTTCTTCTTTGACCCTCAATATATACAAAGATTTGTACAACTGGCTCGAGGAAGACTGCAAACTGAAACGAGAATTCTGATACCGGAAAGCAAAGATCACTTTTTTTCAAAAATCGCGTGCCTTGCACTGTATCGCAGCCAGTCTTCAGTGGCAACGACAAAATATGGCAAAATTGAAGAAAACCTAACTTGCGTCGAAGTCCACAGAAAAGGGTCGCACTGATCTCGGAAAAAAACGTAAATCTTGACACCACGCCTAAATAGGTAGAAGTTAATGTGGCAATGCAAAACGCCTTTTCCCAAACGTACAAAGAAATTATCACGCTTAATCCGCTCCCGTGAGGACTGCCAAACAAAAACTGCAAATAGACGATGGAACTTTTGAATGCTAAGTCGAGATCACAATTGATAGACCTTCAACAAATACCATACTTTTAAAACCAAGAATATATTGTATATCTTTGTTTGCGCAGCAAAAAAATATATATTTACACCTGACCATTTTTGTGTACGTGTCGACATTCCTTTAACTTTTTTCTTCCAAAAGTCATCGTTGTAATGGTACTTGTCGAGAGGAACACATATATTGGTATTTGGAAGGGATATGTGGCCATTTTACAGTCATGCACCTAGGTGCCGATGTCCAGTATCCATACCAAAGGCCTGCACACGATAAATCCGACATCGTATGCTCTGTGCCGCTCTCCATGGTTGCTACAAAAAATTGCCACATCATCTGCACAAGCCAATACTTTAATTTCACAGGCTTGAAGTTCAAATCCGTGAATACTGGCGTTATTACGTTCCGGCACAGTGGCTCTAAGCAGTGAAAATTATCGGTGACAGTGGGCATGCCCTGCTCCTCACGGATGCTCTAACCGCGGTTACATCTGTGCTCCTGGTTAACCAGATTCATGGTACAGTTACTATGCGCACACTATTTTAACCTTTTTTAATATCACCAATCCAACACAGACATGTTTGAGGATCTTTAAGCATAATGTCATAGCAGACACGGTCAAAGGCCTCTTCTTGGAAGCACGTTGCTTCTTGGCGAATAAGTACCTATAGTATGCGTTGTCAAGACTGCGTACTAATGAGTATATAGGTGTGTCACTCGAAAGGAAGGAATCTGTAATGAACCTCGCAAAAGAACGCACGATGAGACAATGCTCTCGCACTCAAAGCATATAAATAGCCCTATAAGTGCCCTCCATAATTTTATAGTTATATGTGTTTCTGACCTTGGCTTGGAGGAAAGTGTGCCTATGACGGAGATCATGCTGTTATTGGAAGCAGCTAGCTGCTATCCGAGTACCCCTAATATCCCGAGTCATCGCCCTCCCCCCTCTCATTTAGGTAAAATATCGATTATGACAAAACCACTGATCGATTAATCGCCCACCCTAGAAAACGTAAATCGCGGGCCTCACAATTTTTGAAAATTATCCTCCCGAACGTCGTGACCAAAAAAAAAAACTAAGGAGACTAATTTTTATTTGCGCATCCTCCCAAATTTTCGCAGCCACAAGGTCAAATGAGGGCCGTGCAGAAGAAAAACGATCAAGATAGCAAAGGTAAGCATTACTTTGTTCACAAGCGCAAGGAAGACTGTTTGTGCCCGATACGGAATATGAGGTCGCGATTTCTTCGTAACGTGATATAAAGCGTCTATACAGACGTTGTCGCAGTTCGACAGAGGGACGACCCCTGCATAATGTCGTCGGAACTAGCTGCAGTTGTGTGCAACAGGCGCATCTTTCTTTTCAAAGGGGTCTATTTAAGCTGCAGTTTTGCGGTCCGTATTCCCATTGTCTCTGTTGCTGCCAGTGGTGTTGCTGCCTTTTTATATGCGATGAGGAACAGCTGCACAGTCAAGAAGAAAGTGGTAGTCATCGAATGGCACTGGAATCATTTGTTCTGCGTTCGCTTTGAACTCTGGACTCAGATGACTCGGGGTATAATGGTAGTAGTGTAAATGCAGCCTTAGCCTTTTGAGCAGCAAGCGATCGACATGAAGAGATGCACGGCGTACACCATTTTCTCGACCGCTGCTCTTGCTCTGATCGATATGCGTTTAAACTTGCCGCGCAATCACTGGCCCATGGGTAGCACAGACATAGCGCAAGCGCTTCCTACATGTCAGTCTTGGCGAGCCAACGTGGAAACGATTATGAAAGACTCTTCGCATTCATGTACACCCTCCCAATTTTTTAACCTGAAGCTCGAGCGTTGACTGCCCGGCGCTGCTGTGCCGGGAGAAGGAGAAGAAAAAGCCTGCGAGGGCAAGGGCATGCCCACAATTCCTGCTGCTGGATTAAGCTTCGTCTGCTAGGCTGTTCTCATTAGTGCGAAGCAAACCCTGCCGATTATCGGCTTTCATGCATCGGAGGCCCAAGAAGCTGCGAGCAATTGTTTTTATCCGCTGCATGGGTGACTCTGAAAAGAGCATACATTTGGGAATAGCCTAGCGTGTCCAAGAAACCAGTTGCAATCGTTGCTTATGAAAAGCTGATTGAAGAGGACCCTCGATTTTGCCGCTTTAATTTGGTTAAAGGTAATGCTCTCGACACGCTACCCGCGAATACAATCGGGGTCTGTACAGTCGTGCTTGGAACGCTACGCGTTTGCACCGGCACAGAGCCACATATATGCAGCAGACAGAACACGAAACGCACACACTCAGAACTCGGCCATCAAACTTGTTTCGCAGGGGTTGCTTCGCACGCAACAGAACAGCCATGCAGACGACGCTAGCTACGGAGGCATGATCAGCGCGCATGCTCATTTCCTCTCCCGATATCCGCTCTGCTTCACCTTGTCACCGCTGCACCAGTCAGTCGACGCTCGCGTGTACCTGTTAAAAAATTGGAAGGGTGTACATGTGTACTACCTCTTCGTCTCATCCAGCGCGGAACTTATTGGCAGTCTTCAATGTATAGGGTCGGTAGAGTTTCTATGTGGACTTCAAATAGAGACACTGGTATCATCCACCCATTACCATTGCGTACCCATCCTCATGCTTCCATACGGTTATCCCAGTCATCCCCTTGCATCCCCTTGCTGTCAACGCCGAGGTGGGCGAGGTGCCTATTTGATTGAAAGTGAAATCAGTGAGACGCTGTCGATGCCTCGCACTGATACGCTTAACATTCTGTGAGTGCTGACGCGGCGATTGTTCGGCGCAACTTGCTTTGCAGGAAACCACCGTGCGCAGAACGAAACCACGAAACTGTGTCACGGGTCTCCCTGGAGAGCACTCGATCGGACCGAAAGAATGGACTAGGAGACAGGTGTACCCACACAGACGCACATTTAATACCCCCTACGTGAAAACTACCCTAGCACATAAAACTACCACAAAACACAAAGACTATAAATACACCCGACCCGGGAACACTGCTACCAGCGTCTACTACTAGCGTTCTACTGTTAGTGGTCGGCGTTCGTGCTCACGGTTGGTTCGGTGCGGCTGCGGCGTTGTAAGGATCCAATAGCCGGCGTCGAGGCGGCGTTCGACATGTTTGGGCTGGCGTCGCTGGCTGCGTCGTATAAGCTCGCGGTCCAAGCGCCCATGGAGGTGATGCCGGTATTGTTGGCGTTGGGAGCACCACCCGGATGGGTGGCAACAGCGATCGAGACACCCCTGGCCGTAGCAGGTGGTAGCGTCCTCCGTTGATTCCCCGGAACGGGCTCAAGCACGGCAGGAAGTCCACGATTCGAAGCCGTGGAACGCGAGCTCACCGGAGCAGTAGCCGGCGTCGCTCTTCCAGCCGATGTGTCCCTGACCCGCCGGAGCCTCCGCCTCTCTGCTGTTCCCCCTAAAACCCCTTGATCATAGGAAAGTACCGCCATCCATTGAAATTTGCCGCCGCCGCGCGACCTCCTCGCCTTCTCCTTACCCCGTGTCCTTACCCCTTTCGTTCTCCTTCCCTGAGGGCCGGCTCTCCGCCCGATTTCCTGCGCGACGATTGGTCTCCCTGCTGTTGCCCTTGGAAACGCGTGGGTCCAGCGTTTTGCTTGTGTTTTTCTTTTTCCTTCGCGCCATTTTTCTCCTAGGCTCGGCGAGCGAATATCAGGCGAATATTGCAACGTGCAAACGCTATGCCGTGCTGTTGCGCGTACAACTGCAGCAAGCGGCCTGAAGATGGTTATGCGGTATTCATGATACCTCAAGGCAAGCGTGTTGGCTTGCGCAAGAAGCAGTGGCTTCACAATATTGGCCGAAAGAACTTTATCCCCACTAAGAACAGCGTTGTTTGCGAGGTAAGGAGCCTTTCTCACTGCCCGTAATAACGCGTCACCTGACGCTGCGTTTTCTATTCTGCCTCCTTGCTCCTTAATATTTTTGCTGCGGCAACTTGTTCGTTCCATGAAAAAGAGGTTGTCCTCTGCAGCATGCTGAATATTCTGTAAGGCTCCATCATTTCATACGTTGTAGACTTCCGTACAGTCAGAAATACGGCACTATAGTCTGCTTTCTGCTGTCAACGATATGTGGGAAGGTACAGCCTCCTGATTGCATTTGTCGCGATTTTGCTAGGATCCCTGTCCTCCTTTACTAAATACCGAAATTGTGGCTCGCCGAGGAGCTAGTCTTTCCAGCTTGTACTAGTGTTCGTAGGTTACTTAGGAACAATTAATACTGGCCCTGAAAAACTCATTGGCAAGTAAACCCGCGGTATTGCGGGTAATGAGCGCTAGCGAGTTCGCACTGCGTTTTTTTTTAATTCTTGAATGTGGCTTGCCATGCTTCCACGCATGAGAGGGTCAACAGGTATGGCTTGGTTTTATCAGGGATACGGCCAATGTGCAGGGGGTGTTCACATGATCACACACGCTTAACTTTGATCGTGACTACTAAACGTTGGCCAGGAACATTCGCTTTGAAAGCTGGAGCTCTAAAACCGCAATTCCGCGTTTTCTTTTTCTGCGGGAAACCTTTTCCCGTCGATGTAAAATCAGCTGGAATCATCGCGCCAATTTGCTGTATTTACGAAACTTAAACAATCAATAATGATTGTGATTAGTAAAAATAGGGGAACATTTTGCGAGCAACAATTCTTAGCATTGTAGCATATTAGTTATTTCAATGGTATGCAAGAAGATTTTTTTTCATCTTGCCTGAGTGGTTAACTCGTCGCTCTATGTTCTAGCTACATTTCACTGAAGACCAGTTTGAGCCACGAATATTACACGAACTTTGGAAAAAAAAAGCTGAGGCCTAACGCAGTTCCGACAATTTTCTCTCACCGACCTGTCCCGAAGCAAAGGAAGCCTCCTCGACAGAGACATGAACCTCCCGCTGACAGCAGTAAGTTATTATTGTGGCTTGCTGTTTTCCAGTCTCCTTTTATGAAAAAAAAGAAAGTATAAGAAATTAAAGTAAATGTACAGATGACTCGTCAGATGTTGTAATAGAGATAAGACTGACAATGTACTTAATGGAAATTGAGGTATATCAGTGGGTCACGTGACGGCATCAGATTATATAGTGATGGTTATGAATAGTGATAGCTAATCGTGGTGACTGTTACGGATATTAATAGTAAATGATAGTAATAGGCCCAGATAGTGATGTGATAGTGCACAATGCATTGAAAGTGCGCAACTGTTTTATTCAGTGAACAGTCTAGAGTGAAAAAACCACTTTCACACTGATGAGGCAAACATATGGAAGGAAGATGCACTCATGACTCATTTATTGTAAGCGGGTGCATGCTAAATAAGACTTGCTGCACGCAAGTATGCACAAGCAAAGAGAAACATTTCGAAGCAGTTCATGTTAAACCTAGTTAGTGTTTTAGCTGTGTTGTAGTGAAGTTTATATTTAAGTTTGGCTAGCTAGCATAATACGTTTACACTTGCCCTTAGTTTTTCATCTATAGTGGAAAGTTTGGATTTAACTGCATTTAAATAATTATCACTAATTAATTTGGGTCGATAACTTGTGCAGCTCATTTGCATTCAACCTAAGCTTTTGAAAGGTATATGACTCAATGCTATAATGTCAAGGGTAGTTTTGATTGCATATAGCTAAGTAACGCTAATTAATAGGGATCGCTAACTGATTCAGAGCATTTGCATTCATTTTAAGCTTTTCAATGGTATATGACTTGATCGTATAGCTTAAAGTTTGGTTTAATACAAAATTAACTAATTAACTCAGATTAATGCGGATCGCTAACCAGCACAGTGCCACTACACTTGGCCTAAGGTTTCCAACGATATATGACTCGATGCTGCAGCGCAAATTTGGGTTTTAATTGTAATTTACTAAATAACAATTAATTGGGCTTGGTAATTGGTCAAAATAAGTGTATAATTAACCAATTATCCAAACTAATGGTTGATCATATGACATATACTATGCTTAGACAGATAGCTTGGCAGTAGCGAAATAGACCATGTCCCGATTTGACCTCTGATCTTGAAGTTCAAAACACCAGCCTGGGTCGTTTTCCGAAGTTTTACCGCGGTGACAGAGTTCACGCCCTAAAAAAACAAACACAGACAAAGTCAGAGGCAGTACTAGATCAGGTGCACAAAGTAAAACACCTTATCATGTTACTTAAAAAGTGTCTGCAGTGCCGAACTCGCCTGAAAGCTTTGTTTACATCAGTATTCCCCATTCAAACAGTTCTAAGAAGAAACCGATCTCTCATGATTGTTACTTTGGGCATTCTGAATGCTTTTCGCGCAATTTTTCAAATATTTTGCGCACTCCTGGAGAGCAGACCTGGCCCAAAAACGCGCTGTTTGGCTTAGCGACGATGCCGTTCAGAGACGCGCTAACTACTTTGCATATGGAACAGTTCCGCTGAACGCCTAAATTGTAAACATGCGCCCGTGGCTCGACTGCGTCCGCATTATCGCCTCCTCTTCGAACAGTTGGCTGGATGGCTTATCTCTTCGCATCCTGCAAATTCCAGGTCGACCAGCGAGCGCCAAGGAAAAAAAAAGGGTGTCGTGCTTGCACAAGGAGAATTGAGGAAAGCGTGGCGCAGGAGAGTGTCCCTACTTTCCTATTATCAAGGGGCTTTAGTTCCCCCACGTGCCTGCCTCCCTCTCCCTGGATGACCTAAGCCTTCCACCAATTATCTCTCTCCACCAATCACATCTCTCCACTCTTCATCTTCTTTATTATTCGGTTAATCCAAGTTGTGGTCTTCTTCACACCTCTTTCCTTTAAAATGTACTCTAGGCTCCTTAATATATGTGACATTAACTGACAGAACTTTGCAACGCCTTGTCACCCGGCTGCCGCTATTTCGTTATGGTCACGTGATAACCCCGGCAAGAAAAAAAAATACAACGTGGTCACGCGGTCTCGCACATGGCGCGTGGCAGTTATGTGTGAGGTCGCGTGTAAAGTTCGGGATGAACGTGTCTGTTTGCGTTCGGCTGTACCCGGCTGCCTCACGTTCTTGCGGATGCCTATGCAGAAGACCGCTCGAACCATGTATTCGGACCACATGTGTCGCCCAGGCAATATTTCTGCCGCTGTCGTCGAAAGCGGTGCGGTTTATTAGCGACGTTCTAACCTTTGAAGCTAGCAGCGGCGTCACATCGGCGCCAATAACGCTTATATTGTGTGGGTGTTGGCATTGTTTCAGGGACCACGAACCCTGCCAGCCTCCTCCAAGAATTCGATTCTGTGTCAATGAAAAGAAATGGCGAAGGTATGTCACAGCATCACGACACGCCGGGTTTGCCAAGGTGAGTAGTGCTGGCGAATTCTGTTCGATAAATTTTCGCAAATACCGCGCGAGTCGTGTTCAGTTTATTATGAGCCATTTCCACGCAACAGAACACGGGCCGTCTGCGTTCTTTCTATCACACACCGAGTGCCCACGGTTCAGAAAATGCTGCTCGAAAAATCAACCGCGGCCATAAATGCAGAGAGAACTTGCCATACAGAATCCGTAGACTTTTCAACATATTGGTTCGGGACATACCCATTCATCCGGACATTGTAGTTTATGTATATGCAGATGATATAGTTTTTTTCGCATCAGCAAACGATACTCATGCACTGTACGAGTGTTTGCAGGCATACCTGAATGCTATTGAAGTCTGGTTGAACCAAATTAATTTATCACTTGATGTCAGCAAATGTAGCGTGCTGGTATTTCCGCCCGACACTCCTTTGTACATCTCGCTAGTATACTGCTCCACTCCAATTCTGCAGGTGGAGTCGGTTATACACCTAGGCGTTACTTATGATCAAAGCTTGGACTGGCGACACCACATTAAGAGTAATGTTATTAAAGGGGAACGTGTTCTGTGCCGGTTGACACGAGTTGGCAATAAAACGTTTGGCATGCGTCGTGACACGTTACTGTTGCTCTATAAGGCTTATATGAGATCGATTCTGGAATTTGGTTGTGTCTTGTTCTCTGGTAGCGCAAACTACAAGCTGCAGCCATTACCTTTGCTGGAAAGGCGTGCCCTACGGCTATGCCTCGGGCTCCCAAAATCAGCTTCAAACGCTGTCCTTTATCTGGAAGCCTGTATCCCCGATCTCTTTTCCCGCTTCCAACTTCTAACAGTGCGTACTTTCCTCAGGTCCTTAGACACGGCCCCCGGCATTCGCAGTCGCATTTTTCTATCCCAACCACACCTGTTTTTCACTAATCATTGGCCATGCTATCAGCTTCCGCAAGTTAGGTTCACGCAAAATCTATTAGCCCCGCTTCAGGTTAATCTTATCTCTTTGCAACAAGTTGCAGATACGCAGGCTTACCCCGTCTTCTATTATGACCATATTTTCCCGTCCCATGCGAAACATATGCCCGCAAATATCCTAAATGGTCTCCTTTCTGAACGCCTACAGAATTTTCATCTTTTTACTGTTATCTCCACTGATGCCTCCGGCAGCTGTGAGAAGGTGGCGGTTGGGATATATTCGCAGGAACTGGCTTGGAGCAATTCCGTTCGTATCCCAGATTATACTCCTATATTCTTCGCAGAGTTTGTGTCCATTGGTGTGGCTCTTCTCAAACTTCCTAGGCATGTAGCAAGGGTTCTTATTCTTGCAGACTGCCTTTCAGTTCTAGTGTATCTACAATATTCGGGGAAATCTTTATTGAATCGTTCGCTTAGCTTTTTGTTCTGTACACAGTGCGTGAGATCCGCTTTGTCTGGGTACTTGGGCATTCGGGAGTCTATTTTAACGAGGTGGTTGATTTATTGACAAGGCAGCTCTCAGCACTCCTGTAGTCTATCTCGTCCCTCACCTCATTCTGTTAGAAACTTCACGTTTCCAGCGCTTCCAACATATTTCAGCCAACCTGAGTGATCCACTGCTCAATACCGTGGATTTTAGCCACTTATAGTTCCCATGGAATATCCGGTGGTGTAAATCAAGTCTTTGTGAGGTGCCAATGACGCTTCTGCGATGCAGAATCCCTCACTTAAATTTGCACTTATGCAGATGTGTGTTCGCTGCGACAAACCTTTGTGTATCATGTGGGCAAGTTTAACCAATTGATCATTTTCTCCTCTCTTGCCTGCGGTTCGCAGTTCAGAGAAAACAGTATTTAGAGGCTCCTCTTTCGAGGTTAGGACTCCCACTGTCTCTTCTAGTTATTCTTTCGTTCGGTGCGAGTCAAAGGGATTCAAGTTAAGCAGTGTCTGCGGTTACCTTCATGATTACATAAGTGCAACTGATCGATTACCTTGTTAGCTGTATACAAAATTTTGTCGCATGTCTAAAACTGCTCCATTTTATTCCTGGTAATTAATATTTATTTAATTCATTTGACTGTTCCGATTTTTATATAGATTTAGTCTTCTCGCACCTATTTTTCCCCGTGCAAATACCTCATTGGGATTATCTACTAAGCCTTGGCCAATCCCTCTGCGTGGGTATGTGCCATGCTTACTAAGGAGAAGAAGCTGTTACTCGTAGCTGTTACTTCGCTTGTGTACATAGCTGTAAATATATTCTTTTGCGCAACAATACTGAATTATTTAGCAGTTGTGATTTAATGAAAGTGTTTAGCTTTAATTGCCGTGTAACTTCGGCATCATTTTGGCATTCCTGTGTTGTTTATGATGTATAACGACTAGCTCAAGCAAGCTGCGGCAGTGTTGCATCATTGATTTCCTTTGAATAACTCATGGCTGATTACATGCACTGTGCAATCACTCTGTAAACGCATTCTAAGTATCCTCCAGTCTCACTTCGTAATTAATGAAATGTGCAACAACACCCCTTTCATTATTTTCACTTCGTGTTTTAAGTTTTCTTGGACGTGGTGATCTGTAGTGATCATTCAACTAGAGCTCAGCATTGATTTGTTGTTACTTGTTTATGGCATGCACCATGTAATAACATGCATTTTGGATGTCTTGATTGTGCACAGCTTTTGACATATTTACGGTTGCATTTGTAGTGTAAATTTGCTTTGTCTACAAGTCTTTATTTTATGAAGACACTGGTATTTATAACCTTAATTTACGTGACACAGTCCAGTTACAACATACACAAAGGCAAGGCACAAGACAGTTCACAAAACTAAAACCATTACTTACAATGCAGCATATACTCCTTCCTTTGTAGAAGACAAATCATTCATGAAACTTCAACATCAACACATGAACAAGTAATATAGACACATACGTACAGGAAATTAATGGAGACAAAACACACGCTCGTAGGAAACAACATGCATATACATGAAGTTCAAAACTGAACACAGTACTCCTTATGGCAAAAATGAGCTGTAATGTATGGAAAATGAATCACACAAATGCACAAAGGAACTGTAATGCATAGAAAATGCACTCCCCCCCTCCTAGGGTGTTTCTCGGAGCACTGTTTCGGGTGTCTCCAGAAGAGTTATGAGGTTCTGACATAGCTCCTAGATTCCCCATCAGGACATTTGGTCTAATGGGACCTCATGCTGTGAAGGCAAACTTATAGTTAACTTTTCCTAAGGACATTTCTACACTTGATGCATTCACTGCGTCGTTGGCCACCAGTGGTTCCCGTCATTTTTTTCTGCTGTATGGCCACTAGTACTAGGTGCCATGAAGCCTCATGTTAGACGGATTTTATACTGAGGTCCTCCTCCTTAGGCTTCACAATAAAATCTGCCGCATTGCATGGATAAATGACATGACCTGCCTTTGACCCATGATCCAGTAGACATGTTAAGATGCATTTTTCGAAACGGGTGCGACTGTGCAATGCCTGCAAATGGTTCAAAGTGCCACCAAAGATGAAGAGTTCGGCTGTACGGTTGTGTGAATCTGCACCACAGACACTTCCATTCATTCCTCAGTGGGAACACACTGTAGCGTCTTCAAACAGAGATGGAACCAGATTGCAACTAAAACCTAAAATACATCAAAATCGGTCTTTGAAACTGACTTTAGCAGACTGTTGACATCAAAAGGGAAAATTTTTAGCTGGAACGAGGAAGTCATACTGCAAGATGCATGCTTCTGGTGCATTGTGGCCTAATTTGTTTTTGTTCCTTTTCTTAGTAACATATGTATTCATTGTTACTGTTGTGCAGTCCCTGATTGAAAGTGCACAGGTTGGTTTTTGCATGAATATGAATGTAATGAGAGAGGGAGATGCTGCTTGTTACAGCGGGTGTATTTTACCTTTTTGGGCTCCTTTGCACAGTTGTGTGCAATGTGAACGCACAGGTTTTTCAGGGAGTGTGCCAGAGGTTGCTGCCATTTCTTTGCTGCAGGGGAATCGAACTTACTTGATATTTGCAACTGGGATGATTTTTCATGTTTGCGAGTGAACGCAGTAAATAATATTTCTCAGAACTGTGATCCTGGTGACATGTCCTTTGCCATTTGCCCGCAGATATTTTTTTCGGCAGTAATATATTTTTTCCTGCCTTTCTAGCATCGTTTCAATTTAATAAAGAATGTAATCCTGTGGTCCACCAATTACTCGTTTGACAAATCTGGGTGTCTCGACGTTACTATTTCTATCTAGTGTGACTCTTTGGATGGAATTTAATACATGCCTCCAAAGGAGTAGCTATTTTGCGTTTTGCATTGCTAACCTAGTTGGCGTTCTTAAGACAGGCATTGAGTCTTTAGACACAAAAAAGGTTTTCTGGAAGCGGATTGGCAAGTGGTGCCTGAAAGGGTTTATGGCAGAACTGGAAAGGCTATTGCAAGTGGCTGAAGGTCGACATCTTGCTGTTTGTCGTCTCTGAATTTTTTAGCAACTGAAATTGCTAGGAGAGGTTTAAGGGTTGGTAAATTCTTGTTGCGCTGTTCATACTGCTTGCCTGGCATGGCTTTGTCATTGCACAGAGAACTTTCTAAACCTTGACAGAGCAGCAAAACCATTGGCTCAGTAGTTTATGAAAAGGGTAATGTGCATCCTCTTCAGGACAATTGTTGCGCAAAATGGAAATCGCCAGCTCCAGAAAAGTGCACACACAAAACCAAAGCTTCACCTAGGTGAGGCTCATGTTATGTTGCGGCACCCAGTGAGGTTACTGCACCCACATTTAAATTGATTGTATTTTATGGTTCTTTGAAATTTTTAGTTAGTTGCTTTGTGTGGTTGTGGACACTGACTGCTTTCTGGATGACTACTTAAATGTGTACTAATATGCCTGAACTGTCAGTAGCCTTCAGAAATTTTCAGGTGATGCTGTATAGGCTAAAACACTACTGTATTGTCTTGCAGATGGTTTATCAAAATGGAAGACTGAAATCTGTCTCCTGGCCGCGACATCTGACTGTTGATGCTGTGTCATCATTGAAGAAGGAGTCTCTAGTAGATGCAAGGGCTCGTATGTGTGATGTTTCTGCGGGTGAGTGGCATGCCAGGGTTTTCGGCTGGTGTCACCAATAATGATTGCAGATGGAGAGAGAGAGAGCAACTTCATTTCCAGTGCCAAAACTGATGTTCTGGCCATTCTTCTAAAAAAGGGAAGGTGGTGTAAGGTATTAGTTGTTAGTGGTCTTGTGCGGGGCAAGTCCTGAATTGTGTATGTATGTGGCCCCCTCAAAAGTGGTGGTGAGAGTGTCTGTGAAGCCATTGCATATATTATGTGTTCTTGGGTAGCCATTAGTATTGAGCTTCCATGTGGCTTAACATAGCACCTTCTTCACTAGTGAGGAGTTGAACAGTAGGTGTGGGAGTTCTTGGAAGATAGCTGACTTTTGTTTGATTTGATGGGGAGCGGCATGCCATCCTCACTTCAGAACCTCCGAGTGAGTTTAACGAGGGTCGTAGATGTGTACCTTGACAAACCTGAGCAGATAGAATTCAAATTTTGATTCAGAGTGCCCTGTAAAAGCAGACCTTGTATTTTCAATTTGCTTTGATGCTGTTTCAAACAGTGCAGCATCTGTATCACGCTTGATCACTCAAAAATATAAGATCTACTGTAGATCCCGTTCTCCTTAGTGCGAAATAATCTTATTAACGATTGTCCAGGCTGGCGACTGCTGTGGTGAAAGTAGGGCCTCTTCAGAGCCTTTTCGGATGTTGTGAAAAAAATTTTTAAGTAGTCGTAAATTTCTGTCTGTAATTCTGATTCTGAAAATGTATTACTTCATTGATGTCTGGTTAGAATTGAGAAAATTTTAACGAGGGATGTGGCACTAAAATGCAGATTTTCAGAAAAAAAAATTTTTTTAACGTTGAGTTGTTTTAGATTGCTGGTTTCATGAAGAATATTCTCTTCAAGTTTGGTTGTTATTTGAGCAATAGAAAAGAAGAAAATTGATTCTTTTCACGAGGTGGTGGTACACTGTCGAAGGAGGCTATGAACGTATGAACGCTCTTTTCAAGATGCGGCCGCGGTGCGGGCAAAAATGAGGACGCAGAGTGAATGCCCATGTTAGAAAGTTTGTTTTTTGCATATTTTAGTCAAGGAAGACTTTCTGCTGAGGATTCACCATGCCCCTAACGAAAAACTAAAAAAAGAAAGGCTTATTTCTGGCCGCGGCAACTGCCGAGTGGGTGGCAAAATAAGAACAGGACCTCGGATTGGCGGAAATATACTATGTGGTCACCCAACACTGTTTTTTCGTCATTCGGAGTTACTCCCGCTTTGGTTGTGTTCAACACATGCTATCTGTTATATTTTCTCCCTTCTGCGAGTTAATTGCGGTCAGCGGGTGGCCGGTGGTGTGACCGCATGATGCCCGCAGCAAAGGCTTCGACACGGAGAAGCTTTGGGAAACAAAAACGCACCATGAAAGCGAGAGGCCTAGAAAACACAGGGGGACTGCCAGCAAGTGAGCGTCTGCTTGTGCATTCACCAGGCCCAATCCTGCCACTGGCGACAGATATGAACTTTTCAAACTCCCATGTTGGTTCGTCACCCAAATACCGAATTTGCATCACTAAGAACCGTGGTGGCTGCAGAAGTACTAGAATAGTACTGCAGACTGTACTACAATTTAACGAGGTTGCACGTGGCATCAAGAGAGTGCTTGAAAAGCTGGAACTAGAACATGGAGTCCAGATGATGAAGCACGTCCAGCAAGCAGGCCATCAGAGTATTTTTTTTGAAGCAATGTTTATTGCCTCAGGGCATAAAAACTGTGAAGTGAGAGATGAGTAAGATGCTTAAATAAATGAAAAAAGGTGGGCTGATTTGATGAAATCAAGAAGTGAACGATATGGACCCTGTGTCCAGACATAGCAATCTGGGTTGTCCGGTGAGAGTCCCACTGAAACCAGGTGCCGAATTCTCGTCGGCTTCAGCGCCGAGCAGTCCCACAACACGTGGTAGAGATCCGCCTCACGGTCTCTGTTCTTGCAGACTGGACACCCGGGGCAGGGATATAAATCTTTGAAATGCGGCCACTTGTGTGTCACAGCTGGAGTTAAGGCAACCCCGACCTGTATCCTACGAAGCGCCACCTCCTCTGCACGGGTAAGAGCATGGGGGAGGGTTACCACACTCGAGGGATTAGAGCATCTGCGCGGTGCCGAAGGTGTTCCTTTCTTGTTAAAAGTTAGGTAATGTCATGCAGAGTGAGGACTCGAGGCAAAGACGAGGTTGGGGTCGAAAGGCAGGCCGCAGAATCTGCGCGGCTTTGTGCACTCAGGAGGTCACGTGGGACCCACTGAATACGAATTTCCTGCGGGATGCGTGCCGCTAGACGATGGATGTCTTGGCAGATTTCTGGGGTGCGACTGACGCGTCGTAGTAGGCGTGTGACGTGAAGGGCATTGGTGCGAATGACAATGCGGGCCGTGGGTAGCACGGGAACGGCGGCCACAAAGCAAAGTGCCTCTTGAACTGCAAGCATCTCTGCACTGAAGGTGGAAGAAGGTTCTGAGAGGTGAAACCTTGACGTTTTGTTCAGAGCAGGCTTGCAAGGACAGTAAACTGCCGTTGTTTCGTGTGCCTGGATGCTTGCGTCAACGTACATAACGATGGAGCCATGCTGCAAATTGACGTCTTGCTCTGTAGTTCGGTCGCGAAACGATGATCAGATTATTTCACGAGCAAAGGCAAGGGCGATGGACAGCTCTAAAGCTGAAAAAAAGAATAAAAAGGCTAGAAGCAATCGCCACAGAGCAGCATCGTGTCGAAGAGGAGGGCCCGACCTATGAAGCAGGGCACTTTGAGTAATATTTTTTTTTACCCCAAAATAAAATAGCATGTTCTGAAATCTTTGAACTCATTTTTCTCAATTTGTAGTTTTTGAGAAAACAAAACCGTTAGGAATACTATAATTTCCAAACTGCATTTCCAAAGGCTGCTTTCAAGGTGGTTTGTCGACTGAAATTTTCTCAGGAGCAAGGTAAGGTACTTTTTGGGGGCTAAATATTTTCTCCATTGTTTTTGAAATTATAGTTTTCCTAAGCTGACACACCTGACTGCTTATTATGAAAGCCATAAGTTCTTTACCGTTTGAGCTAGAGAGCTGAAATTTTGAATGTAGTCTAATGAGAAGATGCACCATCCCTAAAAATTTTATCACAATTGGTTCAGTGGTGCAAAAGTTGGCTGTTCAACCTAGCATCCCCCCTTAAAAAGGAAGCTGCTCTTGAGGGTGGCTTTCCCTCCGTGCATGGCATGGTAATGGGTTGCAGTGTACTGAAAAGTGTGGTAATTATTTGATCCGATGCTCTTTAAGACACTGCAAAGTGCATGGAAGTTGCTGTATCCTAACAGAAACAAGGCTTCATCATTAGTAAGCGTGCACTATCCAGCGCGTCGCTGTTGTCGTCATCTGAAGACGTCTCCAGCTTTTGAACGAAGTTCGTCATTGTCGAAAACACTTCTAGATCATTAGTAATGCTACTGCCTGAACTGCTCCAAAAAGCAACTCTTTTTCTCAGGACAGTGCTGCCATTGGCATTTTTCATGTGTGACGCACTTATGAAATGAATATTGTCAGGCTTAAAACACCCCTTAAAGTCACAAAATGTGTTTTGTTTGCACAGATCTGCCTCCCTCTAGTGCTGAAAATCGCAAGCAATGCATTTGGCGACCATAACTTGTCTTCGATCATGGGAGCAGCATAACATGGGGCAGGACGAGTGTGACTCGGTCAATGGGGATATTGGTAATATTGGTACAATCTTCTATGACAAGTACAGCCAGGGATTGGCAGTTAAAGAGTTGGAGTATAAGCACCAAATTTTCATTTAGACATTTTTCTTCTTTGGGAATGTCTGCGAGACATTTACTGTATATACTCGCGTAATGAACCCACTTATTTTCCAGAAAAGTTGGCGTCTATTTGGGGGTGGCTTCATTACATGGGAAAATGTTTCAAGTATTTTTTTTAGAGAGCCGAAATTTCATCATGCACCGCCTGCCTGTACATACGTCTGTCCGTCCATCCATCGTCAATAAAAGCACGCGGTCAGATGTGTTTGTGTTGGCATTGTTTTGAATCGTTCAGTTATAAGGTGTTTGCCACTACATGCCGGACATCCCGCTTGTACGCCGATGTATGCTTCGGCAGCAAACAGCGCATTCCGACCATTTTGTGATAGCCAGCAGCGCCAGAAAATCGTGGTGAGATAAAGCGAACATTCTGAACACTGGCCCTCAAGGTCAGGTGTGCATTGTTAACGCGAGGTTGAAAAAAACATGCAGGGTGGTGAGGGGTTAATCATTTTCGCTTTCGATCTCGTGCTTACCAAATCGCTTTGGGGTCTGAAGTTGCTGCTTCCTTCACAGCACTTCAGGTAGAGGACGTTTTATAGGGTTCTGGTTTAAACTGCTGTGCTCCTCTCTATTGCTCGAGTGTTCGCCAGCTTTTTAAGGCTGGCGCGCAGCAGCGCGCCAACCAAGCCACCTCCGCCAGTGTTTCTGTCAAGACCGCACGCCTTGGCTGAGCAGCCCCCCCACCCCTTCATCTTTGATACGAGCTCTCGTCAAAAGATTAACACACTTTGATGTTATCTGGGCAGCATCTTGGCGAGCTGCCAAGGACTGCACTGCGGTCTGCTTGAAAACTGAGGAACGCAGTACCAAAAGTTGATGGTTTAAAAACAAATTTTCACAGGCAAAAGTCGAGGAGAGGGGGAAATCATATGCGAGTGGGTTCATTGCGCTAATATGCACACTGATTCCCGAGAAAAACTGTCTATAAAGCGAGTCATTCGAAATAATGAATGGCGAAAAAAAAAGTATTCAGAAAAATAACTACCTATGATTAAGGCCTGCTTCTGTGCATTGTGGCTGGTAGTGAAGTTGAAATCAGATGTTGCTTTAGTACCCACAAGCCCATTATTTTAGTCGCCATTATGCTTGAAATAATGTGGTGCAGCTTGACATGCCTAGTAATTTATGATACACTTCAGGACGTTTCATGGCAACATGACTTAACTTCTACAGCTGTTCACACCCCACGAACCGCTACTATTTACCAGGACTCTGTCGGCAGACAGGAGCTGAACGCGGCTTTGTATGTAGTACTACAACCAGCAGAGAGAGATTTCTTCACAACCATGCTTGGAACACGAAAAATAGTAAGATGCGTCTACTGGGCGTCTTCGCACTGTAAAACATGCTATCACAAAAGAAAAGGGCCACCACTCAGTCATTTGCACTTTTTCACTGCATTGCTCTGGTGCCCTGCACTCAAAATGCAGAAAATACATCATCTATTTGTGGTGGTAGAGATTTTGTTCTCATCACTGTCCGTATTAACGGGGCAAAAATACATGGACCCCAATGGACTCTGTCCTTTTTTCCCCCATCCACTCTGTACAGCGAGTTTCTCCAGGCATAAAGACCTTGAAGAGGTTTTGTCCCAAGAAAAATCGTCCATAATTTGAGTCGTTCATATTAAAAGGATTCGTATTAACGAGGCACAACTGTACATGTATCCCCATATGGAATTTGCTTACACCTGTTAAATTATTTATAATTCAAATATTTCTTTCATGCAGTTTCAGTTTCTGTTTCAACAGCTAAATTATGGGCATTATATTAAACTTTAGTTTGTCATGCGAGGCCTGAAAAAAAAAGCAGTATAATTGTTGTTTTGTCGTTTTGATTCATTGCTACTCTTGCGCCACCCTGTTCAAGAGCTGGATTGACAATGAATGAAGGAGTGGCTAAAATGTTTTTGTGTGCCTCACGTGACGTAACCTAGCACTGACATCATATCCATCGTTTCACTGCTGAATTCAAAGAGCATGAGAGGAGGGATTCAGTTATGAGCTGTTTACTAGGTGTAAGTAAATTCCACATGGCATTTTACTTTTGTTAATGTCTTGCGCATCATCATAAAGCACAGCCAGCCAAAATATGGTGTCTGGGCTAGTAAGGTGCATGGCTTCATTGAAAGCTAATGTCTCCATAGAGTGTATAAATGCGTCATGTGTAATTTTTTTTCTTTTTGCCAGTACACCATTCCTGCTGGACATGTACATTGACCGTAAAGTGGCCGTGCAACCTTTCGTTCGATGGCAGCACTCGGACAAAGTAGGCGGAAGCGCTGGCGGCCTCCCAACTTGTTGAGTATCTTGTCACGAGGGGCCACATTGACCGCAACCTGAGCCCTAAGACATGCTCGGACCAGGAGCTGAGGAAGTGAATGAGCCAGCGCATGGCGCCCATGCCAGTGGCCCTACTAGAGAGCTCCGTGCCTGCCATGCAAGATCTCGTCACACAGTTTGAGGCAAGGGCCGACAACCACTGTCTGACTCTCTTTCTGCTTACTCATGTGTGCCGCATTGGATGTAAAAGTTTTGTTGACGGTTTAAGCCCTTTGTGCAAGTTCAGAAAACGTGGCTGATAGGCATGCATGAAGACACAATGAGTGGATTCGTTGTGTCTTCATGCCCGTTTCTGCCGTGTGTTGTGAAGTTGTGCCGGTAATTTGAAGGGCTTAGACACCTATCTTTTGGGTGCATGTTTTATTGTTTTAACGATGCATAAGGCATTATTATACATGAATTACCATATGGTATTTTCCTATGACCGCTAATTGATTTATGATCGAATTTCTTTCTTGTGCTGTTTTGGTTTCGGTTTCAACCGCGGAATGGTAGCTTTGATGTCAAAGTGTGGTTATAGGTCACGTGAGGCATGAAACAACTGCAATATAATCACTGCTTCTAGATTCGCTGTCATTCTAGCTCTTGAGGAAGGCTGGTTTCAGTGCTCTAGTGAATTAAAACGATGAAGCAGCTATTATATAGTCGTTTTTCCATGCCTTATGTGGCATATAACCGCACTTTGACGTCAGAGCCATCATCTGGCTGTTGAAGTGGAAACAAAAACAGCGTGACAGAAAAGTTTGATTGTAAATTATTTGGCAGTCATAGGCGAATACCACATGGTTATTCATGCATAGTAGTGTCTTCTGCTTCATTGTAGAGAAGAGAACATGCCATGAAAATTAGGTGTCTATATTCTCTTTAAGGGGGAAGGCAGCTCTTTGGGGCAAAAAAAAGTTGCAAAAAATCGATTTTCTAAAAATTTACTTTTCAAACTCTGCAGCTTTTTTCTTCTAGTCTGTGGATTTTGTAACCTCGAGAGTCAATATTTGAGCTGCAAAATGAGTATAAAACTTCGATCTATGCTCTCTCTGGGTAGATTTTCACACAAGAATAGGGGTTTTTCTGCGACACGCTATTATTCTACTGTAGTGATCGCCACCTTCTTGGCGTCATTTGAAAGAGCTGCTTTTTATTTTTAATTTTGCATCACTGCTGCTCTTTTATGCGTATTGGATAAGGAAGAAAATGCCGCCAAATTGCTGTCGTAACGTGCCATGCTATTCGCTAGTCGATGCAGGTTACTGAAGGCTGCTGCAGTTGGCTTCGATAATTTGAAGCTGCTTAATTAGAAATTTCGGTTAATTAGAAGTGAAATGTTGGTCCCATCATTTTTGCATGTATTACTGTAGAAATATCACTCAATAATTCAATGTTAAACAGCTTAAAGTGTCATTTAATTAGAAGTTATTTTTCAATCGATAATCATGACGACCGTCATTTTTGGTACCATTGTGACTGTCGTGAGGCAGCTTTCTTAAAACGGCGAAATACATCACTGCCATTGTAAGTGCCTATAGCACCGCTCATCTCGAAGTGGTCAGATGAGGCTTGAAGTGTGCTGAATAGCTGATACGTCCCAGTGCGATGATAAGGCGACAGAGTCATTTTGACCGTTAGTTTGTTGCGGATGGTGGCCACATTTCGAGTGGAATTTGGACTTCACATGCAGCGGTTGTACCAGTCATGGCGACTCGTGGACCATATCGCATGCTTGACTTGGCAACGAAAGTTGAGATTTTGAGAGAAGTGGAAAAGGGAGGAACCACCAAGCAAGGTATCGGGCGGAAGTATGGCATTAAGCCTAACACGCATTCTAACTTCATTAAGAATAAGCACTTAATACGGGACGCTTTTGAGCACGACATGTTTAAGATGTCGCGTAAGAATGCGTTCAGGCTGCCATCCGGAGATAGAGAAGGTTCTATTAGTGTGTATTCGAGGAGCACGGAATAACAGCGGGGAGATTGTTGCGAAAGCGCAATCTCTCGGAGCGGAGTAATGTTGGGGATCGACGACTTTGCTTCATCTGATGAATGGCTCACATGCTTTCAAGACTGCCATGATCTGGTTTTCAAGAGCGTATTTGGAGAGAATGCGTTAGTATATCCTGAAACAATCTCGATGTGGAAGGACGAAAAGCTTCCGAGATTCTTGGCTGAGTACCAGCCGGAATATATCTTTAACGCAGATGAGTCTGCTCACTTTTATCGGCTTGTCCCCGAGAAGACTTACTTTCAAAAGGGATGAATGCGCCGGGGGCAAACGGAGCAAAAAAGTGGGTGTCAGTGCTGTTCATGCCGCCAACATGACTGGCACAGAACGATGTCGCCTGCTCGTGGTGAGGAAAGCTGACAAGCCAAGTTGTTTTAAAGGCGTGAAAATGTTTCCTGTGGACTTCACATCAAACAAGAAGGCGTAGATGATGTCAGAAATTTTCAGAGATTGGCTGATGAAGCTGATTTTGAAATTTACGTCGTCCATCCGGAAAGTGCTCTTTCTTGTAGACCAATGCAATGCGCACGATCTTAAGTGCTATCCACCTTGCATACCTTCCTGCAAATACCACATCTGTCCTGCAGCCTATGGACCAAGGGATAACCAAGAATGTTAACATCCTTTTAAGCAAGCACCTTGAGTGAATGATTTTGTGCATGGACAACTCCTTCCTGTGAGTTGGTAGGGTGCTCTCTACTTGTTGCCGATTTTGACACCGATTTTGATGTTGCTTTTGGTGACGTCCGTTTCAAAGAAATTGTAGCCATGGACAATAAAGTCGAAACATGTGACGCCCTTACGGACAGCAAAATTGTGCTGATTTTTCGGCCCAGCAAATCTCTTCATGACTGCGATCATGACGCGCTGCATCTGAGGGCTTCCAATGCAGCTGCGGGCCTCGCTGTTGTGAAGCGTTTTCCAGCAGACTGTAATGCAGCAGAAGTGTTTAGGCACATTTATAGCCTTCAAAACGTGCTTTCAGCTGCAGGATTCAATAAGCAGAGAAAGATGACAGACTATTTCTCGTGAACACTGGCATGGTTTCATTGCAAATAAGGATGTTTTTATGTGCTCTTGCTAAATTGGAATCTTGTTCAATTCAAAGTTTTTTGCCGTCCCTCTGGACTTCGTGTTAACCAGAGTCGACTGTACCTAATTCGCTGATGCACCTTGCGTCATCTTCTGGAAACATTCATTGAGCGCAAGTAATGGCAATCTTGTCAAAGTACATTTGCCGGTGTGTTCCACAACAATGTCAGCGCCAGCGGCGAAGTTCCGCACAACCCACAGGTACGAAAAAAAGGGGGAAAATCGCTCAGCAACCTGAAGAAGAGTGCTGTGGACATCTAGAGTATCTTGGATATGCCTTCGCCAGCATGTAACGAAGTGCCGATTGGGCTAGGCCTTAAGGCAGTGCCGGCCGCAGATACCTTTTCGGACAGCGGTCACCTTGATCATGATATTCCTAAGCTACGGCTTTGAGAGATGGAAGAAATGGACAAGAAAGATTGGAAGAAACTTCAGTGGATGTCATCAGCTGCAGCAAGAGAGCACAAGATGGCGTTCTTGATAGAACTGGAGATTTCACAGCCTACCTGTTTGGCGACACAACATTCTTCATTGTCATTGGCGAACGAGATGGTGAACAAGAGTTGGTAGCTGGCGAACGAGATGCCGGCATCAATGAAATGCAAAGTGTGCGACGGTGACGTGACAATTGATAAATCCAGAAAGAGTATGGCCTTACTGCCAAACTGATCCTGACATGTACGCACTGTAGCAACATTTCATGTTGATGAAACTTGCCACGTATGAAGACCGACCAGGCAGTGAGCCCGTTTGTGGTGGACATACCCGCTGCGCGCGCAATGCACTTGACAGGATATCAGCATGCTGCGCTACATAAAAATGTTGGCAGAAATATGTCGAGAAGTTGACATTCGCGATGGATCATGTGGCCCAAAAGTTGACTTCCTACTGTGCATGAGCAGTTTGGGAAGTTTACATGGAGTTGAATCTCGGGAATCCAGGCAACATCACTGTGTCATTTGATGGCTCACGGATGATACGTAGACACTCATCACGCATCAGCATTGTGATTGAACTGTTCACTGGACTTGTTGTTACCTTTGTTATACTGAGAATTTTTGTGCCGCGTGCGAACGGGGCCTAAAAGAAGGTGACCCAACATACCCTGCCTGGAAAGGGAGCCACACCTGCCAGAAAAACACAAACAAGAAGGCTGGCGAAATGAAGGTTGAAGCTGCCGTGATCTTATTCCAGTGGTCCCTATAGCTCCACAACCTTCTTTATACCACAATGCTGTCTGATGGCGGCAGTTGCATATTTTCTGCTATGAAAGAAGCGGAAGTGTATGGATACATTGAAATCCAGAAGGCAGATTGCGTGAATCATGTGCAAAAATGCATGGGTAGTGCTCTGCACAACGTGGTCGCCAAGCAGAAATTTCTTGCTGGAGAATGGCTTGGCGAGAGAGGCAAGCTTTGTAATCATTTCGTAAGCACTACAAATTTGAGACAGACACAATGAGGAAGACATGGGTGAGTGCTACTTCTAACTCATTTATTCAGTAAAACCCACTCGTAAAACCGCATGTAGGTTTTTTTCAACTGTTCATCCTGATGACGGTAGCACCAGATTTTGTTCTGGTATTCTTTTTATAATACCGGGTGCTAACATGAAAGAAGGTTCAAGGGTTGCTGGTACCGTTGTGTTCTTTGTATCGTTGCCAATGGCCGTGGCTAAACCGTGGGCATTGGGAATCGGCCTAACTTGAAGAGGGAGAGTAGTCGTGAAGTTCGTAATTGTACACGTAATGGTACAGGCATTGCTGATAATTGCCACTATATTGGGAATGTTACATTCCGGAATCTAACATTCATGCTTGTACTGCAGGCAGAACAGTGTTCACATGGCGGAGCGCTATCGAGTGGTGCCGGTCTATGGCGAGACCGGCTCGGGAAAGATGATGCAAGAGCCCCAGTTCATCCTTGAGGAGTTCATCTACAGAGACGAGGGCTCTGCCTGCAACGTAGTCGTCACCCAGCCGTGGAGGACGGCAGCCATCAGCATAGCAAAGTAGGTGGCACAGGAGCGAGGCGAAGAGGTTGGTGGTTTTTCGTTTACTGGCATCGTACAATGCTGTCATAATGCAACACAAAGACGACAGACTGGAAGACTGTATGAGTGCTCGTCCAGTCTTCTAGTGTATCGTCTTTGTTGTCTTGCGCTATAATGTATATGCATAAGCAACTAGCCTAACACTCCATTATTTTAAGGTACACTGCTGATAGGTGGTGACACGGAAATTTTCGAAAGCTAGTTTGACGGAATCTAAGTGAGCTTTCGAGGTAAACCTGAGGTCTGTTCAATTTTGGGGTGCTTTCAGGGCTGCACTGGAAAAGGGCCTGAGGGGTGGCCCTGCAGAAGTGACATCAACTTGCTGGACTCGGTTGTGGAATTTTGGGGCCTTAAACCAGGGGTCCTCAAACTGGGTTTCAGGGAACCGATTTGTTCTTTGCTTTTTGTGTTGCAGGAGAACCTAAGTCCTTGCATGTTTCAATCCACCACCCCTCTTTTTTAGCTTGTGCTTAGCTTATGATGGCCTTGATTGCTTATGTACCGTAAAACCCAACAAACTCAAACCCTTTTATTTAGCTGCTTTGTAAGTGTGTCCACATATGTGGATGCAATCTGAACACTGTCAAATCTCGCCTATGCAGTATAAGTTCATTACTGCATTTACACGATTGTATGTCAATTCGAATATAAGTCGACCCCTCCCCCATGTCACATCATGAAAAAAAATAATGTGTGCCCATGGCCACATTCCACAACAAAAATGTATTTGTCACTGAACTACTCTTTCACACTTGCACCATCGTCCTCACTAGTGCTGCCATTGTCATTGCTGCTGCGGTCCCACAGCACGTCGTTCTACCATCGTCGTCCCGTGTGAAAACCCGCACTTCACAAACAACTGCGCAACAACATCAGAGGGAACAGCTGAAAATTTCAACTCGCTGCAGCCACACTTGCATCACCCGTCCCAAAACTTGTGGCCTCGCATGCAGTTCGTTTCTTCGGCGCAAAGAATGACAGCCATCTTGAACATGGCCATGGACAAGTGCTGGACGCTTACTGGATTTAGACCACTAACGACGATTGACGAAGAACAACAATAAAAACTAGTAAAACGTGACTGCCAGTCAAGTCAAATGCATCAAACACACCCAGCCCTACTGACCCATGGTGTCACCAACTCTGTCTCTCCCACTCTGCAGCCCACTCGTAACGGCGTCGTGCGAGCCGCGGCAGAGCTAGTTGTGGCGACTGCGATTGTGAGATGATTCTCCATGTTTCTGAACTCAAGCAACGGGGGTTTACTCCAATATTTCGTAGGCGATTTCACCTAAATTTATTTCTTACTTTCATTTTCTTTTCGCATTCCACTTTCGAGTCTCTACGCGAAGACGGCAAGTAGTGAAAAACTGTTAGTGTAACGAAAATTTGCACTTTTCTCAATTTCATTGTATAACATGTATTGGCACCGCGTAATGTTTTTTGTCGGGGCTAAATTATGAAATAACATTTCATATAACCTGAAAAGAACATCCAACATTGTGTCCTCACTAAAAGAATATGCGAACATTTTGTTCCATTTCTACAAATTTGTATCTGTCGCTAAAAAATTTTTTGTAGTAGTGGATCACATTTTTAGTTGGCTTGTGCGAATAGTGCTTTCTTGGTTCGAAGTGAATTCGAAGCAAATAGTAATTCTTCTCTAATAATTTCGAAGTGAATACTTTGAATAGTAGCAAGTAAAAAAAAAAAAGGGCCGAGGGCTAAGGTCTGGGATTTATTCAAGGAAAGTAAACAACTTGATTATTTACGAAATTCTACAAATTTTTGTGCAAAAACACTAGCTGTTCCACGTGCTGGTGTTTGAGGTGCTCACTTCTGCAGCTTACAACGGCTCCTGCAGTCGAAAAAAGCCTTTCACTTCTTGTCTGGGTCGCTGGTATCGGAAGATGCCTACGGGCAGCTGCAACCAGGGTTGGGTAAAGGTGGCTGCCCTTGCTGTTCCACCACACAAGGGGGTCTTCGGCCCTGGAAAGAAGGGCGGCCTTCAAGTGCCCTGCTACCTCATACGTGATTGTACGGCTTGACTGGTGATGTGCACGCAAACTGAAGTGTGTAAAAGCACACCATACAGATCCCCGTAATGAGTCTGCAGAGCAGGTGCTGTTCCCACTTGTTGCTGTACCATGTTGATCAACTGGCACAGTCCCTTCTGCTGCCGTTGTGAGTAGAGTGAACGCCCATTACTTTGCGGGTCGTTCAGCATAACAGACATCTTTGTATCTAGGATTGACCAACATTGCCAATGCATGAAGGCATGACATCTTGATATCAGGGAACCTCGTCTTGATGCTACGCAAAGGCTTGAGGCAAGCAATGCTGCGTCACCACCTTCGGAAACATGTTCAGCTAGAATTCCCTTGGTACACTGCAACATGGAAATGACTTGTGACAGCGTGTGATATCTGACCCCTTAGAGTTCAGTTGTGGCAGTCAAATGGCTTCAAGATGTGCACTGCTGCATTCATAAGCTTCCACTTACTTGCATTCAAGTTTGGAACTGCATGAGATTCTGAAAGTAGTACAGCGATGACTGTACAGAGCTTCACGAGCCTGGCCATCATGGCATGCTGACTGTTACATTGTGTCGGGATGTCTTGTATAACCTCGAGAGGGTCCAGCTGCATGTTTCTCTGAATTTCCTGAAGCCGTCCTCACACCTTGGGACTTCGTTTGTATCTAGCCACAGTCGCTCTGGCCTTAGCACAGAACTGCAAGAACCCCGACACCTCTCTTTTGGCATCACTGATACACATCTGAGCGGGGTGTCCGAAACACTGCACACCACTCCAGGATGGCCGCACTCCTGCAGAAGTAAAGTTCCTTTCATTATCTGTAACGACGAAGATCGGCACAGTATCGTGGGTTGGAAGTTCCCACTCCTTGATGACACCTGTGATAAAAAGCTCCAGGTTTTCTGCAGTGTGAGAGTTCGTCTTCTCTGTGCAAGCCAATGCATGCACGTGTTGCACATAGTCCCTGTCCATGACGTGACAAGTTACACAAACGTAGCTGTTATTTGCACGTGACGTCCAACCATCAGCTGTGATTGAAAGCTACTCCACTCTGCTTGCAAAAATGACCCCGAGCTTCTTTTTCACATTCTCTTTGCTTGATGCGTAGAGGTCCAGAATGATGGCTCTTCAGAACGTTGTCAGAGACTGCACGCCATAATCCGTCAAAGCGAACTTCTTCATGTCGAGGAAACTTGGTTCTTTGGCAATGTTGTAGGGGTGCATACCACAAGCTACGAAGTGAGCTATCATTTTTGTCATCTGTTCAACTTTTGGGGCCGACGCCTTCATTTTAGGCTTAAAACTCGGCTATGGATGATCGTTGACCACTTGCCTTGCTTGCCCCCTTGAGCTTGGATGGCCTTTTGTGTGCGTCCCACTTCTCTTGGTAGTCCTTGTGCAAGTCCGGGTGCCTCTTTAAATGCGTTGCTAGGGTTGTTGTCACACTTGTCAGGGTCTTCAGGACTGCCTTGCATTTAAGACATAGAGCTGCGGTTCCCGGTGGAATATTTACAAAAAGTTTCAAATCGGATTGCTGGCTGCATGCAAGTCCCCCATGGGGCTTTCTGGAGTGGTCCAAGGCGGCTGGGATTAATAAAATGCTGCCGCGGCAGAGATAGAGTCGCCCACTAAATGCGATCGACCACACCACCACATGCCACCACACCGACAAGATGCGTTTTTGTACGCCTTTGTTCTGAGCTTTGCTGGCTTTGTTTGGATTGGATTGGATTGGGAAAAGTATTACGGTATTAAAAACCGAAACTTCCGAAAATGCCTTCTCCCTGCCGCATGCGGCTATTTGTTTGAGACGAATAGTTCGAAATTTCTGAATAACAAAATTCGAATCGAAGCGAATATCGAATATCGCATTATTCGTTCAACTATTCAAAAATATTGAATATTCACACAAGCCTAATTTTTAGTAATGAAACAGAAGTTTTGCGATGTCAGGCACATTAAGGAACCTCAGGTGGTCTAAGTTAATTCGGAGCATTCCACTTCGGTATCCCTCACAGCTTAGGTGTCATCATATGACATTAGACCCTACATTTTATCATTTTTTTGCCTATACAAATGTTTAGTAAAAATGAAAGTTTTGCACTGGATCCATCACCAGCCATGACAGCCCGGGTTTGGATCAAGATAATTATTCGACATTTTGTGTGCAATTTGTCAAATAAACATTTTGATTTATTGAAGCTCTTTGTGAAATCGGCAATGGGGACTTTGTCTTTTGACTTCATGGTGTCGCATATCCTTCAAGTGCTCCTCTGCGGTAGCTCAGTGGTTATGGCGCTCGGCTGTTGACCCGAAACATGTGGGTGTGAGGTCAGCCGCAATGGTTGCATTCCGATGGAGAGGAAATTCTAGAGGCCCGTGTACTGTTCTATATCAGTGCATGTTTAAGAATCCCAGGTGGCCGAAATTATATTCCAGAGCCCTCCACCATGACGTCCCTCACAGCCTGAGTCCCGTTGGGACGTTAAACCCAATAAAACCATCACCTACAAGTGCAGTGCAGTGCCTGCAGAGCCTGAGCATTTATCTTTCTAGCACAAATAGAATTTTAGTAATAGCTGTTATAGAACTGGAGATATTGCTCCTCCAAAATTCTGATTGTGTCAGAAATGCAGTTGTGAGAAATTGGGGAAAGACATTTTTGGCATATTTTTGTGCCACCAAGGCCAACTAAAAATCACTGAAGCGAGCTCTGGCTGTTTCTGGGGTGGGCGTACCACCATTTCTCCTCAACATAATAGTACTTGCAACAAGGAAATTGCCGGAAAAGAAATGGCATGATCTGGAGGCTGGTACCAGAGATGAATGCCTTTGTATCGTGACTTTCTAAAGTGGTTGCCAAAGTTGAGGCGTGCATGTGTGTATCTCACAACAATGCTGTGATTGCAATCGACCCCTAAGTAATTAATTGTGCTCTTCACTTGTCTTGCACCTCAAAAGATTGAGAACAAAGTTTATTTCGTCAAGCTTTGAGATTCCACACGTTGTGGGACGCCGGTTTGTGACCGCCACTGCCGTCACACCACTAGCTTTGCTGTAAGGCTCGATCTATCTTGCCCTTGCTGGCTATCAACAAAAACTCCTTACGGATCACTTCCTCATCTGCACACCCACGATTATGCTGCCTGTGTGCAGCAGGAATCTTTTGAGAGGATCTGTGCTCACTCCTCGCTGTAGTGCTGAGCGCTGAGCTGGTTGCTGATCGTAGATAACAGGTTGTGATGATGCAGTGTACCCAGCAGCTTCAGATCTCTATCTTTTGCTCCCTCTTAGGCTGAAAATGTTGCACATCTCGAAATATGTATTCCTCATTTTGCACTGATGAACCTATCTCGGCCGTGACATTGGAACGGCGATGATTGATGTGCGATGCGTACGTTGCCGCATTTAAAGAACGTGACGCGACAACGTGGGAGACACGGTATCCCAATGAACACAAAGGGTGACGTTTTGACTTTTGGATAGACTTGGACTTGGCTTCCATGGAACTCATGTTGCCAACAGACGTAATACCCCAAAACTCTGGAAACCGAAACCTAGTTGCGATTGCTTCAAAATGGCTGCACCGCAACACTGCTTTAGGGCAGTCAAATCACGGTGTTTGGTTACAACATGAGGGTAGACTTTAAGGGACAGAAAATCTTGGAAAAAAACTTTCATTACATTCGAGTAAATGCAGTATTTCCACTGGCCTAGTTAATTCTGACAGCTTGCCTGATAATCCACAGCGTATGCAGAAAGTCACCAGCTAATCAATTAATCAGTGAGCAGTAACAGGTACCCTGTGTCTTGTTACAGTCACTAATGGATTTTTTTGGACTCTCTAGACACAGCTGAAATCGAAAGGTTAAATTCATGCAAAAAAAAGCCCCAATTCACGTTTCAGTTGCGAAGCAGCTGTAGAGAAAGGGGTTGATAGTTTTCTGCACATTCTGACTTTTTGTACTGCTTTAAATTAAGGGGTTATGAGAGTCTTAAATTTTTTTTATTTGTTAACATACTTTGGTGAAACTAAACTTTCAGGTATATCATAGGATGCTTCTTTTGGATATTCATTAAGATTTCAAATATTTAACCCAGAAGGAAATACGTATTTGGCAAATTAACATATTCTAATTAGGGTCTTAGACCCCCTCATCCAGGCATGTCACACGAAAACAGACAACTGATGGTGACTACTTTCATTAACTTGGTGTTCAGTGGCTGCTCTGCCACTGATGAGACAGGGTTCAGATGCAAAACCAAACATGCTGCAGTGTGCAGTGGATTGTGCCTACTGTATGGAGGTCCGCAAAACTAAGAGAAACATTTTAAAAAATCACGGAAGATTTAGCATGGGTAGTCCAAATTTGAATTAGGTGCACTAGCACTTCTGTTTCGGTTTGAGGCTTGGTAATTCTGTCCCAGGTAATTCTATCCCAGATAATTCTAGGAATTATTGCAGCTGCTTAATTTCTAATCTAAATTTTACCAAATAACTAGGTCTGGTGGCCTGCATCAACACAGGTATTTCGAAGATCTGGGGTGTGGGCACAGAGTATGGGCAAAGTTAGTTCACGTGTGTGCTTCTTGTGCGTCATTTTTGAGGTGGCCGCTTCAATCCTACGCAATACTTGTCTGTTGGAACCTAGAAATTGCATTTTTAAGCTGCTAGCGACAGGGAAAAGGCAGATGACTGCACGTACTACAGCATTCCCAAGGTGGCGTTTGCTGTGGCATAGTTTTGTTTTCACGCCTTCATTAGTTTGTGCTCATGTCTCAACAGTGATGAAGCTGCACCAGCTGTCAAGACAAGCTTCACGCTGACTGTAAGTGCGCTCGGCATTGACATAGGTGCAACATGCCGCAGGTCGCCGAACATGGTGACGGCGAAGCTGCTATTGAGTATAGAGTTCCTCTTTGGCTCCATTGCCATTCTGTGCGCCCCGATTGTTTTCTGTCAGAATGCTGGCACGGGTTGAACCACTATCTCTAAATGACATTCGTGACATAGCATGTGGGAAAGCTGCCACAGTTACGATGTAACAGCCAAGTTTCTGTTGCACGGGTTTCTATGGAAGCTTGGACAGGACTGGCTCACGAAGACATAGCAGCCAGGAAAACGCAGCATCCAAGAACATAACAGCAGAATTCTAGTTTTTTCTTGTTCCTTGTCGGTGACCGGCTGACTGTGCGCCACGCTGGCCTGCACAGTTTCCTTGTGTGGTGTGCCATGGTTAGAGGGTTAGGTTACCAATGTCTCCAATTACTTCAAGTAATGGCAAAGTTAGTCCAATAAGGATGATGCATTCCCACAGTAAAATATTTTGCCTGGGTCCTGTTTTAATGCAGTGGCATTAGAAAGAAAGTCATCGGAAAGAAAATGTGTCGTCAGTCAAACTTTGCTAGCTAACTGGAGGAAAATGACGTCACCTCCGGTAAAGGCATGAACAGCTTCTAATACTGTAGCTTGGCCAACACATTATGTAATTAGGTGTCCCTGTGAATTTTTTGGCTGTCCTTGGTTAAATCAAAAACCCTCTTAATTAGAATATTTGTGTGGTCCCGATGACTTTGAAATAAAGAAATTTTACTGTGCTTTTTGGAGACAGACATTTTTCTTGCTTCACCTAACAGGGTCCTGATGAGTGCCACTATCAATGCGGAGAAGTTTTCTGAGTACTTCAATGGTGCGTCCATCATCAGGATTCCTGGAAAGATCCATCCTCTGACTCAGTACTTTCTCGAGGACCTTGTGGCTGACAACTTAGTGCCCCAGGATGCCACTGCGAAAGGTAAGCGTGGCGATGTTTGGCAAGGGCATTGTCTGCCTTTGCCACATATCCCAAAAAGCAAAAAAGGTTTGGTTTTAAGATCCCAAAGCTGGGCTGAAAGGGACGCCATAGTGAGGGGTTGTGGATTAATTTAGACCACCTGGAGTTGTTTAATGTGCACTGACATCACACAGCACACAGGTGCCATTTCCATTTCACGCTTCATCAAAGCGTAACCACTGCGGTTGGAATTAAACCCATGTCCTCCGGCCCAGTATGCAAGTGCCCTAACCACTGTTCCAACCTGGCAGGTAGAAGTGCAAAAAAAGGAGTGGTAGAAGATGTGTTGTTGAACTGGGGATATATATACATTCTCTCCCATTTAACCGTGGCTGACACAGTTCAAAACTGCCAGACCCCACCCCGTGATCGCGTACGCCACCGAGCGCTCGCCGACCACGGCGGGCCTTGCTCTGAGGGATCAAAGGAACGGCACATTAACTGACACAAGCAGGCATTTATTGCTACAGCAACAATAACACCAGCTAGCAGCAAGGTACGCTAATGAATCAAGGTCGTCCGACTCACCAGCAAGGTTACGACCAAATGTTCGCCCACACTAGGACAAGGGATACTCCGAAGGCCGGACGGGACGACACGGAAGCCAGTCTTCCTGCCACGAACTCACCCCGCTGGCCAAGAGCGGAGCCGCGAGCGACACATCCGCTCGCGCCGACGATCCCAGCCAAACCTCCTCATGCCCTCTCCCGCGCGCGGGCTGCAAGCAGTCTCTTGCGCTGTGACGCTGGCACCCTCTATTGCTAGTTAATGTACCTGACAAGGGAATGTGTACCTCCTCGAAGCAAGGCTGCTGCTGCATGGTGCCTCGCAGGAAAGCAAACACAGGGGACTGCAGGGCAGGTACCCACAAAGATAAACACAAATCATTGGACAGCAATTCTCTTTTTGTCTTTGTGCATTTCGATGGACGTGAAATGCTGGAGCCCCATGCTCTGTGTGATGTTTGTGCACTCTAATGAACCTCAGGTCGTCAAAATTATCCAGAGCCCTCTGCTATGACATTCCTCATAGCCTAAGTTGCTTTGTGACGTTAAACCCTATAAACCTAACCTAAACTGCAGTATATACTCGCGTAATGAACCCACTTTTCTTCCAGAAAAGTTGACATCAATATGGGGGGATAGTTTATTACGTGGGAAAAAGTTTAAACAGATTTTTTTGGGAGAGTCAAAATTTCATATCATGCATCCGGCCACCCATCCATCCGTCAGTACATCCATCCACCCACCATCAACAAAAGCATGCATTCAGACAGCGGCGAACGCATCGTTCACACCGGAAGGCATTTGCTATATCACAGTGGGATACCCGGCGCGATGGCGAATTGCGGCGAGATAAAACAAACATACTGAACTCCGGCCATCAATGTCAGGTGCGCGTTGTTTATGCCAAGCTGAAAATAACACGCAGGACAGTGAGGGGTTAGGCATTTTTGCTATGTTTGTCTCTGATGCTTGAGCACTCGCTGGCTTTCTAAGCACACAGTAGCACAGACCGTGCCCAGCAAGCCACCACCACTAGTGCCTTCTGTTTAAGGGCGCACATCTTGGTGCTCTGCCAAGTTCGTAGAGCCCCCTCCCCTGGCATTTCGTTGGAGCTCTCCTCAAAATATAAACATGCCGTGGTGATATCAGCTCCCAGCGTATTGTCATGCTGCCAAGGTCTGCACTGCGGATGGCGCGAAAACAGGAATGGGGTACAAAAAGCTATCCATTTAAAAAAAATAATTTTCACTGACAAAAGTGGGGATGTGGGTGCTTTATGCAAGTGTGTTCATTACGCAAGTACAGTCGAACCCGCATATTTCGAATTATTGGCTGTATTCAACACAAAGATTATCCATTTGAAAATACTGTCTAAAAATAAAAAAACAGTTGCATAGTATATCGAACTCCAGTTTGGCCGGCCGTTTGATATTTCGAACACCGCACGGGGCCCCTGGAAAGTGCACTTTCCTCAAAGACACTCGCATCTTGGGTCGCACAACGCACGGTACGGAGGCGAGCAGCGACGTTTGCAAGCCATGCCTCCTCGGTAAAGGCAGAAAACCGGCTCTTAAGTGAGGGCAGCACCTCCTCACTGGTGAGGAAGACGAGAGAACTGGAAAGAGTGAGGCGTGGCCTCCATGCCTGGCGCCCCGCCGAAGCCGCGAGGCAGGAGTTAGTTTACGTGGTTGCACCCACTGTGCCCTATGACTGGCCTAACTAGCACCAATGGCGCATTTCCGCTGAGTTTTCTTCGTCTCTCTCCTTCATTTTCCTTTGTGCCTCCTTGACCGACTCCAGTTGACTCCATCGGCCAGTGTGGGGCCTGTCGCATTTTTTTTATGTGCGTGTTTTTGTTTCAGCGTGTCCGTTGTAGCGTGCGGGACTACTGTCATCTAGTGAGCTATGGCATCTACGAACGTAAAAAAGAGAATCGACTTCGCAACAAAGCTTGAGATGAGGCAGCACATTGAGAATGACAAAAGGAAGTTCGTGGTACACGCATTCGGAATTCCACTGAGCTCTCTAATCGCACTGTTCAAAAACAAGCAGGACATCACACTCAAAGCAGGCGAGCAAAGTCACTCGGGAGCTTGTCTTGTGCGCCCTGCTGTTTTCGACAAAGTTGAGAAGGTGCTGTATGTGTGTGGTTTCTCAAAGTCCGAGCGAAAAACATCCCTGTGGATGGCCCCATGTTAACGGAGAAGGCCAAATGGTTTGCCATGGCACTTGGTGAAGAGAACTTTTGTGATGGCACTGGGTGGCTGCAACAGTTTAAAGACCGCCACGGCATTGTGGGAAAAGCCAGTAGCTTTGGTTTTTAGATATCAAGGCAATTTCTCAGGTGTTAAACCTGCAGCGCTCTGACGCAGTTGGACTGGCTTGGTTTTGGCTCGTCTTGTATTAGAGTGGCTACAGCAGTGGGCCTCTTCGATTAACCGGGCTCGGGCAGCCCGCTGGCTGCCAGCAAGTTCGCCCCTGACAGGAAAGGCATCATAGTCACATGGTCTGGCGGCCACCGGAACCAGGAGTCGGCACCAGGAGTCAATTGAAAAGCTCCCCCTATGCAGAGCTGTGCAGAGCTGTTGTCAGAAAAATTGCTTTGCACCTTAAGTTTCTTTCTAAACTATAGCAACAATTTTTTTATTCACTTGTGAGAAACAACTGCTGGCCATGTTTGATAAGTCTAGGATACTCATAAATGTTAATGATGCTGCACTTTAACATGCTGCACTTTAAGTTTCTGTACCAAACTGTCTTATATAATTGGAATTTCTGCACTGTGTTCAAGGTGTATCCTAGTGATAGATCAAAACGTTGGGTTAACCAATTACAAAACTGGCTATGTTGGAATATGTGTAGTTAATTCATTTATGCCTTTGTCTACTGCAGTACTCGTTCCACACCTCTTCCTATCACGGATGAAGGCGATGTTGCCAGCCAAGCAGTATCTGCAGCCAGAAACACTCTTTGAATGAAGGTACGTATTTGCTCCTTCCAGTTTATATAATAAAGCTGTGCTCAATGGCTGCAATGGCAGCACCTGAGTCATACTTTAGGAGGCTCCCTGGTTTTGCTATAGTAGATTGCTACATCATCTATAGTGTTATCTCATCAGTGGAGCATAAAATTTGTGTTGTATTTGGTTTGCATTGTGTTGGTCATTAATTGTCTATTTCTGATGCTTGAGCAGGTGTTTGTTGAGTAAACTTCAAGTCATGATTAAATTTCACAAGTTATGGGTACATTCAGACTTCTTGTTTACTGATACCCAATTTGAGAATTAGTTTGTACTGATGTTTATCACACCAGTGGAGTCTGTGACAGTATATTACAGTTGCTGATGAGAGAACTAAAGATTAGCTGCAGGAGTCTAATAATAGAGCTGTGGTGAATGTAAAGGCTACAAGGAAAATTCTGGAATTGAATTAAAAACTAAATGTTGGCTGCAAATGAGATTACTTCTACTACACTTATACACGCCAAATTTGAGCACATTTTATTCGAAGAAATTTAGCGCTATGGCTGCCTGTGTACTCCTGGTATCAAACTAGCTTGTCGATTTTGGGTTGCAGCTTTTCTCAGATACTCATATCTATGAATACTGCAGTCATAGTCACGTGCCAGAGGGGGTCAAGAGGGACAGTGGCCCACTGAATAGACAAGGCGAAGGGGTGCACAAATTTTTTACCATATTGTTTCCTGCTATCCAGTAGACCATGAATTTTGGCCCCGTCTTTATGGAGAGGTCTCTGCACGCCTTTTTTTCAGATGAGAGCTTTCGTTGTACATATGTGTGTGCATATAAGAAAATAGGAAGAGTTAACTTGCATCCTTAATTTTGTGAAGTTTCATTGCTGCATCCTATTTTCATATTTAAATATTGTCACGTGGTGGTGGAGGTGCGGGGTAGACGTCCTTCTTTGTTATGTTGTTCAAGCGGCGGTAATCCACGCAGAATCGAAGTGCGCCGTCTTTCTTTCTCACTAGAACAACCGGTGCCGCCCATGGGCTGTTTGAAGGCTGGGTGACGTCGTCGCGAAGCATTTCTTTGACTTGGTCCCGGATGGCTTGTCGTTCTCGCGGAGACACACGATAGGGGCTTTGACGGAGAGGTCGGACGTGTTGATCCGTTATAATGCGATGCTTGGCAATTGGCGTCTGTCGCACCTTCGGCGATGTCGAAAAGCACTCACTGTAGTTTTGAAGCAGATTGCGGATCTGGTCTTGTCTGCTCCGGTGCAGGGCTGGGTTGATGTCGAAAGTGGGCGAGTTCTCTTGGTAAGGCGGATCTTCTGCGGAGGGGTCGGAGAGGGCGAAGGAGTCTTGTACGTCAGATATTTCGTCGTAGAAAGCAATCGTCGTTCCTCTGTTAATATGCCGGTATTCTTCGCTGAAGTTAGTCAGCAGTACTTCGGCCTGGCCATTGCGGAAATGTGCGATGCCTCTTGCGATGCTGATTCCTCGGTCTAGTAGCAACTGCATGTTCCCCTCGATGATGGCTTCAGTGTTTATGGCTTTCGTGGCGCCTACGGTCACGATAACACTTGAACGGGGTGGGACGCTCACTTCTTCCTCCAGGACACTTAGGGCAACGTGATTTTTCTGAGTTTTCATCGAAGCGATGGCTTCGTCCGTCGAAAGCGTGATCAGCTTGGATCGCAGGTCGATGATCGCTTGATGCTCATTAAGGAAATCCATACCCAAGATCACTTCGCGGGAGCATTGCGGTAGCACAACAAAGGTCGCAGGATAGGTATGTCCTTTGACAGTCACTCGCGCTGTGCATCGTCCTGATGGCGTAATGAGGTGGCTTCCAGCGGTGCGAATTTGTGGGCCGTCCCAAGCTGCTGTGACTCTTCATCGCTGCTTCAACTGCTGTCACCACCACGTGACATCTGGTGGAGGTGCGGGGTAGCCTTCCATGTTCCGGACGCCCCCTTCAAGTCGTGAAGCCAGCCCTGAGCGCTTCGCACCCGAGGACGAGCCAGCCGACGTCTCCAGGGAGAGGAGCCTGAGTTCGGGAAACTGCCGGACCGCACAAGACAGCGAAAAGACGCGGCTACGAGCACCACAATCTCGCCGAAGATGTCGACACCGATCATACTGCAGCAGCCGCGGGTGCCGCCAACTTTCAATGGATCCCTAGGCGAAGACCCTGAAGAATGGTTGGATCAATTTGAGCGCGTGGCGTCATTCAACAAGTGGGATGATGCGGCAAAGATTGGACACGTTTTTTTCTCATTGGATGGCTCCGCACGCACGTGGTACGAAAACTACGAGTCGTCCCTTACGACATGGGAGCTATTCAAGAGAGAACTATTGAAGGTATTCACCAGTGTCGTGAGGAAAGAAAGAGCTGAACGACTCCTCGAGTCCAGGATCCAGCTTCCGAATGAGCCCGTCCGCAGTTACGTCGAGGAGGTGAAGCGCCTATTTCGCCGTGCCGACCCCGGGATGACCGAGGAAAAGAAAGTTCAGTTTTTAATGCGCGGCGTAAAAGAACAACTCTTTGCAAGCCTCGTCCGCCAGCCGCCAAAAACAGTCGAGGAGTTTATGCAAGAAGCCTGCACGATTGAGAATACCCTCGACGTCCGAGCTCGGCAGTACAATCGTCCGTCCTCTGCCTGTGCAATCCGTTCGGACACGCCGGCCACCACCAGCGACAGCTTGCGGGAAGTTATCCGCGAAATCGTCCGAGAGGAGCTACGCCGATTACTGCCATCTTCCCCACAGCCACAAGCAGCGACTCTGATGGATGTGGTACGGGAAGAAGTGCAACAGGCACTTGGCACCCCGACGGCCACAGAACCCCAGGCCATGACCTACGCCGCTGCAGTAAGTACTGCTCAGCCCCAGCGACAACCCCCCACGTCCTCCCCGAGATGAGCCAATCGTTCCACAACGCCGCCTCCCAGCCCCCGCCCGCCCGCCCAGCCTATGACCGACGCTCAAGCCCCAGGAAATGCGACGCCTGGAGGACTTCCGACAACCGGCCGTTGTGCTTCCATTGCGGTGAGGCCGGCCATATTCTTCGTCACTGCCCGTACCGACGTATCGGTCTACGAGGATTTGCCGTTAACGCCCCACGACCACGCTTTGGACAACGTCCGCACGAAATCGACGAGTACCTGCGTCGAGAAGAGTACACGCCGAACCGCTTTTCGTGCTCACCATCGCCGTCAACCTCGCGCTTTGCGTCGCCACGCCGCAGCTACGCAGCCGCGGTACGAGGAAGGTCGCCCAGCCCCCGTAGGGGAAACTAAAGGCAGCAACCTCTGGAGGTGAGGTTGCTCACGAGCTAAACGCCGAAGTTCCTCCACCGACCACGCCCCATGAAGACGCTGCACCCGCGACGCCGCATGAAGAACCGACACTCGCTGCACCGATGCCGCACACAATGAGAACCTCGACCACGACGCAAGCTACCTTGAAATCGACGCCGCCACCCAGAGGAGCTTCGACCACACGCCCAACCCGTGACTCGCATACGCGACGAAACCGTGACCCGACGCCGAGAACGACATGCAATGCAAGAGCCAGGACCTCCGACCTAGAAGTGACTATCGACGGCCGGAAAGTTACCGCTTTAGTCGACACAGGAGCCGATTACTCGGTGATGAATGGAACATTCGCTGCGCAGCTCAGAAAAGTCACAGCGGCTTGGGACGGCCCACAAATTCGCACCGCTGGGGGCCACCTCATTACGCCATCAGGACGATGCACAGCGCGAGTGACTGTCAAAGGACATACCTATCCTGCGACCTTTGTTGTGCTACCGCAATGCTCCCGCGAAGTGATCTTGGGTATGGATTTCCTTAATGAGCATCAGGCGATCATCGACCTGCGATCCAAGCTGATCACGCTTTCGACGGACGAAGCCATCGCTTCGATGAAAACTCAGAAAAATCACATTGCCCTAAGTGTCCTGGAGGAAGAAGTGAGCGTCCCACCCCGTTCAAGTGTTATCGTGACCGTAGGCGCCACGAAAGCCATAAACACTGAAGCCATCATCGAGGGGAACATGCAGTTGCTACTAGACTACCTGACCCGCTACGCCGAGGCGAAAGCCCTACCGAACGGAACAGCAGCAGAAGTGGCCAAATTTTCGTGGAGTGCATTCTTCTTCGACACGGCGCCCCCGATGTGCTCATCACAGACAGAGGAACCGCATTTACGGCGGAACTCACGCAAGCCATCCTGCGCTACAGCCAAACCAGCCACCGGAGGACAACTGCATACCATCCGCAGACCAACGGACTGACCGAGCGCCTGAACAAAACCATCGCCGATATGCTCGCTATGTATGTCGATGCCGAACACAAAACCTTGGATGTCATCCTGCCTTACGTAGTCTTCGCCTACAACACCGCAGTGCAGGAGACCACCCAGATGACGCCTTTTAGGCTCGTCCATGGCAGGGATGCCACGACCACGCTAGACGCCATGCTGCCCAACGTTACAGAAGAAGAGAACGTCGACGTTGCCGCCTACCTTCAACGCGCAGAAGAAGCTCGAAGGCTTGCCCGATTACGGATCAAAGATCAGCAGCGGTCCGACGCCAGACGCTACAACCTACGAAGACGCAACGCGGAATACAAGCCAGGAGACCAAGTCTGGGTGTGGACGCCCTTCGCCGCCGTGGATTGAGTGAAAAGCTTTTGCGCCGCTATTTCGGCCCGTACAAGGTTCTTCGTCGGCTGGGTGAACTGGATTATGAAGTCATCCCTGACGCAATGACTGCATCCCAGCGACGCCGCGTCCGACCAGAAGTTGTCCATGTAGTCCGTCTGAAGCCGTATTATGCGCGCTAAAGGCCGCTGCATTTCCATGCTCTATTTTCGCAAGATCCGTTTTTTTTTCCCTTACTAGTCGCATTATTTGTTTTAATGCATCGGGTCGATGCTCCTTTGAGAGGGGAGTAATGTTGCCAATATTTGCAGTGTTTGTTCGTTTTTCAAATCTGCCGCGACACCACCTTATCGCTTTGTTTGCGACGCAAGACGCGACTAGATTTATCTCGATTGATCGCAGCCAGGCAAAGCTGATTCTACGTTGTTCCGGAATGTTCTAGTAACTTTGCGCCCTTTATCTCGAATGTTCGCTATCAGCTTTAAATTGAGCACGGCCGACAGCGGCGGGCATTCTGTTCGACGACCGCCGAGCACGCTTGTCGCTTCGCCGCCACCGAGTGATTCAATCCATTTTGGGTGCAAGTCAGCCCAATAAACAGTTCTTTTAGAAGATCCTTTCGTCCGTCTTCATCGCTGCTTCAACTGCCGTCCCCACCACGTGACAATATAAAAGCAAAATTGAATCCATATATGTAATTGGGACTTGCTGCAGTGTTTTCAGATTGGCACAATACGCAAAGCACAAATGAGTTTGAAAAATAGTACTTGTTTGAGCTTGAAAAAACCAGTCACAAAAGACAAGGAACAAGAGAAGGAGTGTTCACGCCACAGCGACTGGACTATCAACTGACATTTATTAGAATACCATAGTCCCAGCAAGGCCAGCAGAGCATGCACAACAGCAGCATCACAAATCATAGCGCATAGACATGCAAGATGTCACATCTACCATGACCGACCGAAAGAAGCAAATTCTTTCTCAAATAAGCGCACCGAGGTTGTGCTAATGCAATCATGGCCCAACAGACTGATAAGTTATGCTTCCAAGATTTCTCGCTCTTTTCCCTTGCCTCTACCAAGAATCGTTACATTGCTGAACAGTGGATAACACCCACATTCATTGCAATGGCAAGGCAAGTTGGCACCATCATCGGGCCCCAGGGAGGAGTGGTGTTCACGCAGCTGGTCACTAATACACCGACCGGTTTGGCCTATGTATACTCTCGCATGTGAGGGGGAACCTTTACATGACCTGTGCAACACACGCTGTGAAATGTTTCTCGCGCTACATTGTGCAAACGTGTTCCTTTCCCTACCTCGAGAAATGCGCGAGCACTGACCCGAAAGCTTGCAAGGAGCAGAAAACAGCACACTCACTCCCTGCTTGGCCGCAACTTTTTTGATGTTGTGGCTCAGTTTATGCACGTACGGCATAACCTCGAGTTTCTTCATTCAGTTGCCCCAGCATCAGTCCACTTCGTTCACCTTCAGCAACTTCTCTTGTTTTTTTTGTTTTTGTTTTTTTAGGGGAGACAGCGCAATGAAACACGGACACACGAAGAACGGACACACACGAGCGCTGACTCACAACTGAAATTTATTTTGAAGAAAGGATGCTTAAATAGGAGACATGCGAGGGTGCTTAACAGGGCTGCTGCAGCGATAACCGCCAATCAGTGTGGTCGCGTCACAAAATTTCAAAAACAGCAACGAATGAAGTAAGTGATAAAAAACGGTGTAAAGGGCCGCAAAAAGGTGGTCAGGTGACAATAACAGGACCAATGGGGGGGGGGGGGGGGGGAGCATTAAAACCATGAGGGACACAGATGTGAAAATACAGGTGAAACATAAAAATGAAAGACGTACAGGCTTTAAAAGCGTGCCCAAAAAGGGGGGGGGGGAGATAAAAGCGGTAAAATCTTAAGACGCAGCGAAGGATAAAGCAAGATAAAGGCACTACCAGCAAGGGATCACAGAATCATTAGGCTATAGGTTGCACAAGAAGACTTAAGTGTTCATCAGGCCACCCAGAAAATTTAGCTCTTTTTCCGACTCACTAGTCCGAGAAGTTCTACGCCGTAGAACTTCTCGGACTAGTGAGACAGATAGGGCAACGAGCTGCCGACTCTGACAAAGCCAGATGCATTTCCGAAGGTGTCGATGCCCTGCAAAGACACCGAACGTCCACCAAGAAGTTCCCGCTGAGCCAAACCGTCACTTTTCTTCGAGCCAAGGGCCTGTTTCTGGTTCAATCCGGCAAGGAAGGCGGTTTCACGGTGCTCCCGGCGGGTGACTTCAACTCAAGAGCCACTAGCGCCCTACAGACTGTCTTCCATAGAAGAGACGATGTCAACCTTCCCAAGGTGAAGAAGCAAGCTGCGCGCCTTTGTAAGTCACTCAAATTGGACAATCTGGCCAGTAGAATTCAGTCTGCAAGTCGTCTCAGCGGGAACGTGTTCTTCTCCGCAAAGACCCATAAGCCTGGGACCCCCGTTTCGCGTTATAGTTTCTGAAAACGAATCTTGGCAAAAGTCGGTCGCAGTTTTCCTTAGGGACAAGCTGAAGTTAATAACCATCGATGACCCTTTCGTGGTCAACGGATCAGATAAGATCATCGAATATTTAAACACTATCCATGAAAGCAACTTAAAAGCAATTTCCGTAGACATAAAGGATTTGTATTACTCGTTACCGCATAACGAATTAATGCTCTGCATTGAAGCTGCTATTGATACTTTCGGAGCAATAAGTTTCCAAAATGATGTCGGTCTTTCCGCCCGTGATTTTTTGCGACTTTTGGACTTCTACCTAAAATCAACATTCGTTACTTGGAATGATCACAAGTATATTCAAAAGCAGGGTGTGTGTATTGGGTCTTGTGTAGCGCCCATTCTAAGTGAACTTTTTCTAGCCCAACATGATAGAAAGCTGCATGACTTGATTGCTGAGACGGCTGTGGTAAAAATTTTTCGATACGTTGACGACTATCTCGTCCTTCTAAACTGCAGCCAGGAATCTTTCACTTCAGCGGTGTCGCAGGCCCTTTCCTTATTTGACCGATGCTTGCCTCTCCCTTTGACACATGAAACACCCAACGATCAGTCGATCAGATTTCTTGACCTTAATCTCCAATTTTCGGATAACCACACCTGCTGGTCTTACCAACCTAGAGGCAAAAAGCCACTCCTGCCCTTCAAGTCAGCTCACACAAAACTTGTCAAGCGGGGCATAGTAAAGCTGGGTTTCCAAAACGCGCTGCAAAAATCATGTGAGCATTTATTCCTGGACAGCTTCGACAACCAGACCAATCGTCTTTTAACAGCAGGCTACCCTTTGCATCTGCTTGTATCAGTAGCCGGCTCCATGATCAAGAAGCCCCGGCCACACCTCGGACCTGCTGCTTCAAACGATAACCGCAGAAATTTTGTGGCAATGCCCTACCTCCACACCATCGGCCATCGTCTAAAGAAAGTCGCACAGCGCGCCGCGTGGATGTGTTCTTCACGGCTCCCAACAAGCTTTCCGCCCTCTGTTCCAAAGTGAATAACCCGCCAAAAACCCGAGGGTGTAGGGTGGCACACTCTGATCAATATGTCCCCTGTGATTTAGAAATAATTTACTCCATCCCAGTGTCATGCGGGAAGAGGTACATCGGTCAAACGGGAAGGTGCATCAATATCCGCCTACAAGAACATCAAAACAACGTAAATAGTATAGCAATTTCTGGGCACCTGGCTAAGCACTGTAAGAAGTGCAAAATCACAGAAGACAGACACTGAAAGAATCTGCACCCTGACTTTAATCGCTGCACCACTATCGGCCGAGGACGAGATAGGTTGACGTGGGAAATCCTAGAAGCCTCCAAATTCATCAAGCTGGTGAACAATGCGTGAGCACTGCATCCCTCTCCTTGTCGGAAAAAGAGCTAAATTTTCTGGGTGGCCTGATGAACACTTAAGTCTTCTTGTGCAACCTATAGCCTAATGATTCTGTGATCCTTGCTGGTAGTGCCTTTATCTTGTTTTATCCTTCGCTGCGTCTTAAGATTTTACCGCTTTTATTCTCCCCCCCCTTTTTGGGCACGCTTTTAAAGCCTGTACGTCTTTCATTTTTATGTTTCACCTGTATTTCACATCTGTGTCCCTCATGGTTTTAATGCTCCCCCCCCCCCCCCCCCCCCACCCCCCCCCCCCCCCCCCCCCCCCCATTGGTCCTGTTATTGTCACCTGACCACCTTTTTGCGGCCCTTTACACCGTTTTTTATCACTTACTTCATTCGTTGCTGTTTTTGAAATTTTGTGACGCGACCACACTGATTGGCGGTTATCGCTGCAGCAGCCCTGTTAAGCACCCTCGCATGTCTCCTATTTAAGCATCCTTTCTTCAAAATAAATTTCAGTTGTGAGTCAGCGCTCGTGTGTGTCCATTCTTCGTGTGTCCGTGTTTCATTGCGCTGTGTCTCCCCTAAAATGCATTACCAACTAGCCCGGAACCTTGCTCTTCTGAACTTCTCTTGTCCCTTTTCTTTGGCGACTGGTTTTTTCAAGTTTACAATGTACGAACTGGCCCGCAATTCGACCCTTCTGAGTACTTGTTTTGCTCATTCGCTTTAATGTTTTTAGTGCACTGTTAGTTTTAACTTCAAAGTCAGATCATTTTCTTTGAGCAACAATTTGTTCTTAACAGAATCACACTTGTGATGTCCTTTTTTTTTGTCATATTCGAATTGATTTTTTCTTGGACATTCATGGAATGCAACATTTAGGATATGGATTCTCAGAGGGCATCAGAAAATTTTGATATATATGTCAACAGAACCCTTACCTGAACCATGTTGTCGGTGTGATGTAGAGAAAGCTATACAAAGGTTGTATTTGGCAGGAAGGTCAACTGCACGAGTCTTGTGATTTACTCTGATATCAATTCTATGGGCCGCAGATGGAGAATGTAAGGGAGAGGTTGAAGCTTTCAGACATTACTGCAGTTAATAAGCATGTTTGAAGTCCACTGACAACAATCCCTGAGAGAAGCAGCCGAAAGTAGCATATTCTAGCACTATGGAGTGCTTAGCAATCATTGCCTGTCGTACACTGCATAAAATTCTTTGTTTGTTCACAGTAGAGATAAGGCAATTTGCTTCGCCTGGACATACATTAGTAAAAGACATAAATGAAATGCGTGTCACATCTTATATACTTCAGGCAACAAGGCAGACCGAGATTTTTTTTTTTATTACGCAATGCTACATCAAAAATGGCAGTTTTTTATTCTTCGTGTATTTTTCTCTCACAGTAATCTGCCAAATTTCTGTAAATTATTTTGTTTCTACTGTGCACTGTATTGCCATTGTTTCCTTTTTAGGAGCCGTCAATCTGCAATACTCTCGCCTGCGGCCAGTGCTGACGACAGCAGGGATGCACTATTTCGAGACTTTACACAGAAGTCACTGTGATATTTTTAAGTTTTATTTATAATGTTATAGCTTTATTTTGAACTTTTTATTTTGTAGTTCTACAGCACAGACATAACTAAATGACAATTTTTTCCCCATTGCTCTTTTACTCACCCTATATTAATTTGCATTGTTTCTCTGGGAATTTACACAAACATGCTCAACTTCTGTGTCATTTTTTAACATTGCCAATTTAATGATGTGCTCATTTTCTGCCACACATGCAGTTGCATATACAGGAGTCTGTATTTATCTTTGAGAAAAAGTCTCAAGCTTAGTTTTGTTTCCATTGCATTGTATTGGATCATTTGGTTCTTATAAAGCTTTGACGTTCATGCTAGGTGTATTGTCTATCTTTCTGCATGTATTATTTGACTTGTGATGCAGTGCACCTCACTGCTGAAGTCAGGTGCAAGTGCACCACACTGCCATGCTTACTTGCTGCCATTGAGGGGCTGATGTACTTGTGCATGTTTCACTGCATATGTTCCATTACACTGTATTCAAAAAACAGTCTGGTTAGGGATAGCAGCTGTGTTAGCTCATGGCAGTGGTTGTCTTCACACTGTCATAACTGAAGACTACTAGGTGCTATGTGCAAAGACTGGAGATTATCCCCGGCATCACTGCCGACACAATATTCATTCTTGTATACAGGGCGTTTCACTTAAGAATTTATGCAATTCTTAAAAACAGAGTTTTTGAGTTAGAAGAGCAATTTTTTCAACATAATGTTGCCAGCAGTGTAATGCATCAGAGTACAACTAAGATGTGCTAATTAGCAGGCTGGTTAACTAATACTCAGTAGTCAACTTTTTAGCTATTACTGTTGGGTTCCTAATTATTTAGAAGCATATAGCCCACTGTAAGCAATATCGATATAAGTTTTTAGAATTTCAGAAAAGCGGCTGCCCTCAGCACTGTGGCTCAACAAATTTTGGCTACATCTCGCCGAAATCCATGCGCTGTCGAGACGCTTGCAGGAAAGCAATCTCTCCAGTGCACGTAACTCGGCAATAGCCAAAATTTGTTGGGCCACTGCTCCTAGGGTAACCACATTTTCGAAAACTTAAAAAGTGATATGGATATTGCTTACAGTGGGCTATGCCTCACAATAATTAAGGAGCCTAACAGTAATAGTTATAAAGTTAACTATTCATTATTAGTTGAGCAGCTGCTAGTTAGTGCGTCTTAACAGTATTCTGATGTACTACATGGCTGACAAATCTATTCCGAAAAAAGCGCTCTTCAAACTCAAAAAGCCCATTTTAAGAAATTGCTGAAAATTTAGGTGAAACACCCTGTGTACAGTTATACGCAGCAATGTTAAAGGGAAGTTGAAACGGTTTTCAAATCGCATGAAACGCTGTGGTCAGGAAGAAAGGACTTTGAAAATCGTGTGCAAATTTTTTCCCGATTTGGTCCTAAACAGAGCTGCAACCGCTTCTTAAAAACCCGCCGCCGGCATGCCCTCTTTGCTTCCGGAAGCACTGGGTGGGCCATCGGTGAGAGGAAGAACTGGCGGAAGTGACGCCATTCACTTAGAGTCGGCCAGTCGTCTGGCTGCGCTTGCTTCGTTGCGGCCCGCGCTTTGGCAAACCACAGATCAACGTAATCTTGCCGTTTACTTTCTCTCCAGTGCCATTTACTTTCTCTCGTTCGGGCTTTCCGTGTAATGCTTGAAGCTTGTATATAAACCAGTTTTGGCATGGTACTTCTTTCGAACAGCGCTGTGCACACAGCTTGGCAGAATCCGTCGATTTTTCTCCCCCAGCCTCTTCCACGTTAACCAGACAGTCTGGTGGTACACAGCATGCCAAAACTACCTGCACAAAATATGTGCATCGATATTTCTCTTTTCGTTATATTAATTTCTTACCTGTTTGTAAACTCTTTGCCTTTTCCAGCTGGTTCACATCCATGCTGAGCTAAGGCCACTTCCAGCACTGTCTTTAAGGCTCACAGTCTTGAACTCTTTTGAGCTCGTTACGCACTGTGTGCCTTTTGCTTTTTCCTGATTGCTTGCATCTCATGGCAGCACAAGCAATTCTCTTAATCATTCATCAGCGTGCAGCAAATGCAGCTGCACCTAACTGAAGAAAAAAAGCAATTATATAAGCCTAGTAAACTTGAGCAAAGCAAACATTGACATTCATGAGCGCTTGGTCATGGCTGACGATCAACAGTGGCACCAGAATTCGTGCTAATTTGTCCTTGAGTCAGAAGGGCAAAGATGTCGAGCCGCGGTACGCATACATGTATACCATCCACAAGTAATTCTGCTGGTTATTTCGATATGCAACAGCAGCAACTATATCTTGTAGCACACTAGTTTTGATGAATAGCACTGCAAGCTCCGAAACGCAGCTATAATTATTGTTCAAAAGCTTGTTCAGCATGCAAAAGACAACGCACGGAGGTAAGTGCAGAAGCTTCATCGTTGAACAATAGCCTTAACATGCGACAGAAGGAAAGCGCACACGGGAGCTTCCTTCCAGCCACCTCTTCTCTTTGCACTGCATTACAGCAATGAACCCTCTCCAACTCATCTATTTTTGCATTCTTTTGCAGTTCTAAAAGGCCTTTGGGAGTAATTGGCAAGCAACTCTAAATAAATGGACAAATGCTTTATCTCGCGCGACTCTTGTAAGCATGTTGGTGATCCGATTTAGATCATGTTTACAGGCGTTACAAGAAGTTGGTCAAGAGAAAAAAACAGCAAAAAAAGACGCAGGACCAGGAGAAGACACACACAGACTGTCGCCGAAATGATGTTGGTGGCCAGGCTTTTATGCAGCAGTGGTACACAACAACGTTTTGGCGCAATTTTCTTTTTTTTAATTGCCACTTGCATATGCACCTACGCAAAACATACGTATCAGTCGAGATTTGGTTTTCGTGTTACCCTGGTAGGGCGTGAAAGGCCCATACTGGGTTAATGAAATTTCCGGCTTGCAGGCGCCGCCATGCAATCGCTCCTCTATTCCTTAGCTTCTTATCCGGTGATGGCACCAGTTTTCTGTCCAGTAGTCTGTAGTTCACAATAATTTCGGAATAGGTTTGCGCACACTCGTCCAGGTTCCGGCAGGCCGGCAGTTCCACGGTTACCCGGAAGCAAAGAATATGGGAATGCGCTGACTCCCAACAGTCGACGAAGATATTGACAGCAGAGAAAGCTGGGAAGCCCTGCTGCACAGCGAAGAACCCGCTCGGCAGAAACAAGCCAATCCATCTGGCGGCTGAGGCCACGAGGAGATAAAATTTCTTTGTTGCCCTTTAGTCACAGAGGTTCTGGCCCCCCGCCCTCCAGGCCTGCGTGCCAGTGGTGATGAGTAGTAAAGGGTCTTCATTTCTGGTGGAAATAAAAGCTGTCATCCATCCATCCAGCCAAGATTTCCACGTGAAAATGTCGCGACGTGACTTTCGCTGCCGGCGCACTCTATGGCATCTTTGTTTCTACCGTTTCCTGAAGCTGCTGATGGCTTGAACATGCATGGTGAAAGTCCAAACTGTTCAACATTGCTTGAATTATCCATAATTTCTAAAACATAGTCCTTAAAAGCCAGCTGAAGCAACGCGTTACGCAGCAATGCCACCGGTGCCAGCCAGAGATCCCCGTGGATGACATAACAGTCCCGGCCAATTGCGGGCAAGAGCAGCGTTCGGTGCCCTGAGGCGATGGGCCGTGTTTTTGTCTAAAAAACTGCTTTTTACATTTATTTCCGCTCTTTTTGAAAGATATTCTTTTTCAGCTGACTAAAAGCTATAAAATGACCTAGAGAAATCATTTTTTTCGAAAAGTGCTTCAGCTTCCCCTTAATTATGCGCTAAGGCAGCCATCTAATGCTGTTGCGTAAACAGTGCCTATAAGTAACAGTACACACATAAAGCGTTGCTAAAACGTGTGCTTAACGTTACATGAACGTTTCTTGTTATGTTACGGTTTCTTAGTCTGTTGTTTCTAGAAACATCTCACAAGCACAAAAAGGATACTAGCAAGTTTCAGATAACGTTGCTGGTAACATTGCCACAATGAATTGCGCTACTTGGGTTGATGATTCATTCATTGTGACTTTCCCACCCAGTAACCATATATTCTCTCACAGGTTTTTGCTGTTATTTTCTCCCACCTTTGCTGTCTTCCGGTGTCATATTTGTGCTTTCTACTCATGTCAAGTAGCATGCACAGACTAATGAGAGCAAGTGACTTGCAACTACTAAGTCACCCTCTCCATTTGCGAGTGGGTGAAGACAGTTTAGTATTTGCTTCTTTTTATTTTCAATAATGCAGCTCATTGTCTATTTCAAGATGCTACCAATGTTTGCCATCTCTTCTGTGCACCTTGTGTGTAATTATGAGTGAAATACGTGTTTTTAAAATTTACACAATTTTCAAGTGAATGCATGGAGCAGAGGTATTCAAGCCTTTCAAGAAGAGCTGGAATGAGTCACTATTTTTTTCGTGCTTGAAGTTTTATCGCTAGTGTCTGAACACTATGAAAGATTTGGGGTATTTGCTCATTTTCTTCTCATGGCATTATGCTTTTATGGGAGCAGCCTCATCCAGTTGCATTCTAGTCTATTTGTGGCGAGAAGTATAAAAAAATGCTCAAGAAGGAATGAAATGAAGTTATGGGAATAGTTGGTGTATTTTCTCATTGTTTTTCAGGTTGAAAGCCGATCTCATATTTGCTAGAGGGTTGAAGTATCCAATCCAGCAGTTTGTGAATAACGTGATGTCTAACCTCTCTCCCTCTTTAGGCCCTTCTCACTAGTTTTATTTGTTGTTTCACTGTTTAGTACTTGTAGTGTATTCTGTGACTGTTATTTTAGACATTCATTGCGAAGATGAAACTCTGCCGTTGAACCCCTTGCAATTGTGCGTAATTATTGTTTGAGACCTTATGGATCAATAATAATATAGAAATATCCTTGTCACTTACAAGGCTGGCATCCTTGCATGTTTTATCTACACCGAAGAGCCAATTTTCAGTTGCTACGCTGGTTAAAACTATTCCATAACTGCAGGGCCTCACATTCGTGCTTTCTTATAGTTATGCATCACACGTTCTGTTTTTTTTTTCCAAGTTTGATGTTGACACGATTGGAAAGGCTGCATCACTGTGTGTGTAAACACTAACACTAGCAGCAGCTGCAAGTTGAAATGTGTTTTGCAGGGTCTTGTTTGTTTTCATGTGCTTTAGGGAAAGTGGTGCTAAACACAATTGTGTGCTTGCAATTTAACCTTGCACTATGGGCAAGTTGGTGCCTCTCAACTAGCAAATAATGAATGCATGCTTCTCTTTTTGTAACAAGTCATGCAATGACATGTGATGTTTGTAGTTTTTTTGCTCAGTTCAGCTAAATATGCATGCCTAAAAGTACAGCTACAAGTACATGAGAACGACATGCCTAGCTTAAAACAGGACAGCTTTTATTTTAGGTCTGCATGGCCTTAAGCAAGGCTTGGTTGTTTGATGTGGACAATATCTGGCCAGCTTTATTTAGGGTATCCTCACCATTCATTAAGTCTCCTATAGACAGGCCAGCTGTTATCAATGCATTGAGGCATACCCTTTGTTTCTAAAGAAATCTATGCTTTATTTCCGCAGGTTTGGCTGCACCTAAGCTTTGCTGCAGCTCGTCTCCTCAAACAAAATCTCAAGGAGGCAGGTTGGGTTCCTGTGCCCTGAGTGTGGCTTTGCTACAGTGTATTCCTCCAGCTTAAAGAGACACCAGAGAATCCACACTTTAGAACGTCTTACCAGTGCAGCCATTGCAACAAGGCCTTTATAGCTACAGGAAAGCTGGCGAAGAACTTCCCATACGGGTGAGAAGCCGTACCAGTGTGATCATTGCAGCAGGAGCTTCACATGGAGGTCCACCCTGGTGGAGCACCTCCTTATCCACACACGCGAGAAGCTGTTTAGGTGTCATCTGTGTCCCAAGGCTTTTGCACAAAAAGCGGGCCTATTTCATCATGTACGATCTCACAAGAGGGGAACTCTGTACTATTTTTTTTTACACAAGTCGATTTTCGCACAGGCTGTTTTTGAAGTTCTTTGAGAGTGCAGATTATTCTTCTAAAGGCATTTGCTGTTGAAATATGTTGCAGGGTGTTCTGCCAGCATTTAGTGCTGCACTTGTCAGCAATTGTGCATTGCAAGAACCTGCCAATTTTGTCGTGATATCTTTGTTGGAAGTATCAAGGAGGATATTTTGACATAAATCATGTTGACACTATCTGATATGTGGTGTAATTTCTTTAGGGGAGTGTGAGCTGTGGCAAAATTTTAAAGGTGAAGGACTGTGAAGAGACTTGCTTTTTCAGACATGAAATGAGAGTAGCAGCATTAGCTCTGTTTGTTCGGTGGCAATGCTTTGTTTTGTTTCAGTTTTACCTCTTATTTGCTTGTAAAAACAGTAATGGTTAAAAAACCAGTTTTGAAAAATCAGAAGTGTGCACAGTGTGTGCGTTGAGAGGCTGATGCCTTTTTTCAACGTGCTTTAGTTTTCAAAAGTGGTTGAGAGAAACATTTTTCTTTGTTTTTGTATTGTATACAACAATTTTTCAGGAAATGTGTCTCTGGCACTTTCTTTTTTGCTGTTGTCTTATAAATTAGAATGGGGGATCCCTGTCTTGAAATGATTCATTGTATTTATTGTGGCCATTCCAATGGAAATGCAGTCATCACTGCCTTCTCATTTTTAGCTGTCTATTGCACTCTATGCATTGTATCTCAGCAGAGCATGCTTCAGTGTTTCAAATCGTGTTGACGTCCGCTGCTTGTACTTTACTGGTAGAAACGAAGATATAGCACTTGGTGACAGATTTTTCTTTATCCTGATTTGAAGAGTTTTTGGTTTGCCATTTAATCTTGTATTTCTCCCTCAGTGATTCTTGACAGGCAGTTTTCTCTTATTTGCATAAGCGAGCCTTTGATTCTGGTAAAATCTTACAATTCCAGTGTCTAAGTTGTTGTGCAGCATTTGTTGCAGAAGTTTTGAAATAAATCTGACAGTGGCAGCTTTTAGCGATGTCCACTTCTTTTGGTTGTTAGTCTTTCTACAATGCATGCAGTACTTTTGTGCAATCATTGAGATTTTATAGCATTAAGTGCATTTGAAAAAACTTGTAAATATATTACAAAAGATAATGTATGGCCAGAAACCTAACTGCAGCATCTTAGCGTAAGGGTGCGCTAACTATATTACGAAAGGGATGGCACAAGATGACAAGCACACTTCAACAGTTTCGTGTTTTTATAAGCTGCATATCGATGCAAAATCAGAGGGCAATGAAGATGTAGAAAAAACCAAGAACATGAAGGAAAAACAGCTTAGCGAGCATCTGACAGACGTCACATATATAGATAGTGCATCCCTATGCTAAAACTCAAGACAAATTTCAAAACTTTAAAAAATGTACCATGGTCACCTTTCTTTCTGATGTGCAGTACACTGCTGTGGGTATCGGAGGCAAAAAAATGGGACTCGCACAGTGGAAGTAGAAACTGAAGTAATCTGCAAGGATGAATTTGGGACGGTGACTGCTCAGCTGGGAGCAATGCTTTTATATTGTCTGTATTACATTTGTCTGCCAACCTTTTCAACAAGCACCACACAGCTGCTGACCTTTTCATTTGATGGGTCCATTTCTTAGTGACCCCTACCGGATCTGTCTGGAACCCTTTGCATCAGTGAAAGGAGTGATCACACGGATGTCCAAGTACTGCTTGTCGAGCTGTGTTCCAAATGCACTGAAACTTTGCAATACTTGCCGCTGAAATGCAATGGAAACATACTCAAGGTGGTACACTTCTGACTGAACTGTAATTTTTTTACTTCATTCCTACAAATCACTTCCTCTAGTGCAGCACGATCTTGACTTTGGGCTTTTGTGATTTCTGCTGCAGTAGTATCAATTTCTTGATGAGGCAGAAGCCACTCAGTGTACCCTGCCCATAATGACTGATTCCAGGCAATTTTACGAAAAGGCTACAAAACTAAATGGCAGACAAAAACGATCACACTGGAAACACACATAGGCTTGCCTACTACTGCGTGTGTCCTTGTATGTTTCATTCCTCGACTTTAAATTATTCCTTAACTTTAAAAAATCTCAAACCAACTCACCCAACAGTACTTAAGTAACTTTCATAAGTCAGTTGCACATTAAATCAGTGGAGCACATTCTTACATGCCTTATCAGTTTTGAGATATTGTGCAATTGACAACTGAGTACATTTACTAACTGTAATCATTAAATGGAGGAAAATTAATACGCATGACTTCTATGTCTTCCGCTATCACTATAGGGTCGAGAGCATAGGTAGATGGGTTTTCGTTGTTCATTTACATTATGCTTTGCACCTGCTGCTATAATTTCTCAGGATTCCTTGGCTTTTGCACTCCTTTGTCCTCCCCTCTTCCGTTTCTTTTCCTCTTCCTTGTATTCTTTCTGCCATGTTGCTCAATTGCTTTCCCCTGATTTTTCCAGGTCAGCCCAACCAGTCGTACCATGCCTAGTGTTGCAGCTCTCCAAGCGTGGGCACACAGCCTTTCAAGCCCATATTTGCTCTCTGTCCACCTTCGCCAACCCCCAGATTCTTTTCTGCTGAGCTGGCATATTTCTTTATTGCAGTTCTGCAGATGAACCGCCTGATCCTCTCTTGCAGCGATCCTGCCTGGGCAAGATTTTCAAGTTCACGCTTCCCATCCTAACACCCTTCCCACATCACAGCCTTCTACCCCACACCACGGCTTCCTCCTTTGTGTGAACACCCTACTTAAGCCCCTCCACTGCACTGACGAATGCTTTGCCCAGACGAAGACAAGTCCTCTTGTAAAAAAGTTGGCAGGCACCCTAAGGGCTCCTTCTCCCCTTGTTCGCTTTCTGTCGGTTTTAAGTGACACGGGACTTGACTCGCGTTTGTAATGTTAGAAAATGTGCCTTGTCTTTTTTCAACTGCTTTCTCTCATTATCATCATCCGCTATCATGACCCGCTTTTTTTTGCCTCTTCCCCTTCCTCAGTGCAGAGTAGCGGGCCAGATATTCATTTTTCCGGCTGGCCTTTCTGTTTTCCTCTCAATAAACCCTTTTTCTCTTGTAATGCCTATCCCTGTATGTACTTCGCTTTTTATGCTCTCATCAATAAGTGTGAAATGAACTGAGCAATGTGCTTTTCTAGGAACTTAGTTTCCTTGTGTATGGATCCATTGGGTGGCATGGTCTCGCTTGGCACCATTTGTGCCGAATATTTTGTTGCATGCCTGAAGTAGTTCCCTTCCTTGTTAGTTTCAGTGTGTTATACACTTGCATCTCCTTCAGTTATCAATCAGTTATTCTTGCCCTCACTGCAGATTAAGTGTATTTTACACCCTCAGTGACTTTTGCACATCTCTCTCGCTGGGCTGTGTACAACTCGCTTCCATTTAGCCATTGTTTCTGTTACCAGTTGGTGCTTCTGGAATGATTGTAATGGCATATTTTAGCAGTAGTAGTAACAAACTGCTCGGGACACAAATTAAATTTGGTCGCCTTTCGTGTCGGGGCCAGTTTGTCCTCCATTGGAGGAGACTACAGCCAGGCATGCTGGGAGACATGTGGAGGGTTGGGGTAGTGTGTGCACTGTAGGTGAGAGAACATTTACATTGATTTTAAGGCAAAAGCCTTTCTTGGCTCATGAATGGCGTGGACGGAAGTTGTAGACGGAAGCTGTAGGCAGAAGTTGTAAATGGTAGTTGTCTGCACGAACTTTCAATCGTAAGTTGTGTGGTGAATAAAACAAAAATGTAGTTAAGTAACAGTTCTTAAGCAAGGTATATGTAATGAAAGAAACCAGAAACTAACAACAGAAAAACAACAAAAAATGAAAGGACAATGGGGACAGGGAGAGGCTTTCGCATTTGCGCTCTTAAGTAGACTTGGATAAAATCCTTAACTTTTCTTCGTTGATGCCAATGTACGCTAGCAGCCTATGTTCCAGTGCCGTGTTTCTGCACCAATGTTGTAAACGCCAACGTGCATAGCTCTAGTGCACTGTTTCTGCCAAATTTGTCCTCACCAACACTTGCAGTGCACATGTCTCTGCCACTACCGCCACATAGCTCAAAGCATGATTATTAGATTGGTAGTAGTATTAGTTGATGGAGAATGTGATGTGCAATGCACATAGACGTGATAGGTTGTGGTGATAGCCTAGTGCTCTCTGCATGGCCAGTGAAGATATCTGTGCACTGCAGTGGAAATCGAATCCTGGTCATGGCAATTTTTTTTATGAACCTAAATGGATTAAAGAGATCATAGATTGTTATTAACCACTGATTTGTAATTAATATACTAATCCTAAATTTTTTCACAATTCTCAAGGGAAAAGTGTATAGGCACTGTACAATGTAAAGGTTTTTTTGCCTAATGTCATTCTAAATCTGCACAAAAACTGCAGTAGAGTGAAAATCTTGGTTATTTTAAACAACTAAGTGGTTCCCTATCTTAGTTGCATATTGAGCTCTTAAGGTATGGAACTCTGCTCTCTCTTTTTTTTACATTAACATGATACAAAGAATTCAGTGCAAAACCTCGTGCTGTATTTCAGAGTATTTGCTTTGTTCTGGTGGCATGCTTGTGTTTGTCATGTATGCTGAGTATTCAAAGTAGCTGTTGTCAGTAATGTGTGGAAGTAAGACAAAGCATATACTTTTTGGTGCTGTAGCGGCAGGAAATGAAACATTTCTTTCCATGGTGTGTCTCGTTGCTTGGATCAAAATAATGTGTCTTAAGTGCAATGCGTGCTTCTCGTATACATTGGTGAGCACATGAAATGGTCGTTATTTGAATGCAGCCCTTGACAGCTGGTATCCCAGTACAAGTACTAATAGTGCCAGTAGTTTAGCATTTGCACTGGCATTCAAATTCATAGGCATACACTGCCATCCTTCCCTTCTTTTTTAATACTAAGTTCTGCTATTGTACAAGGATAGCTTTGGTCCTCCCATCTTGTTGTTCGCATGTGCTGTTCACAGAGCGATTTTGCACTGTTGTGCGAAATGTGCAAAAGGATGAAGGGAATATCTGTTTCACAATAATTCATCTTGTTTTCTTGTTTGCTTTTTAGGGGTCACACCTGACATGGCTGGATGAACTGCAAGTCTCTCACTGCCCTCCTTTGTGGATCACTCTTGGCCAAACAATTGTTGCTTGCCAGATCCCTTCACTGTTGTGGAGCATGTTAAGGTCATCTCAGTTTTCTCTGCCTCATTATCTATGCCTTCAGAAGGTGTCACAGCAAAACTATAGCACTTCTGTTTCACAATATAGAAGGTTTAACATCTCGTCTCCTCTTGCTGATTTCTCATGTTTCTACTTTGTATTCTTGGGAGCTACTACTCTTATGCCATTCTGCTCTTTCCCTCATTAATACATTAAAATTGCAGCTTGAAACAATCTTGAGAAGCTGCTGCTGCACACGTCCTCTTGAAAGTATACTTGCATGGGCACAAAAAAAGCTTATGTGGTGAGTGGTGTCAGTTAAACAGATATTACCACGGACCGTAAGGAGCAACATGTCACAATAGGCCAAATGGCCTCCAGAGATGGTGTTTAGCTTGTAGATTTCGTGCTTAAGGGGTGCTTGTTGAAAAGCATCTTCATAAAGTCCGTTAATCTTCAAACAAAAGAAAAACCAATTTAGCTTGTTTGAAGACAAGGAAAATATATAAACCCATTTTTAGCACCATCCTAATGCTTTTTATGTGCAGTGTCATTTAGTTGGCAACTAGGAATACTCAAATCAGTGCTGCCATCATGAGTTTTGACGGACCTGTTTTCATGAATCGGGTATGTGGCAACATTTTTTGCATGCTGGGGTGTGCCTTGATAAGTACTATTATTCTTGCTTTAACTGCAGTGGTATATAGACAGCGTGATTGCAAATGTTGTTGAATAAGATGAGATATTATTGCTGGGTGATAATTAGTAGTTTGTATTGTTAACAATACCAAAAATTGGGATTCATTATGCACCCAAATGCATGCAGTGCTTTGAGGTGCTAAGTTCGCTTCCCATTCGACAATTTCAGCACTCAGTGAATCATTTTCAGCACCTTTTGAACACTTCCGCCTAACACTAATGCTTAGGATTGTCCAAAATTCAGTCGTAAAAAAATGCAGAGGCAACTTTACAATGTGATGAGACAAATCAGCAAGTGCAGTGCTGACTGTTAAGTTGTCTTTTATATTTATTGTCTACCCATTACATGTCAATTGAATTTCGCCATTGGTTTTTTATTCTAGTGCTGCATCATGCAGCTGAAGGCTTCTGAAAGGTGAACATGATCGGGTGGGTATTAAGTGGAAATGTTCAGGAGGTGGAGATGGGCGAACGTGGTTCGGGTGTTGGGCAGAGCCCCTCTACACAGTGAAAGTGGATGGGTGGTGACGGCAGTGCTTATGGAGGGTGGAGTTGGATGGGCGTTGATTCTGGAGGGTGGAGTAGGAGGAGGGTTTTGAAGTGAATGGCAGTTTAGCCTAGGCTCTTGGATCTGCATCCAAAAATCTGTGTCAATACAACACAGTTCTTCAAAACTTGGCTGGCAATATTGACAGCCATTCTTATTTTTTGGCCATTTCTAGCTCATGAAACCTCTGTTTTTAGCTAAAATAACAGATGCTAGAATTCGGTATATATTGATGTAGGCCAACATTAATTTCTTGTGAATGTTTCTTTGAGGCAGAAGAGACCGTGCTTGTAATATATCATGCCAGTAAGCGTGAACTAGCTCAAACTTTGAATGTTGCAAAAAGGGATGCAAAGTTTGCTTTTCTATGAGAGAATTGTCAAAATCGCACTCCACAGTGGTGCCATGCTCTTGTGCAAGACTTTGAATAGCCATGTAGTTCAGTAGCCACAGCTGCCTTACTGAAAATCCACAGAAGCTCTTTCATTCTACCCTAATGAATCTGCCTTATGAGAGTGCCCATAATGTCCATGTTGAATTCCTAGAACATTGAAGGTCAGCTGCTCATAACCTTTTGTCTTCAATAGAAATGGTGCATTTAACTTTTTTCCAGGCACTGGGGCTGGCAAGAAGACACCAAAGATTTACAAACTACTTCACAAGAACTGTGGTCCATCTTGGCTGGCCACTTGTTTGTTGTAAGACGCAGTCACTCATAGCATATCTGATGGCCTTAGTATCTGTTGTAGTGGGGAAATTCAGCTACATCCCTTTGTGCTAATGTAATAGCATAGTTTTTGAACTGTGGCAGTATTTTTATGAGGCTTTTTGATTGAGTGCACCTAGACCAGCAGGTTTAGTCTTTGCGGCCATAGTATAAAGCATGGTATGGGCAATTGTTATTCTTTTTTCATTATGTTTGGCAAGTCTTGTCTTGAGTATTACAACGCAATATTGTATGGAATGTACTTGCATTTGTGGTCGAAGCACTGTTACTTGCTTTGTGTCCTGGATGCAGTGCAGAATGTTAGTCTCTCTTGGAATTGGATGTGGCATACCCTTCAAGTTCCCAGATAGTTGCAACAAACCTATGCTTGCTTTAGTATTCACCAAAAGTGTCATTGTTTTTTATTCACAAGAGTAATTGCTCTCCAGGCATTTCATGATTTTTCTGTCTTTGCAACATTCAAACTGCACCTTAAAGTATCCCCGAGGTTCCCTGAGATACAGCTTCACACACTAGTCATGAAGGTGTCTGTATATGTTGAAAATAGATTGTGCAATGAAGTGACCAGTCTGCTCAGGTTAATAGATGCCATCAAGAGATCAGGAGTTATGCAATGCATGGGAGCAGGCTGCATCATTTCATCATCTGGTAGCCACTCACTTCAGAGCTGAAATCCTGCACTTCACCTGTCCAGTTCTTGTTTCTAGGGTAACTTGTACAACAGTGTCTACTTTATCACTGATTTTATTAATATAGTGTGAGTGGTGATGCCCATATTTGACTATGGGGTTGTTTTCCAGGCTGTCTTGTAAACCTTCTAAAAGTCCTGGTATCTTTTGTTCCCAATATTGCCTGATCAAAGGGGCACAGAGGACAACTCTATCAAATGATGTACTAATCAAAAATTGATTCTCTGCCTTTTTTGGGTGGTATGTTAACATATGTCTCATGGCAATCGACGCACTTATACAAGGCTGAGAAAATTGTATTCAACAATTTTTTCATCACTTCATCAAAACCTGGCATTTACGCCATAAAGGGCTGGTTGCAGTTTTTTTTAAGAGAATGGCAGTGTAGCATAGCCTCCGAGTTCTCTGCCCAAAAACTAGTGTTAACATAAGTAGTTTACTTGCACAACCAGCCAGGAATGGTGTCACGTGTATTTTGTTTTTTGCATTTTTCTAGATTTGAAAAGCTCAGTTTTCGAGGAGAGTGGTTTCCTATCAATACAGACAGACTTTGATCTGTCCTCATTGTCCCTTTAATTTTGCTAATCATAGTTTTTATCTTTTTGCTAATGAATACATGTAAATGTTATTTGAGCAAGTGTTTCTACAATGAACTTACAGATTTATTTACCTTTTTTAGGGAGTACTCATATGCTTAATGTTAATGTGTGAGATAATTTTTAATGCCCTTATACAAACCCATTAGACCACAAATTTTTGACAGATGTCCGGCAAAGATCCGAATGCGTATGTCCAAAACAGACACCAATGGTGCCACCGTTGGACATAATTTTGGCATCCGGGTTGTTTGCTCCAGCAGAAGTCATGCAGATGTTCGTTCACGGACTGGTGCAGTGTTCTGAACCTGACATTTTACAGACATCCGACGGAAAAGGATCGGCATGAATTTACATCCAGGAACTATAGCATTCAGTACTTAATGTGTCTGATGAGTGCAGTGCATAGTTAGCTTAAATGTAAAGACTTGATTAGATGACTGGTAATAATGATGAAAATATTAACAGTGATGTTAAACAAATTAGCAATTTTTATTATAGTGCAAGTATTCATTATTTCATGCCGCTAACACAAATTCAAAGGCACAACACATTTTGCAGATGTATCTGAATGCCTGTGTTATGAATGATTCTGGTTTGAATTTTTCATTCTACTCATAATATTTTCACTCATGCTTGATGTGCTTCGTAATGTATGCAGTTGAATCTAGATATATCGAACTCAAAGGGGACCATGAAGTAGTTCAATATATCTGTAATTCGATTGTATAATAAATGAAAAAAGACAAGCTTACGTCTAACTTTCAAGCGAGAATACTTTACACCCATGCTATGGACACACTTCTTGCATCGAAGTTCTACCGCTGGCGTGCTGGCAGCACACTGCTGCCTGGGCATAGCCAGGTTTACCCTGGTTCACATCATTTCAAACTAGCCACTGCCTATCATAAATATCTGCTCGTGTTACGAGTACACTATAAATATAATACTCTCATTAAAATTGAAATACAGCTGATTTTTGCAACGTCTTTGGCAGCGAAGCAAGCCAGGCTAGAGCCATCAGTGCTCTTGTTAGTCAAATTGGCTGCACTGAATGACAGCAACATGGCATGGAAATTAAATACAGGAGACCAAAGACCACCCCCAAACACACCCCACCTTCACCTTGTCTCTCGGTTGTTACCAGCAGTTGCCCAAGGCCACACTCAGCTGACCCATCTCCGCACACGAAAATTGGCCGAAGCGCACCATTAGAAGGGCCACTTAAAAAAACACGGTGCATCGTTTAATATATTGAATGACTGGCTAAATTGGAGTTCACATTAGGCAACTTTCCAATACCTTTGCATGGGATTTTGAAGGGGATAATCTGTATGTTCGATGTAGCCAATAATTCAATATATCTGAGTTCAATACGTGGGGGCTTGATTGTATGGTGCACAAGGGAATCAGTAACAAGCATTCTTTGTTAGATCATGTACGGGCTATGTCTATTCACAATGGCAGTTAGAACCGTGTTAAACACAATTCTATTTCCTGCATGTGGTAGCCAAAATCACAGTGCTAGATTGCAATATTATGTTTTGGTAATCAAAGCTTTACGAAAAAGAAAATTCCTGAGTGTAAGAGAAGTGCACTTTCTCTAGCCAAAACCTGGGTCCTATATTCTGCTTTGAAGTGCAAATCAACTCAGAGACGAAATATGTTTTGACACAATCTTGTTTTGCTCAAATGCAGGGTAAGGGATGGCTTGGTGCCTGATGAAGTTATGCAGAATTGATGCAGTATGCACACTGTTCTCTTTGATGCTGCCCGACCCTATGCCAGTCTGTCACCTCACGGATGCTCACATACTCTACCAAGGTGTCCTATGTTCTTTGCCAATAACAAAATGAGTTCAGAAATTGGAAAATATACAATCTTTTCCTGTGCTTTATTAATCAGGTCTCTGCAATTTAAATTCTTAACCACTCACCAGTGTGCTGCAGAGGGCAGGAAAAAATATGTTTAATGCAACAAGCACTGCATTCTTATATCGTTGCTGTAACAGCAAAAATGGAATGTTTTATGATGGCCTCTTGACAGTGGTCGCTCAATTCCTACCTTTCGTGTATGTTTTTCAATGACTATTCCTGGTTGTTTTTTGTAATATAGTTTATAGCTGGTGTTATGGGGACTTATCTCTCTTTTTCTCTCTCTATAGGCTGTTGTCATTTTTCGTATTGGCTGTGGCACTGTTTAGCACTTTTAGTGGATTCCAGAACTTAGGGGTATGTACGGCAATGAGCAGGAAGGTTAAGCTCTGCCACTGGCTTCACACTGAAATTACAGCCAAGCATTATTTAGGAAACCTTATTTTAAAGTAATGCCCTCATTGCTGATGAGGTTGGCATATCCATGCATGTTATACATGCCTACAACCAAGAGCCAGTTTTCAACCACCGTGGTGGCTCAGTGGTTATAGCACTCAGCTGCTGACCTGAAAGATGCGAATTCGATCTTGGCCATGGCGGTCGAATTTTGATGGAGGGAAAATTCTAGAGACGTGTACTGTGCGGTAGCAGTGCACGTTAAAGTGCCCCAGGGGGTCGACATTTCCGGAGCGCTTCAATACAGCGTCTTTCATAGCCTCAGTCACTTTGGGACGTTAAACCTCCATAAACCAAACCAAACCAGAAGCCAGTTTTTTACTTACTATGTTTGTTAAAAGTGTACCACATCCATGAAGTCTCAAATTCGCACTTTGTTGAAGTTTGCAGTTTAAGTTATGCCTCACATCTTTTCTTTCTTTTCTAAAAGTCTGGTGCTGGCATGATTGGGAAAGTTGCATTACTGTGCATGTCAATGACAGCAGCAGCTCCAAGATCTAGCTCAGAAGTGCTACTAAAAAAAAATTGTGTTAGTGTGATCTTGCCCTGCTAAAAACCAGTGGCCATCATTTCGCCAGTTATAAATGCTTTTTCTAATTTCTTGCTCAACATCATTATCAAAGGTGTCTTTTTCAATGGTGCACTTTTTATTAACTCTCATGCAGATAAGAAATGCATGCTAACTTTGAAACAGAACATCTGTTATTAGATTCCCCCTCAGCCTAGAGACATTGGCCATAGTCAATGTATGCTTCGGCATCTGACTTAAGGCCAAGTTCGAAGGTCACTTCAATGTCCTATACACATACAGACTGAAATTCAAGTTTTGCATTGACTAGAGCTATCACCCTAAAAAATTGAGGTCATAAGAAGTTAAGACAGTGGTCGAAGTAAGGAGCAGTGTAACACAGACATCGTTGCATTTCATATATTGCACACCAACATCATCAACCAAACATTAATCTGTATGTAACTAGGAGGTTATCTTTTTGTCTGTATATATGAAAGCTTTGGCACGTAAAGAAGCTAAGTTATTTATTGACAGAAAATCCTAAGCACGATTATGATACTGCCTAATCTGAAATTTGAACGCAGCTGTGTAGGTGTCTCAGGCTCTGTAAGCTCAAAGTTTTGCTTTGCTGGGTCATTGGCTGGTCTGGTGGTGATATTTGTTTGATAGTAGTATTAGTTGATGAAGGTGACAGGTTGTGAGAATGCATATATTAATTAGTCCGGTAGCAGTATCAGTTGTAGAAGGTGACGAAGAGCAATGCACAGCGCGAGCTCAGTTACGACGGCGGCGACGTGGCTCAACCCATGAACGGGTGCTTGAGAGTTGTGCTCTCAAAGACCACATAAATGTTGTGGCTTGCAGCATCTCAGAGTGTGCAATGAGAGCCTATTCTGTTACTTAAAGCTTGAGATTTTTTTTCCGCAGTGTTTATTTGTTGGATAGTATACCAGCTTTTTGCATCGCTTTGCAACAGTCATAGGGTGGTTGTCAAGTGCAGGCCACTGTAGCTGTTCATGTTTTTAGAGCACGAAGATATGTCAAAACAATGTAATAGCAGTACAAGAGCAAAAAATGTGCTTGTCTTCACTCTTTGTTGCTTGTTATCTTTTCTCTGCAAAATTTGAAAGCCTTCAAGCTCAACCAGTTCTTCATATTAATTCTGTAAGTGTTTCATAAGGCTATAACCGTAGAAACAAATTGAAAGAAGAAGAGCAAAAAAACAAGAATTGTGGAATTGCTTTGATGACTTGATGATCTAAGGCATGGAGATAATGCTTTGTATAAGGATAGTAACTATACTGGATATTCTGAACATCAAACAGGTTCAATTCCCACCACACTTTCACTGCTCACACTATTCAAACAGCTGACCCAGGCGAAAATTTGTTAATGAGCATCTACTGGATTTTGTAGGAATCAGAAGGAAATCTGCAGGTTGTACTGGTTCCAGTATGGTGCTAACTGGTTTTCTGGCATTCCACTGGTTGTGATACTGGTTCTAGTAGGGTGCTTACTGGTTTTCTGCTGGTGCCAGTAGATAACCTGATGGTTTTCTACTGGTTGTATTGGTCCCAACAGGGTGCCTACTGGTTTTTTGTTGATTGCACCGGTTCTAGGAAATTAATTTTTTGCTGTTCTGTTTGTTACACTTTCTTTTTTGTTTGAGGGGTAATAATATTCTTCAACTAACAAATTCTTGCAGCTAAATTGCTTTGACTATAAGTGCTAGACATTGAATAAATAGTTCCAGATTTAATGAGTTAAATTTTCTGGTACTTCTCCCTGGGATCGTACTGTTTCGAGTAGTACTGGTCGATTAACACATTCTCAGCACCTACTGAAACCAGCAGCTGATGGAACCAGTAGGTGATGGAACTGCAGTAAATGCTGGAACCATTATTTTTCAATGCAGCATTGAAACATTACATTTAGTTCTGCTTGGACAAACCATTTGTAAAATGTCCTTTTAATTTCTGATTCTTTCTGAAACGTTAAAAACCAATGTTAACGGGAGACACGGGTCTTGAAATGATAAAAAAATATCAAAATTCGATTTTTCAAAAATGGCATATTCTAGATCTATACACTATAAAGTACTTTGTGGGTGGTACAGTGCAGAAACAGATGAAAGCACAAAAGAAAGAGACGCCACAGAGGAGTGCTGTGGTGTCACTCAGCTAGATCCAACTCACCCAGCTATCCATCCTTCTAAAGTACATGCCTAAAAAGTTTTAATGCATAATTCAACCTCCAATTACTCATATTTATGTGTTGTGTTGAGTTTAATGGCTCATGGGCAGCAAAGGCCATCATGCACCAAGCTCGAGGTACAAAATAAGTTTTTGTAGAATGTTTAGAAGTTTGAAAGATCATTGATGGGGTAGGTGGTCTAAAAGGATTGTACTGCCTTGTAATAACAGAGGAAAAGAAATTTTGGAATGGCTAGTGGTAAAAGCCTTGGAGAGGTCAGGTAGCCTCAGCAGCTATCCTTGGCTGGGCAAGGATCCTGAGGCTCCTAACCAATCAAAAACCTCAGCCTTCTCAGGGTTGAGAAAGTGGCTGAGGTGTATCATGTAATAAATAAAGCGAACCAGTGGTTCAAAACTGAGTTTTTCAGGGATGCCTGCTTCTTTTAAAAAAGGTAAAAACAGAGGGTATGAACAATGGCATTATCATCCAAGAGCAGTGTAGGATGAAAAGTAATGAATTCTTTATAAAATTGACTAAAGTATGTTTTCTTAGTTTTTCCAGTTTCACACAAGAGAATAAAATGTGATTATCCGTGAGACCATCCCTGCATTCTTCTCAAACAGGTTTGTCTTGTTTTGTTAGCAGGAAGCTGTGCATAAGGCGTGTGTGGCCTATTTGAAGTTGGCGTAAAATCACTTCCTTGAAACATTCCTGGTGCACACGTGAGTTAAATTCACCTAAAACTGGCTTTTTCAAGTGTGGTTTATTATTCACTTCGCTTTTCTCAGCTGGCTGCCATTTTTTCCTGAATTTTTATTGTACTAATCTTATACAGTCATTAAAGGTTATGTTTACTCCTTTATTTCCTTTCCATGAGCATCAGCAGTGCACAAATTTGGTCTCTCGTTGCCTTTTATTCCGACATGACTCTGGACCCAGCAGAGTTTTGTTTCATCGTCGAGCTGTGGCTGTATGATGTCACGAAGTATAGAAGTGAATACGTTTCTAGAGTGGAGAGCTGTAAGTATGCTTAAGTAGTTTGTGTAAATAATACTGTTTTTGAGGTTCTCATTTACTATTCTTTCTATGGCCACACAGATTGCGTAACATTCTGCAATGAAGATGGATGCGCACTGTGGAAGTCCTACTGTGTCCTTCGAATTCACCTGCACCCCGCAGTTTGCCCTTTAATTGGCAACCATGTCACTGTGAAACTGATGCCAAGTGCCCATTCTGGTGTACATGTGTTGTAAGATTGTGCTACCAAAAAAATTATGTGCAGTTTAACTACTGCTGAACCTGGTTAGAGAGCGAAAGCTGTTGTGTATCTGGCAAGCAGATGCAGCTTGGCATCTGTAATGTTGAGTGCATTCCACACACTGGACAGGTACCTGCCGCGGTGGCTCAGTGGTTAAGATGCTCGTCTACTGAGCCGGAATACCCGGGTTCGAACCCGACCGCAGCGCCCACGTTTCGATAGAGGCGAAACAAAACTGATGGCACTTAAGTCTGCTTATGCGGAGGAATGCAAAGGCATGTGTTTTGAAGGAAGGAAACATTTTTGACAAAAGGAAAGGCCGCATTAGCTCTCAGATCTCGACATCTCGGTGGACACCTCAACCTCGTGAAAGCATGATCTCTGGCTCAAATTTAACGGTCAAATTTAGTGACACGTGAAGAGTGGCTTCACTACATAGCGTAGTGAAGCTTTCAGTGCTAAAGACCAGTCGCATAGATGCAGTTGTCACTCTAATACAGCTTTTCTTCAACTGCTCGAGACTGTTCTCAGGCTTAACCCTCTGAAATGCAATTTTTGTTTCATTGAAAAGAAACATTTTCCTGCCTAAATAGTGTATTCAGGCATTAAAAAAGATCATTTGTTAGTTTTCCAGTGCTAAATACTATAGTAGGTATTTTACTGCAGGGATGTGCAAAATTTCATACAGTGTCACAATTAATGAAATCAGTGCCATCAAAATGCTTTGACCTATCAAGTAAACACCCGAAGGATCGTGGCAATAATTTCTATTTCAAATGTGCACATTCTGCTTGAAATTGTGAAAAAAAAAATGATCTTACTATTGGCAGCAAAATATGTCTTCACAAAAATGGCGGATGACGTGCTACCATGCTCACTGTTTCACAAAATTTTATTTACTGCATTCCCTATTATAACATAAAAACCACTCTATTTACCACATGAAAGATGCAAAATTCATCTGAAATAAAAAAATCATTGTTAAGTGCAATCACTCAAGAAAAGCTGCGGGCTTGCTTTGTACACAACTGTGTACATAGCGTGTCAAAGGGTTAAGCACAGTCTCTGGATTTATGCACGCTTGAGTAATAAGGCACATTTGTATTTTGCATTTACATGTCCTAACCAATGTTCAATCAACTTCAATTGTTTTAAAAATATTTTGGTCATCATAATTTTTACACATATTAACACATCCTTGTTTCCAGGTCATGCACTCTTCAATAAGTATGAAATTTTAACCAAAACTGTCCACCAAATAGGTAAACACTTCTACGTTCATTGGGCTATTGCGACAATGAGGTGCATCTGGTCACCTTGATATCTCAAAAGCCACCGAGTGGCATAGGACATGGCATCAAAGCATGCTCTCTGCAAGCTGCCCATGTGCCAAGCTGCAATATTTTGCACAAAGTGACATAAAAAGAAATAAGATGCCTTTATTATCAATTGTGAAATACACAGCCTCGACAGTTTGCCTACAAGGTTTTTGGTCTTCACAAAAAATTTTATTGAACCAGCTTCACTATGAAATATTGAGCCCTTGAAAGCGGCAAGGTCCTTTCTGCCACCAAACTAAAGTTCGGCAGCACTTGTGAAATCTTAAGCAATTATGCTGCTCTCTTTAGCTTTTCATGCTATTAGATGCAAGCACAAATCAAGTGAGGTAATAAATCAACAACTGTTGATTAAAACAAATGGTCCACCTTTCACTTGAAATGTTGCTACACATATACCCGTGTACACTCACAGTGCACACAAGGCCAGTAATAACTATACATACAGTGCATGTATGATGGTTAACCTATAATGCCAACATAAAGACAGGCAGCTGTTACACTCAACACTACAGCAAAATAAAGGTGAGTCAACAAAGAAAACAAGAAGGGGGCAAATTCAGAATACTTTGGGTACAAACCCTATATTTAAATGTACACACTGTGCACCAAATGCACCCATTAACCCACAACCACAAGTTAAATGTCATAGTCCTGTTACTATATACCAGATATAGTCAACTCGACTAGAAAAAACTTGCAAGCTCAAGAATTCTGAAGGTCTCTAGTCGTACTGCTGACAATTTTGTTAGGCTAAGCCGTTGTACAGCACAGTGGTTTTAAAAGTTTTATGAAGATAAACAGGAAAAAAACATGATTCAGCTTCTGCACATATGGGAGATATGTGGCACTTTGAATCTACAAAAGATAAGAAATGGGTATTACATAATAAATCAACCTTGACACCTATCGTAAATTCTGCCTTCTATATCACTAGTTTGTTCGCTTTCAAACTTCCCGAATAGATCACATATTGAGGTCTGCTTTGAACAGTAATACATTTAAATGTGTACAAAGATTGATTCACATAACAGAGAATTGAAAACTATTGTTGTTGGCAAGGTCTGGCAACTGCTTGTACCGACAGAGCCCCTAGTCTTCGTAGCTTCTGTTCCCCACCTCGAAGTCTGCAACACCAGTTCACTCGGTTGGCTGAGCTTCCCAATTCTGCCACACAATATGCTTTACGATACAAAGTAGACCTTGAAAATGAATGTTTGTGAAATTCAAGTAGAAACAAGCTAGTAGTACAGAAGAGAACTTCTGACAGGACACAAGATAAATATGCAGGTTACTGTACAATTCAACACTTGAAACATACAAAGGAATTGCTACACAATTCAACTTTAAAATGCAAAGAGGCACAGTGCTATGAAGACGTATGAAAGAGTGTACCTGCTGCAGAAAATACAGAGTAAGCTATTAACTTGCAAAAGGAGCTGTGCCACAACAAACTACAAAACTGTTCTATACATACAGACAACAAATGTATAGACAAAGAGCTCTAAAACAGATAAAAAAAGCAAAACAATGGTACATAAATACAAGGATGAGTAAACACAGAGTGAAGGTCCAAAAACAGGACCAGATTGAACGATGCATTTTCTTCATGCATGTATGTGTCAAAAAAGACACTTCATATATAAAAAAGGCAAAACAATGTTATATAAAACAAACTGAATGTGCAACATGTCATCTCGCCACACATAACTGAACTATAAAGCATCAGAACAATGTTACTGAACAACAAATTACTGTATTTGTCCACAACAGGCCACAAAAAAATGTTTCACTTAATATTTACCGTGATAAAAAATTCTAACTTTGCACCAAAATAAAATGTCCACAAAAAGTGGTCACGCTAACTTCGCTGTGCTAAAAGAAAAAAAATGCATGAAATCTTTCCAACAATAAAAACGAAAAGGTAGAAAATAAGTGTCGAGGCATTGCACATAATCTCCACTACTACACAAAATATACATGCCTTGCAAGATCTTCACTGTAATTCCCCTTCCATAGACACATTACACATCCGCAAATGGCACACCGGGAACATTGATGTAGGAGCAGCACCCTGTACAAATTACATGATTTGCCTCCAGTGTCAATGTTTAATTCTTCATTCTTAGTCTAGCTCTGGGACAAAAATGCTGTGCTGAAGCCCTGTAGGAGACTGCATTTCAAATACCTCTTACGGTACAAGTATAGTATCGCCACCATGATCCGCTTTAATGGTGGGCAGTGATGAGCCAATTTCAATCTCCACTACATCCTCTGGCACAATGCATGACACTGCATCAGGGTCTGATCTGCACTTGCTGATCTCGTCAGCCTCAATTTCTTCCACTGCTATCTGGCAATGTGCATCGACGCCCAAGCTTGACAACACACTGTGCAGTACTAGAGTATCTTCCCCATCCTGAGTGCAATCATTTTCAGCTGTACAAGAATCTTCACTGCTTTTACAAACACTTATGCTGTTAACACCTTGGCTTGCTGGCATATAACTGCACCCTGAGCTGCTTTGCAGAACACTAGGCTCAGAGAAATCGTCATGCTCATACTGTGTTTTAGCTCGGCAACATGTGTCAGGCTCTAAATTGTACCCTGCAACAATGCCACAATCTTTCAGCTCAAAATTATTGGCCAAGTTTGATACAGCTGCTTCTTTTAGACCAACACATGGGCTGTCATCGGGAAATGTTGCTACTGGATGATGCTGTGAATCACATCTTGAGCACACAGGTTCGCTCTCTTCAAATTTTTTTACTCGACAGGAAGTATTGCTTTCAGAAGTTACGCCTGTCTCTGTTGCTGCTGTAAAGCTTTTATCAGTGACCAAAGACGAAGTTGCAACACCATCAGGAACATCTGCTGTCATATGTTCACTTTCACACTCTACACTATGCAGAAACATGTCCTTGCACTCTGCAGACAGTTCACAATCAGATGCTTCAGTGATATCCAAAAATTCAGTGTGCTCAGCATGCTTATTGTGAGCTTTAAGCATGGGATCAGGATCTGCTGCAAGGGCTTCAGACTTTATTGAATCCTCCTCCACATTTTTACATTCAACTTCATCAGCAACATCTGGATCTTCACTGAGTGTTTCACAGTACATATCCTTCTCATCTTCCAAATCTTCGTATTCCATGGAATCAGGATTGCAAACACGATTGAACAAATCCTGTGCACTCTCCACATCATCTTTAAAGTCAGTTTCACTTTCAGACTTGTGTTCTGCTTGTGCAACTTCTCCTCCAACCTCATTCAACTGTTTGGTGCCATCTAAAACTGCAATATTGACTACTTGCGTCTTGCAACCAGGAGGCATTTCTTCTTTTTTATCGTTGAGCACAACATTGCTCACCAATTCCTCGAGCGTTTCCTTGCTTGCTAGAACCACATCATCTGTCTCATGCTTGACAGGCTTCAAAACTGCAGGCCTGAGATCTTTATTGTCCAATTGTAGCTGAGGAGTCCTGAATGCCATTGAAGCTGAACACGATCCAGAGGAGGCTGGTGTGGAAGCAGGGCTCGAAAGTGTGTCATCCTCACTGGCATCAAATTCAGGGAAATACTTTTCATCTCCAAGATCTCGAAACACCAGTGTCCTGGTGCCATCACTGGCAGTACTCCAAATCTCCAACGAATCACATTTCATATAAGCCTGAGGCTTGTAGTGATGCATTGGCTGAAAATGACACCTTGTATGGTCTCGTAAAGTTGACATATGTGTTGACCGGTAATCGCAAAAAGTACAGCACAGTCCTTCTGAAGTACCGTGGTGCTGAAGATGGTTCACAACTGTCTCACGCCGATGAAATGCATACGGGCATTTGCTGCAGATGTACACACACTTTTCTTCAACAACTGCTGGTGTGGCAGCAGTTGGTGTACTGTCTGACAAAGGCATGGCAGTACTTGGCTCAGAGCCATTTTCAGGTGGCTGAGGAGAGCTTGTAAGTGGTGCAGGATGCTCTACTTTCGGCTGCTTCAACTCAGGCACAAGGACTTCATGGAGTTTACGATGCTTGACGAGATTGCCTGCAAGCTTGACAGAGTAGTCACAGTGTGAGCAACGAAATCGTTCATTGCGTCCATGAAGGGTAAGGTGACTTTCGAAGCGATTGTACTTTGAAAATGATGCAGGACATTTGTCGCAGCGAAACATCTTGGGAGGTTGTTTCTGCTTCAGCGCACCTTGGTAGTGAAGGTGCGTGTGTGTACTCACATTGGCTGCACTGTTGGCTGCATAGTTGCAGAAGTGGCAGGTATACACCCCTGTGCTACCATGCAGACTTAGGTGATACTCCAGCGTTGTTGGTTTCTGAAAAGCTGCAGGGCAGCGAATACAGTGGTGCAACTGGACTCCCATGCTCTGAGAGCCAGCATCCACAAAGGCACGAGTCTCGGCTTTCTCCAGAAGTAACATCTGATCAGCAGCAGCTGGAGCTGCAGGAGGGGTGGCAGACTCTGGCTGCTGGCTGCGAATCTCAGCTAATGTAAAGCCATTCTGGCGTTCTGCATATTCTGGTGTATGGACAAGAAGGTGCTTGCGCAGATGAGCCTTGTGTCTGGCTCTGTAGTCACAATGGTGACATGGATACAGATGACCAGAATTGTGGTACGCCTTATGGGTGTCCAAGTCGTAGTGACTTTTGAACATGGCAGGGCATTTGTCACAACAGTAGCTGAATATCTTCTTGCATGATGGTGACTCCAACTTGTCCTTTAATGCCGAGATCTCAGACTTCTGTGCACCTACAGCTGCTGACTCAGGAACTGTTTTTTTGGCAACTGCTGGCCTGGAAGGCAGTGCATTGAGATTTTCACAAAATGTCCTCATACGGTTCAAGTCCAGCGATCGGTAATCTGCTTTGTGAAGCTTCATGTGGCTGGCGAGAACCCCAGTGTTGCTGCATCGGTAGCTACAAAGAACACACTGGAATTTAGCCCCCTTCAAAGCAGTATGCATGCATTCATGAATCTTCACATTAGCCCTGCGTTTGTTGGTCAGGGGACAGAATCGACATTTGAACATGCGATAGGCTGTGCCATTCACCATTGTTGTCATTGTCTGGATTCCACCACTATATGGCGTCCCGTCCAGTGGCCTTCCATCAGCAGATCTGTGTATCTTTTGGTGCTGAACTATCAGGTGCCTGTGGGTTGACCAATAATTGCAATGGGTGCATTTGTGAGGGGCATTCTTGTTGGGCCGATGGAACTGCTTGTGGTACAGGTACTGAGTTTTATTATCAGAGCTGTATGGGCAATTCTCACAAGCATGTTTCTTCGTACCTGCCTTCACAAGCAAGCGAGGAAGGACTTCTGTGGCTGGCTGTTGCTCTTCTTTGTGCAGTTTCATGTGACGGGACAAAGTCTTTTTGACATTGGCATAGTATGGGCAATACTTACACTTGTAAATAGCTCCTTCTTTAGGCACATGGTGCTTCATGTGAAACTTCAAGTGGCATACCCTTGAGCATTGGTAAGGACATGTATTACATTTCAAAATCTTTGGCTCAGCGTTCTGCGGTGCATGAGGTACAGCAGGTTTTTGTTCTTTCAAACGAAATGTGTTGCCTTCTTCTACGAAAGAAACATTACTTTCTATGTGTTCTGGACCTGTGTTATGTCGATGTCTGACATGCATCAGGACAATATGGTACCACTCTGAAATAAAGTTGCAAAGACGGCAACGATAGGGATTTACTGACGCATGTGAGCCCAAATGTGACAGAACTGCTTTGCGTTCAGTATGATTGAAGTTGCAGTGGCCACAATATAGAACCTGCTGGTTAGAACTTGATTCAGGGATAGGAGCTTCCAAATCATCCTGGTAATCTTGGTCTCCATAGAGTATATCAGGTGTTACCACTATGTTCTCAGTCTCATCACAACAAATCAGTTGCGCTTCCTCTTGATTGAGCCTGGAAGGCTGTGCGGGCTGAAGAACTTTGCCACCTGTTGAGGATTCCTCTACATCCACTAGGTGAATCTTGTACTCTTCATAATTCTTGAAGCCGGTTTGATCCATGACTACCAACCTGGCCTCCTTGTGTTTTGGGTCATTGCCAGACTTGCTTTTGATATGCTTCTTCACATCGTATTTCCAGTTGGAGCGATAGCTGCAAACTGAGCACCTGAAAGGTCTTTTATTGAGGTGCTGTATCATATGGCGATGAAAATGCGATGCTGGTCGGGTCAGAAATGAACAGTGTGGACACTTGTATTTCTGAACGATCCTGGGTTTAGTGTCAGCTGCACCAGTGTTCTCCTTGTGCATTCGGAAAGCATGGCGCATCATGTCACCTTTCCGATGGCTTGTAAAGGAGCAGTGGGTGCACTTGAAGGCTTTCAAGTTTCCATGGATTAACTCATGCTTTCTCAGTGCTGAAATCCATCGTGCAGTATAGCCACAGCGTTGGTAAACGTGCATGGGCTGCTTGCTCTTCATAGAGATGTCAAGTGCTTGGATAGAGCCAGAATAGTTAGCAGGGGAAGTCGAATCATCACTCTTGCCCAGCTCTATAATGATTGGTGCACTTGTTATCCCAGTAGCAACAGCATCACTACTGCTCTTTCCACTCGGCTCTTCTTGATGGTCTAGCATTACATGCTGCTCAAGGTGATCAAGCTGGTCAAAGCGAATATGACAAAGTGAGCATCCATGCTTCCTATTCATTTTAAAATGAGTTTCCTCATGTCGTTTAAGCTCTGATGGCCGCAGGACTTGCTGAGGACAATATCGACATTTCCGTATTGTCCCTTCATTGTTTTCTACAACAGCAGTCTCTCCAGTTCGCTTCAGAGTCATTTTGAGTGCCGGTGGTGAGGTGGTGTCCTCAGCAGCATCTTCGTCAATCACGAGTTTGTCCTCATCATCATCCACATTATCACGTTCAGTGTTTTCTTCCTCAATATCGGTAGCATCCTTCAAAAGTTCATTGTGGTGGTGCAAGCAATGGGCAGTAGGGCTTTTACGAGACATGGTCATGAAACCACATTTGTTGCAATGGAACTCACCACCTGAAGTATGGCGCTTGAGGTGCCAATCCATGTTCCATTTGTAGCCGGTCTGGAAGTTGCAGAACTGGCATTTGATTTTTGGTAAACTGTGAAAACGCATATGGCGAGTGTAACGACCTTTTTCATGGCACACATAGCCACACTGTTGGCAACGATAGAACCGCCGCTTCAGATGCACTGTCTTTTTATGTTCTTCCACATGAATTTTGCTCTTTGCATGGAAGTTACAACTGCTGCACTTGAACACTTTTTCTTGAGTGTGCACTTTGATTTCAGCAGAACGGGATGGTGACGATGCAGGTGATCCTGTTTCTACCAAATGCCGTGAATTCTCACCATACATCTCCTCCTTGTGGACAATATTGCAGTGGGTCTGTAGCTTCTGTGGCTGTTTGGAAGCATACTCACAAAAAGGGCACTCATGAATGCTAATGCAATCCCCATGAACATCTCTCCTATGGCTGAGAAATTCTCGTGCCCATTTCGTTACCAAGTCGCATTCAGCACAGGTATAGGTTCGTCGTCCTGTACGCCCTTTTTTGTTAGGCACAGGTGGTGAACTCTCGTGCGGCCTCTTTTTTGACTCTTTAACACATTCATTCTGCTCTTCAAGAACACTATTTTGCAGGTGAATCTGATCACTAACATCGCCAGTGCCCAGTTCTGGCTCAAGGTTGTTTGCAACTATTTTTTCAGCAGATGCACAGCCAGTGTCTCCACCTTCCATGTTCATTTTTGCAGCATACTTCGCATAGCACGCTCTCTTGGTTTCCTGCTTCCTCAGTAGCACATCCAAGAACTGCGGGTGTTCATTAGATGTATGCGCCACAAGCTCATCTTGGTTGTCACACAGCTGGCCACACATTTCACAAACATTAGCCATTTTAAGCTTGTGGATACTCTGTCTGTGCCGGTAAAAGCTGGCCTGGTAGCGAGTAACAAACGCACAAATGCTGCACCTATACATGCGGCTCCTGTGGTTTAAGTATACATGGTTCGCTAGGTGTTTCCTGTTCTTTCAAACAAACTTGCAGCTTTCACACCTATAACTAGGCATGGTGTGGAATCCAGGCTTTGTGTCACTTGCTGTCCTGTCTGCAACCACAGCAACATAGGACAAAGCAGTCAACTTTACTTTTGGCGCGGCCGGGCTTGCACTTCACGATACAACAGCCAGCAAGATGCGTTCGGTAACCATGTAAGGACGCCAGGTACATCAGGCACAAGTCAACCACTTCCAGTGCAGACTCACAGCTTATCTCAAGCTGAGCTCCATGATCCAGCAAGTCTTGAATTTGGGCTGCAATAAGAGAAAAAATGGGGGAGGGGAGAAGAAAAAATAAAACGCAGTTCATTATTTCAGTTCAGTCACAGCACCATACGCGAATGGTGAAGGCATCCATGCACGGCTCGAAATATCCCACAGCAGGTCACAAGGACTGCAAAGTTATCTTATCAGAGAATGAACCTACTGTTTCATGAGCACAGCAGTGCAGCGGGCAACGGCCCTGCGGTAGTGTTGCTGGGAAGCGATACAGCCCACCGGTCTGCGCGGGACGCAGGCTGCTTGGACAGTCCGGACGCGGACAGAACGCGCGCTCGCTGAAGCCGCGAGCGCGCGCCCTTTAAGTTCAGTCACGCAGTTAAGTTCAGTCACACAGCACCATACGCGAATTGTGAAGGCATCCATGCACGGCTTGAAATATCCCACAGCAGGTCACAAGGAATGCAAAGTTATCTGATCAGAGAATGAACCTACTGTTTCATGAGCACAGCAGTGCAGCGGGCAACGGCCATGCTGTACTGTTTTGCTCGGAAGCAATACAGCCCACCGGTCTGCGCGGGACGCAGGCTGCTTGGACAGTCCGGACACGGACAGAACGCGCGCTCGCTGAAGCCGCTCCGCACCATGCCAATGCACGCCGGAAAATCCTTGAAAGTGCTCCAGCACGCGTTTGCAAACTCTTGCCGCATTCACGGCGCATTATTTGAGTACCGAGCATGCTCCTAGAGTCCAACGTTGTCTGCTACCGCTTGCCTATGCAAGGAGCTGCTCCCGACCAACCCCGGCGGATCGCCATTGCAATGACGCATCATCGCGACGACAATACAAAACAAAAACAGGAAAGCTAAGCAGCTCGCTCAGTGTTGCCCGCTACAGTGTCAAGCTCTTCCCGCCGATGCACCTAGGCGGATATACAGCTTCATAGTGGCCCCGGCACAGCTCCTCGCTTCCGATTACATTCTGTAATGCTTCGACAACGGACATCCCTGTAGCGTCAACGTGTCACAGTGCTTCAGCCGCAGCGGGATGGCATGTCGGTATCACTCGGCGGCCCTCCCAACATGGTTCCCCGTCCAGCGCAAAGATCGGACGAGCACAGACGTCCTCTGGTACTCGGCACCGGTGGGTACCATGGCTACACATAGGTGCGAACTCTGCGCAGCTCCCACTTTCAGTTCTGAACTGTGCAGTAATAATTGAAAGGACCGCTCACCTGATTCCGGTGTCAATGCGAGTAACGGCGTCACTTTTGTAGCTGGCCAGACAAGGCTCGAGACGCCATGTTGGCCTTTTCCAACAACGCGTCTTCGGCACTTCCTACGGATGGCTGCAAGGTTCTGGTGTTGTTAGTGAGCCAGTCGCACCGTATATATTCTTGATGCTGAGTGAACGAACTTCCGCGACGCAAGTGCGCGTATCGCTAGCTAGCAGCGACCTGTCGGATCCGCTGTGGGCCCGGCCTGACTTCGCTCTGGTAGCTCTGGCAGGATCACGTGACTCTTCTCCCTGGTTTAGTGTTCCTGTAAATGCTCCCCAGGAACACTACCCTGAGTGTCTCCGTGGGACACAACCTGGGCCAGAGGGCGCTGCGGACGCCAGTGAAGAGCGCCTTCTCCGAGCGACTCCTTCTAGTTGATCGGGCAGGATGACGAGCTTCGCCACTGACTTCTGTGCGTTGCCTCGCCCGCGCGTGTAAGAAACTAGTTTCGCGCGCGCACTCGTTCTTTCTAGCTTCTTCTTGTGGCTATGTGGGGGGAATGTGCTCGATTTCTGCCACCCATATCGCGGGGGCACAGCGCTTCGGCGCCGTTGTGAGAGGAGCTTGCTTCGCGCGCGCTATGCTCTCTCCGCTCGAGCGTTTTCCTCGCGCTTTGACACTGCTGCGAAACTTTTGCGCACGCTTTCGTGCTTTAGAGAGGGAGCAGCTCGTGTGCGCGGCGTCAAGCAAAGAGTCCAAAAGGGCGCTGTTTTTGTCACACCCTAGTTTAGTGCCCAGAGCCCATAACCACGTGGTGTACGAAGTGAACACTGAAATTTAGCCTACCTTCGAACGAAACTGGCACGAATGCGTTTCGCGTTTTTTTTCTTCGTCTCTTCTAATTGTGCTAGCTCGGCTCGATCTGCTTGCTTCCGCCGTGCGTGCTGGTGACGTGTTTCTGCTGCCTTTTTCTTTTCCCATTCAGCGATGTTTCCATGGTTTTGGCACTATGCTGCTAACCCTAGTGTCACAGGTCGAATCGCGCCGCGTTTAGATTTGTGCGAAATACGAAAGCGTATTTCGCGATGTCGGTGCGCATTAATGAATCCCATTCTGTTGAGCTTTGAGAGAGTTAGCATGGGCGTGCGGCTGATGCGACCAATATGGTAACGCATTGCCGTTCGCATACCGGCGTCGCGCTCGCCTAGCCGCTTCTGTCATATGGTCGTATTTACAGCAGATGGCGTATTTACTATACAGATATCTAAAAATAATATCTGTTATTCCGGAGCCCTTAAAAACGGCTTTGCACACAATCTACATACAGCCTTAGGACGTTATTTCATTTCATTTCATTTCATTTTAATACCTTAAAGACCCACTGGGTGTATTACATAAGGGGTGGGTACATACAGTCAAATGAACAAGTGTTATGTTGAAAAATGGTTGGTAACAGCTTCGGCGAATGTGGATGGGCATGAGATGGTAGCGATGTCATTGGAGAGGTCGTTCCAGTCTACAGAAACACGGTGAAAAAAAGAAGCGGCACAGGTAACAGTACGGGCACGGGGGCGAAACACTTGGAAAGGATGACGAATGTGGTGGGATATGCCGGCTGGCGGGGAAATGTAGGGAGCGCAGCGCAGCGAACTATGGAAAAATTTATGGCATAGGCAGAGGCTAGAAATACGACGACGAAGTGAAAGGGGCGCTAAACTGGATTCCGCTTTTAAAGATGTTACACTGATATCGTACGAATAGGAGGAATGAATGAATCTGGCTGCTCTGTTTTGAAGTGACTCGAGCGCATTGATAAGGTAAACTTGATGAGGGTTCCAAACTGGCGATGCGTAATCTAACTTTGACCTGACAAGAGTTTTATATGCTAGTAATTTTACCTGTTGTGGGGCGTGGCGAAGATGACGTCGTAAGAATCCGAGAGTGTTATTAGCCGAGGAAATGACGTTAGTAACGTGTGTAGCCCATGATAAGTTGTTACACAGTGTGACGCCTAGGTATTTGTATGATGAAACGGACTGCAGGTGAACGTTAGCGACTACGTATGGGAAATCAAGCGGGTTACGGCGGCGGTGGAAGGACAAACGTTTACATTTATGAGGGTTCAGTTCCATTAGCCAACGGTCGCACCATTCCTGTATGCGGTTTAGGTCATCTTGAAGGTATGTTGGGTCGGAGGCGTTAGTAACTGTGCGATAAACTACGCAGTCGTCCGCAAACATGCGAATTTTAGAGCACACATTGGTCGGTAAGTCATTAATATAAATTAGGAATAGAAGCGGGCCTAGTACAGAACCTTGAGGGACGCCTGATGTTACTGGTAGCGGATTGGATTTTTGATTGTTAACAACGACAAACTGTGAGCGATTAGTCAGGAATTCTATCCATTTTACTATGTCGGGGGGCAAGTTCAAACGGGAAAGTTTTAGGATTAAGCGTTTATGAGGTACCTTGTCAAATGCTTTTGCAAAATCCAGGAAAATGGCGTCGGTCTGTAGGTTAGAATCGAGATTAGCATGTAAATCATGAATGAATAGGGCTAGCTGCGTTTCACAAGAGAAACCTTTCCGAAAACCGTGTTGAGACGAATGGAAAAAATTGTTCGAGTCGAGGAAGTTTATAATATGAGTATAGATGACGTGTTCCATTAGTTTGCAGGGCACACTAGTAAGGGAAATGGGTCGGTAATTTAACGGCGAATCTTTGTTACCTGATTTGTAGACTGGAACGACCTTTCCAGTTTTCCAATCGTCCGGTAGTTGTCCTGTTGAGAGTGACTGGGTAAAAAGTAAGCATAAGAACTCGGCACAAATATCATTAGTGTTGTTTAGAAGTTTCGAGTTAATATTGTCTACACCAGATGAAGATGAGATTTCCATGTTTCTAATTAAGGACGCAATACCCAGTGAGGAAAATGCGACTACCGGCATAGCATGCTCAAAGAGTAAATTAGATGTATGAAGTTGCGTATCGGTTTCATTAGTGAAGACGGATGAGAACGCTGCGTTGAATAAAGTAGCGCACTCAGAGTCAGTCATAGCCATGCCTGATTCGTCTTTGAGGGTAATCGTGTGTTCATGATGAGGGTTAACGGCTTGCCAGAACTTCCTGGGGTTATCGCTGAGCATTTTAGGAAGGTCTTGATGAAAAAAGTTGTGCTTGGTGTTATGGATAGCAGATTGATACGATTTTTCCGCAGCGCGGTACTTCGCCCATGCGCTTTGCGCTCCATGGGCTCTTGCTGAGCGGAACAGGCGTTTCTTTTTATTTTCCAACCTTTTAAGACATTTAGTAAACCATGGTTTGTGTGGATTAGCGTGGAAAGTTATTTGGGGAATGAATTCATTGACTAGGGCATCAAGTTTATTCTTAAATGCTAGCCAGTTCTCATGAATACTTCGTGAATGAAAACTTGAGGAAAAACTTACGAAAAACGTTGTCAGTTCGGCATTCATTATATCATAATTACCTTTGTTGTAAAGGCGGATTGTTTTATTGTATTTTGGGCGCCTAATTGCTTTAAGGTCGATGTTGACATGCATAGTTTTGTGATCACTAATCTCAAGGAGGTACGTAATGGGCTGAACGCTATCTGGGCAATTAGTCAGTAATAGGTCTAAAATGTTCGCACAGTTTTGTGTTACGCGCGTAGGTTTGGATATTACTTGAGTAAGGTTAAAATTGTAGCAGAAATCTAGAAATTCTCTTGCTTCGCCATTATTAGTTGTCGGTGCGGGCTGGTGCTGCCAATCAATATTAGGAAAATTAAAGTCGCCAAAGAGGAAGATGTGTGCGTTAGGGTGCTTCGTGATAAGTTTACTTACGGAATTATTAAGCTGACAGGAAAAATCACGAGAGTTATGTGGAGCCCTATAACAGACACCGAGTAAAATCGTGTGTGGTACAGCGTGGCAGTGGAGCCATAAGATTTCCAGGTCGGACGAGTCGTCAATTATCGACATTGATAACTGCTGGCTCACCGCTATCAGTACTCCCCCTCCTCGTGAGTCCTGGCGGTCTTTCCGAAAGACTTGGAAGTCTGGCAAGTCAGTTAGTACTTCGCTATCTGCGATGGCACTGTTCAACCAGGTTTCGGTTAGTATCAGTAGATTGCTGCTAGATGACAAGACAATATTGGAAACAAGTTCGCGCTTGGAAAGGAAACTACGTATGTTGGTGAACACAGCGGACAGGGGAATATTTTTGGGGCGGGTTTTTAGTTGTTTGCGAAGAGATGATTGCTAATCTGATTGTGGTGTAGCAATTGTTATTTCTTTCACAGTTTGCGAGATCTCATCAAAAATGTAGCGCCTGGGACCGATATGCAAGGTTTTGTAGCGTAGGGCAAATTTGTCGGAATTAGCTTTAGCAAAGGTGACTAGCTGCTTGCGGACGCTACGAACTCTGTGGGAGAAGTCTTCGTCGACACTGAATTTCGTTCCTTTAAATTTGCGGCCGTTAGAGAGTATTGTGTCTTTTATTTTGTACGAAATAAATTTGACTATTATTGGTCGAGAGCGGTTGGGTTCATGGCGGCCGAGTCGGTGGGCACGTTCTACATCCTCAGGATGAATGCTTAAGCTCAAGTGTTGAGCGCATGCAGTGACGAATGACCTCTCCCTCAGAGTCCGTAAACGTTTCGGAGGGGTTAGAATCCGAAATTCCATAAAATATGAGGTTGTTACGGCGAGATCTATTTTCACTATCGTCAATGCGGGCCTCAAGGGTTTCAATCTGACGAGATAGCCGAGTATTTTCAGATTTTATAATTTCTAACTCAGATTTTATGGCTGTCATGGCTTCCAAATGTGTCTCAAGATCGGTCATGCGCTTACTTAAACCAGCTATAGCACCGTCAGTGGATATAAGCTGGTTTTTGAGACCTTGCACTTCGGAGATTAGTTGAGTTTGACCGGCGGATAACTTTTTTAGTTCTGCGAGTACAGCCTCGAGATTGTTAGGTCCTGGGTTAGTTTCAATATCGCCTGCCAAGATCAGCAAGCAGCGAACAACATGAGCGCATTCAAGCACAAGAAAAATGCAGCATTGCGGGCTCGGAAGCTGCACTAGGAAATAATTGCTACTTCTTTTAGCATACAAGGAATGCGGATAACTAACCTGCATGATGTAGACAAACGGATTAGTGGTGTGCACGCTTGCACAGCCACCGAGCCCACAAAGCGGCGAAGGCGGTCGATCGCTGCTTATATATCCCGTGGCTGATGTTGCTGGTGATGAGGCTTTCCAGGATGGGCCGGGGAAATGGTATCCAGGGGGAGGCGCTGCCGGGCATGATGAAGTGATGACGTCGGGTTGGGGCCATGCGAAGATGCGATCGTCACTGCAGTAAACTGCAGTGGATGACGTGCTTGCTGGGGGAAGGGCCAACAACGCCGGAAGCAGGGCATTAGCGACGAAGGCGAAAACCTGCAACTCACAAACCACTGGCACAACTCTGTTCTGATGAGCATCGACGGGGCACGTGACAGTATTGCGCGGCCGCGCGAGGTCTACAGTCTGTAATTTGCAGAGCCACATTGCTACGCGTGTGTACGACAGAGACACAAGGTTAGTTCACATGTGGAATCGTGTCTGCCATCTTCACCTTCGCAGTTGTATGCACTGCCAGTTTACATGGTGTTGACCGAGTAAGTGCACATATATTAATTGCCCGCCAGCGCTCTCTCCTGTTGCCGCAGGTGATGGATCTTTAGTATTATTTTTAATGACTACTGCAGCGCGCGATATTGCACCGGTACTTCGCATTGAACGATCCCTGCCACTTGGGTAATTTTTGTTGACATCACACACGGCAGTAAGCAAATGCGTGATTCCAGGGAAGCCCACAAGACAAGCAAGGCGCTTCCCCGCCTTTATGCAACCACGGTGCAGCGTGCCACTTCGATCACCGCGTAAAAACTGCCCACCGATGGACATAAACGGCGCACTGTGCAGTCGTCAGGCTGTGCTCGTATCCGCCGCGCCCGCGAGGAGACGGGCGCGAGAAGCACGCGAGCATGGCCAGTCAGAGCGCCCCGGCGCCGTCGTGCCCGATCGACGCTTCAAAATTCCACCGATACGAGAGGAGTACGGCGCTGTCGTCGTGCGGCAAACTTCAGGTTGGGGTCCCTATACTTTCATAGCCTTTTTTGACACATGTTTCCTGGCGTTTTGGTGAATGGTCATTAACAGACCTGGGGCCATGGAGTTTCTTACTACTAACTAGAGGGAAACCCAACAAACACGAAACCTCCTCAAAATCTCCCAGAAATATCCCATCAGGACATTTGGAATGTCCCCAGGAGGTTCTCATTTTTCCCGAAGACGTCCAAAAAACGTCCCCACGACTAGCCTAGTTCAAAAAGTTGTGCGTCAAAGGTTAAGGAAAGGTTAAGGCTAGATTTCTCGGTTCTGGCTCAATAAAATTATTTCTTTTTTATGCAGACTTCAGGCATCTAAGCGCACATATGTGCCAAATTTCAGGCACATGCTTACGTTACAGGTGGTGTAATACATTTGTCAACTCGCGTGAATACTTGCTGGCTAGGCCATTCAGACACCTGTTTACATGAAATGTGCTTTAACAAGGGGAAAATTTGGGCTGGTTGGTGCATGATCTTGTGACGAGAGCAGCGCATCGCGAGACAAAGAGAGAGGTGGGACACGACGCTGAATAACAACCAGATTTTTAATGCACGTTCGTCGAATATATACATCTTGCTCGTATAAGAAGGAAAAAAAAAGCATGAAAAACGCGTAAGATGTACACGTGGTGAAAAATTAAGACATCGCACGCAGATAATCAATTTCTCTGTCACGAAGCGCTATTGAAGGTATGCAGACGCATATGTCGCTCTTTGGTCGGATTTTGAAGGCTTCATCTCCCTGGTCCGTTGATCAAAATACGACGGGATGACCATTGTGTTGATAAGCTGCGGAGCGCATTCATGCTCTCTGCAATGTTTTGCTAATTCACTGCTGATGGCGCCCTTTAGGGATCTTTTGTGCTCTCGAAGCGGTTTATTCAAACAGCGCCCTGTTTGACCAATGTATGTGCGTCCGCATGACAGAGGTATTTCATAAACCCCGATTTTCACACATTTGACATGTTTTTTCTGGTGTTTTTTCTTGCATTGATTTTATTCTTTGCTCGCTGTTGACTTTGGCGCACAGGCTTCTCAACTTGTTGGGTGCTGACATGAGCACTTTTACACCAGCTCTTGCTCTTACCCTTTTGAGACTGTGTGAAATGCCATTAATGCAAAGAATGACCGCGTACGGCTTCCTTTATTCTGATGTGGTTGTGACATATTTTCTGCCTCTAGGTGCTTGCAGAAACCCTTCTGCGACACTGGATAGCAGTCTCGTCGGGCAACCTGCTGCTTTCAACCGACGGTTCTGGGTGTCAAAACTGCCTTGAACCTCATGATGACAGGATCTCGTCAATGCTTCTCTCATTGCTTTTTTTTTCTACCCCCACTTGATGATCTTGGAGTGCGCAGGTGTGTAGGAGAGCAGTCTGTTCTAGCTTCGTGGTCCGTACCGCCAGCATATGTGAGCGCCTAGAAAGGCTATAGTCAAGTCAAGAAATCGCATAACGTTGTTTTCTGGGAGGTCACTTGTTATTTCTAGTCCTAGTTCTTCTAGTCCTTAGCAAAAGTAGCAGTGAGAGCCGCATTGACGAGATGCTGTCATCATGAAGTTCTAGGAAGTTTTGACGCCAAGAACAGTCGGCTTAAAGCAGCAGTTTACCCGACGAGACTGCTATCCAGTGTCGCAGATGGGATTCTGCAAGCTCTTAAGAGGCAGAAAATATGTCACAACCACAACTGAAGAAAGGAAGCCGTACGCGGTCATTCCTTACATTAATGGCATTTCCCACAGTCTCAAAAAGGAAGGCGCAAGAGCTGGTGTAAAAGTGCTCATGTCAGCACCCAACAAATTAAGAAGCCTGTGCGCCAAAGTCCACAGCGAGCAAAGAAAAATCAATGCAAGAAAAAGCACCGGAAAAGAAAATGGGAAATGTGTGAAAAGCGGGGCTTAGGAAATACGTCTGTCATGCGGACGCACCTACATTGGTCAAACAGGGCACTGTTTGAATGAATGGCTTCGAGGGCTCAAAATAACCCTAAAGGGCGCCATGAGCAGTGAATTAGCAAAACATTGCAGAGAGCATGAATGCGCTCCGCAGTTTATCAACACAATGGTCATCCCGTCGTATTTTAATCAACGGACCAGGGAGATTCAAGAAGCCTTCAACATCGGGCAAAAGAGCGACGTATATGCGTTAGCATACTTTCGATAGCGTTTCGTGACAGCGAAATTGATTTTCTGCGTGCGTTGTCCAAATCTTTTACTATGTGTACATCTGATGCGTTTGTCATGCTTCTGTCCTTCACTTATTGCACGAGCGAGATGTATATATTCGATCGAACGTAGATTAAAAATCTGGTTGCTGGTCAGCGTTGATTCCCGCCTCTCTCTTTGTTTCGTGCTGCGCTGCTCCCGCCACAAGAACATGAAATGTGCTAGAATTTTAGCACAAAGGAAATATTAATTCGAAAACTCGCCCGATCCCGCCCATATAACAGGAAATAGCAGCGCAATACAGATGTAATTTCAGTTTATTAGATGTGCTCTTTGCATATAAATGAATACAAACAGGAGATGCAAATGTATGCACCATTTAGCACACAATGTACGGAGCACTACGACACCAGCAAATAATAATGGCCAAAAATTCTCTAGCTCTGAGAAATCTGAAAAAAACAATGGAGCAATAAAAACATATTACAGGCTGAAAGTTGATGCACCTTAAGCAAACATTCTAAAGGGTACAAAAGCATATATGCACACGCAAAAGCAAACGCGTGTAAAGAGCAACCTGGGTGCCAAAAGAAAAGACGATATGGGCGTACGATGCAGATACGCGGTTTCAGGTTACGGATATTCTGCAGGGTGAAACTAAAACCCCTTGATAATTTGAAAGTAGCGACACTCTCCTCCGCGCCGCGCTTTCCTCCTCGATTCTCCTCGCGCGGCGGCTGTGAGCTCTGAGCACGACACGCTTTTTCTCCTTGGCACCCGCCGGCGGACCGCAGTAGTGAGCGAAGCGCGTGTTTTTGGGCCAGCTCTGCGCTCCAGGAGTGCACAAAGTCTTTAAAATATTGCAAGAAAAACGTTGAGAATTCCGAAAGTAACGTTCATGAAGAGAATGGTTTCTTCTTAGAACTGTGTGAATGGGGAATATTGACGTAAACAAAGCCTTCAGGCGACTCGGTACTGCAGACATTTAAGTCACATGATAAGGTGTTTTAGTTTTTGCTCCTGATTTAGTACTGCCTCTGACTTTGTGTTTGTTTTTTTAGAGCGTGAACTCTGTCGCCGCAGTAAAACTTCGGAAAACGACCCGGGCTGGTGCTCTGAACTTCAAGATCAGAGAAGGTCAAAGCGGGACTTAGTCTCGCTACTGTCAAGCTATGAGTCTAGGCATAGTATATGTCACGTTGTAAAACGTGAGTTTGGATCACTGGTTAATTATATACTTATTATGACTAATTACTGGAAGCCAAATTATTTGATATTGAGTAAATTGCAATTAAAACCCAAATTTGTGCTGCAGCATCGAGTCATATACAGTTGAAAAACTTAGGCCAACTGTAATGGCACCGTGCTAGTCAGCGATCCACATTAATCTGCGTTAATTAGTTAATTTGCTACAAAACCAAACAATGAGCTAGACGATGAAGTCGTATACCTTGCGACAAGAACAGCGCAGCACGAGACAAAGAAGGGACAGGAGAGACACGATGCTTTGTCTCGTGCTGCGCTGTTCCTGCCGCAAAATCATGCACCAACCAGCCCAACTTTCCACCTTGCTAAAGTCATATACCGTTGAAAAGCTTAGGATGAAATCAAATGCTCTGAATTAGTTTACGATACCTATTAATTAGCGTTATTGAGCTATATGCAATCAAAACCAGCCTTTGCATTGTAGTATCGAGTCATATACCTTTCGAAAGCTAAGGTTCAGTGCAAATGAGGTGTGCTAGTTATCGGCCTGAATTAATTAGAGCTGCATATTTAACTGCAGTTGAATCCTAAATTTGCATTATAGATGGAAAACTAAGGGCAAGCGTAAACGCGTTATGCTACCTGGCCAAACTTAAAGAAAAACCTCACAAAAACAGCTAACATTCTAACTACGCTTAACACGAACTGCTTCGAAATGTTTTTCTTTGCTTTCGCATTTAATTGCGCACTTACAATGCGATCAAGAAGCGCGGACAACCATTCATTGAACATTATTAGGCACTGGTGCCAAGGAAGCATAAGAATATACTCGGTATACCTATGAGAGAACGCATTGTTATCTCTAGGCAAGATGAATGCCTCTCGATAATGTAATATTATACTTTGCTCTGAAATTTCGTTCCAGTATGTAGTAGGGGACCTAAAGCTGGTATTTTGATTAGGCATCACCTAAAATGTATCATTAAAGAAAATGAGAGCATGGTCAGCAGGATGATTTATTTTCGCGCACGCAAAAGAACCTTGATTGACAAGATACACCTAACAGACGGCAGTATCACATAATATTCAGCATCTACGCTAGTCTAGATATATGTGCTATGCAGTATTGATGACAGTTGAGAAAAACATGCTCAAGGAAATACAACAGTGGTATATGTCATAGCCCAAATCAAGGTCACTTTGTACATCTATGGAGCAGTTGCATGCAAGCGAAAGTTAATGGACAATGGGATCTTAGGCTAAAAGACTGTCTGTAAAAATTGCCTATTTGTTGTTATAAAGACGACGCTACAGGTGCAAGAACTAGCACGTTTTGAGCCGAGTCGCTATTTCCAGAGAAGATGCAATGCGCGGATGCTTTGGAGATTCGTTCCGTCTGGCCTCGCATGCAAAATAACCTAAAAACGCAGCAGCAAACAACCCTCGAATGATGCCCTCCAACTAACGGTGTCAACCATTTTTTATGACGTCGTGGTTAATCCTTAAAATGAGTTGCCGGGCGAGTTGGTATTCCATGCTTACATTCACAGCGCAAAGACGAACACGGACACGAGGGGAGACACCACAAAGCACCGACCTCAACAATGTGAAAATCCTTCAACGAGAATATATATGGTATCATTAATACCGCATTACTATCATCAGGCCGCTTGCTGCTGTTGTACGCGCAACAGCACGCCATAGCGCTTGCACGTTGCGATAAAAGCACGGCGCTGTAATATTCGCTCGCCGAGCGTAGGAGAAAAATGGAGCGGAGGAAAAATTAAAACACAAGCAATACGCCGGACCCGCGCGTTTCCAAGGGCAACGGCAGGGAGACCAATCGTCGCTCAGGAAATCGGGCGGAGAGCCGACCCTCAGGGAAGGGGCGAGGAGAAGGCGAGGAGGTCGCGCGGCGGCGGCAAAGTTCAATGGTTGGCGGCACTTTCATATTATCAAGGGGTTTTAGGTGAAACCTCCCTCTCGCTTTGCCTATCGCAGGAGCCTCGGAGTAATCTTGAGCGTATTATCAAAACAGGGAAAAAAAAATTAATTCTACGAGGTGAAAATAAAAAAAAACGAGCCTAAACCACATACCTTGACGTCGTTGCCAACAGAAACCTGGGGCTGAAATAAAATGCTGCAACTATATATATGAGTTCAACGCAGCCTTCTGTCCTGCGCCTTCTCACGGCACAGCGAACGCTCAAACATACGCGTTACATCCTCGTTACACCCCCGTTTTATTTTCTTGTGACTAAGTGCGGAGATAAGACTGCTTGGAGCCGGATGGAAAGGGGGGACATCTTGACGTAGGAGCGCTGGCTCGCCGCACCCATGGTACAGCAGACCACGCGTGCGGCACAATACGGCGTGGCAGGCGAGATCAAGGTGATCAAGGCACAAGTAATCCGGTAGGGGGGGGGGGGGGGAGTCACTGACGCGAACACAACACAAACTATACCGCTGCGACAGGACGGCAATGTAGGTAGAGCAGGTTAATCCATGGGCACTCGCAGCAAGAGTCGGTGGGCTTCCGAAGATCTCTCCCGCCTATGACCGCAGTGGACGGCCACGCTGCCACCAACAACACGCCACAGTCGTCGGAGGCGCTGAGGGATGCAGAGTGCGCGCTAGGAGTCGCCCATCGCCTTGAAATCCGCTGCCGCGAACGACGCCTGTAAGAGCGCCATTATGGTGTATGGCCGTGAAGCTGCACAAAATACTTGCGATGCGCCGCGGGCCGCTGCACGAGCTCCAAAAGGAATTATGTGGGCACGCCGAGCGCGGGAAAGCTGCCATGAATCCGCAGCTACGAAGTTCACGACAGCCCAGTGATGAGAGCAAGATCTGCTGCGCGCTGGGGCTTGCGCGCGGGCGGCTAGGGTCTGCGCGAATACGTGTGCGCAAGATGGCTTCCGTCCAGCGAGGAAGCCGAGCGAGCGACGGGAGGCCATTACTGCGCCTCTGCTAGACAGCGGCGCAACGAGGACTGCTGGTAGTTGGAGATGCCTGCAGGGACCGCCGCACCGTGCTGAAGGTGGAAACACTATTGCAGACGGGCACGTTGGTGACCGCCGCTCCCGGCGATGCGATGGAAAGGGAGAACGCCGTCGCCTGCCTGCCTGCAGCATGAAGCCGACGGCCCACGAGAAAGATGCGGGGTGAACGGCGCTTCCTTCGGCTGTTCGAACAAAACTGTCTGATCTCTCAAAACGGCGAGTGCAAGCGCAAAACCTTCTCTTTCCGTAGCTTTTGGCGCGAGGGAGAGAGAAAAGCGAGCGAGGAGTCAATTTGTATTTTTTGTTAAATAGCATTGGTCCCAAAAACGTTCTCCCGGTTACCTTCCTGGGACCAAAATGCTATGATTTGTTTTTGTTTCTACTTAACACCCTCAAAAAATCTTTTCTAGGACATTAGTGGGCGCACTTCCCTTTTGCTTGCGTTTCTATGTCCTGCCTCTACGGCCTGGAAATGTTCGATAAATGTTGTACGGGGACAAGGACGTTCCATTCTTTCTGGGCGCTCCTGGGGAGGTTCGTTGTTTGCTGGGAAAGCTGGCGACCGCCTATGGGAGTTTGCATGGAGCTTCCTCGAGACCATGTGAACCACTATGGGAATGGAGGAAAAAAAAAGTTTTTTTTCCTCCATGACCATGGGCGCTCTAAGCATCTTGGGGCGATGAGCTGCCGACTGCAGAACCACAACTTTTGGCTAAAAAATAACGAAAAAACAAACGTTGTTCGATAATCAAGAATGTCCTAGCATTCAATGTCCTCTCTATAAATAACAACAAACGAGCAGAAAACCATGTAAATATAAAGTTCGCCCAAAATAAGCGGTGGCTTATTTGCCCTTTATTTGCTTCGTGTGCTGTTGCGTTTTCGCTACTATGGGTTTTGTGCACTACGTTTGTGCCATAGAGTTAAACTAGAGGGAAAGCTGCCGGCGCTGCACCTGAACCTCCGTGCGCGCGCAGAGCATCATGGGGCGGTGAGCTACTTGGTGTGGGACAGTAGGTTGTTTTTCAGGAACACAGAGTGGTGTTACTGAGGCGCGCTCCCCGCGAAAACGACTTCGGCGTAAAAGTGGCCCCGCCGCTGTGGCTCAGTGGTTAGGGCGCTCGACTACTGATCCGGAGTTCCCGGGTTCGAACCCGACCGCGGCTGTTGCGTTTTTATGGAGGGAAAACGCTAAGGCGCCCGTGTGCTGTGCGATGTCAGTGCACGTTAAAGATCCCCAGGTTGTCGAAATTATTCCGGAGCCCTCCACTACGGCACCTCTCTCTTCCTTTCTTCTTTCACTCCCTCCTTTACCCTTCCTTTACGGCGCGGTTCAAATGTCCAACGATATATGAGACAGATACTGCGCCATTTCCTTTCCCCCCAAAACCAATTATTATTATTATTATTAAAAGTGGTGTGCATAAGCCGTAGTATAGCGAAAACGCAACCGCACACGACGCCAATAAATTTTTTTTGTTTTCCGAAATGAAAAACCTTTTAAAATGTTGAAGAGACAACATTAAAAAACATATTTCATTTTAAAATTGCGCCTGTTAAGCACGAAATATTATCGCGGGTCGTTCTGACGACGCGGGTCGAAGGGAAAATGGGGGACCAGGACCACAGGAGCAGGCGCCAGAGACAGGCCAAGCGGTCGCGGCCGGGCTCACGAGCGAGTCCTGCCGACCTTCTGCCTCTTCACCGTCGATCGGCACCCCGCTGGTTGAAGATGACGTTAAGTGCAAAATCATAACACACACGACACTGCTCCCCTCCCGAAAGGCGCATCGTCCCGATGCGCAGAGAGGCAAAATTAAGGCTGAAAAACATGTGTAGAGCGCGAAGAGCTAGGCCACGTGCTCCGAGTGGCCACAGTACGGTTACAGGCGAGCTACGTGAACAGCTTCAGAGGCAGGCGGGCGGCGGGACGCCAGCGTTACGATCGGCAGCACTTCGTAATTTAACTCGCCTATACGTCGAATCACTTCGTACGGGCTAAAGTACCGTATTTACGCGCATAATTTGCGCCCTCGCATAATTTGCGCACCCTTAACTTATCGCCCAGGTTTACAAAAAAAAATATTTTTACTCGCATATTTTACGCACCGCGCTGCGCTAGACCACCATCATGCACTCGGGCTCTACCCTATGGCTCTACCCAGTAGCATTCGACTATTCCGCGTGTTTGTTCAGAAGGCTTCTTGAATCTTTTGTGCACTGGGCGTTCATGGTGGTGTTAGAGGCCGCTGTTACAATCGCGGCGGCACCAGCGGCATCGCCACTCGGAGCGGCCAGCAGCGCTTCTGTGGAGGATCGGCAGCTGATACAAGAGCCAACACCGCTGTTTGTTTGGCTGATGCATGTGACTCCACTGCCGGCTACCCTTTAGTTGGTGGCTCTGACAGCTTATGTTTGGTTGTTCGGTCGTGTCTTGCGATGGGATATCACAACTATACGGCAAGTTTCAAACTGCTTGTCGGCGCCTTACCACGGCGCAGAGCGGCGAAGCCGGCGAGAATAACCGCGTGCGCACAAGTTTGCCATTAGACGACAATCGTTGTGTCGGAAAACTTGTGCGCACGTGGCTGTTCTCTCTGGCTTCGCAGCTCCGTGCCGTGATAAGGCGCCGACAAGCAGTTTGGTCGACGCTCGCGCGGTGCTGTTAAACAATTGTGTGGTGTAATTGATTTATTCACGCTTGCTATCCCGGAAGAAGCTGCGAATGCAAACTTACGGAATCCGGAACTACCGACAATTTGCTGGGCCGCAAGCGATGACGCTGTTTTAGCGTTTTATTCAGCTTCATGAATGCACCTGCATGCCATCCCGCGAGGGGGGGGGGGGGTGCGCGGAGTTTCATTTCGAGTGAACTTTTTTCGGGATGCGGCCAGCGTGGGGTGCGGGTCCGGGTGCTGACGTATGCGCAGTAACATACACTATAACTATATTGCGCGTTGTGACCTTTGTGGAGTATTTAAAGTCGCGCTCGCGAAATCTCCACGTAATTTGCGCACCGCCTTCTTCGAGCCCTAATTTCTGAATAAAAAGTCCACAAATTATGCGCGTAAATGCGGTATTGTTTCAGCAGCTTCTCGGTAAGACCACGGCGCCGTGTTACACATACACTCGATCACCAGGACTGAACTGAACATCACGGTGGCCGTGGTTGTATCGGCGAGCATCGATTTACTGGCGGGCTTGTATGCGAAGACGGGCCAACTGTCTGGCTTCTTGCGCAAGTTGAGCATCGGCGTGGGCGTAGACGTCTTGCTGGTGGGGCAGCATAGTGTCGAGCATGGTAACGACTTCCCGGCCATGCACCAGGCGGAATGGCGAAAATACGGTGGTTTCTTGAACCGCAGAGTTGTACGCAAAAGTTACGTACGGTAACACTTCGTCCCAGGTTCGGTGCTCGATGTCGACATACATTGAGAGCATGTCAGCCAAGGTCTTGTTAAGGCGCTCGGTCAGTCCGTTTGTTTGCGGGTGGTATGCGGTAGTTTTGCGGTATCGGTGTGGCTTCAGCTCAGTATCTGTGAGATAAGTTGAGACGTAAATGCGGCACTACGATCAGTTATCAGACCTCTGGGGCACTGTGTCGAAGTACGACGGACTCGACGAAAAACTTCGCCACATCCCAAGCCGTTGATGTCGGCAGAGCGCGTGATTCGGCATACAGCGTGAGGTAGTCCGTCGCAACAACGATCCATCGGTTGCCCGATTGCGACTTCGGAAAAGATCCGAGTAGGTTCATGCCGATCTGCTGGAGCGGACTGAGCGGTGGAATGATGGGGTGAAGGAGTCCCGCATGCTTCACGGGGGGAGTCTTGCGCCGTTGACACTCGCGTCAGGCCTTGGTGTAATGGCGGACGGTCTTGTCAAGTTGTGGCCAATAGTACTTGGAACGTATTCGCGCGAGCATTAGACTGAGCCCCAAGTGTCCCGAGGAGGGGGTCATCATGAGGCGCTTCTATAATTTCGTCGCGTAGATCAATGGGCACAACTAAAGCCATGACCTCGGGCTCAGGGCAAAGTTCTTTATATAAAAAATGTTGTCTCGAAGGCGTAAATTACGTACTATGCGTACAAAAGGGCGAGGAACTATGCCTCATTGACCCTCCAAATGTGAGACCACGTCGCGAAGGTCGGGGTCGAGTCGCTGCCGCGCCGCCATATCGTCGGTACTTAGAGCTCCTAAGAAGATCTCATAGTCGTCATCCGTATCAGCAGGCGCGGATTCGACGGGGGCGTGGGAAAGGCAGTCAGCATCAGTGTGTCTGCGACCAGACTTATAGACGATCGTAGCATCGAATTCTTGCAGTCGAAGGGCCCACCGCGCAAGTCGGCCTGCAGGATTCCTTAGATTGGTCAGCCAGCACAGAGAGTGGTGGTCTGTGACCACCTGGAATGGGCGTCCATACAGATAGGGTCTGAACTTCGTGATCGCCCAAATTACTGCGAGGCATTCTTTTTCGGTGGTCGAGTAATTGGTTTCCGCCTTGGACAAAACACGACTGGCGTATGCGATGACACGTTCGGCACCATTCTGGTGCTGGATCAGGACGGTCCCGATGCCCGTGTAACTAGCGTCAGTGTGTACCTCTGTCGCGGCGTCCTGATCAAAATGGCCTAGGACAGGGGAAGCCTGCAGGCGTCGTTTTAGATGGTCAAATGCAAGCTGTTCTTCACTGGACCACTGGAATGGGACGGACTCCTTCGTGAGGCGGATAAGCGGCGCGGCGATATCCGAAAAGTTGGGAACAAAGCGTCTGTAGTAAGCGCAGAGGCCCAGGAACCTCCGCACGGCGTCCTTGTCTGATGTCGTCGGGCAGGAAGCGACGGCTACTTTTTTGTCGGGATCAGGACGGACGCCCTTATGACTGACGACGTGACCCAGAAATTTCAGTTCGTCATTGGCAAACTGGCACTTCGTAGGCTTGAGGGTGAGGCCGGCGTTTCTGATAGCCTGCAGGACTGCTTTTAGGCGAACAAGATGTTTATGAAACGTGCTGGAAAAAATGATATCATCAAGGTAGACAAGGCATGTTCGCCATTTGAGGCCGGTGAGCACGGTGTCCATAACGCGCTGGAAGGTCGCTGGAGCAGTACAGAGTCCGAAGCGAATCACCTTGAACTCATACAGTCCATCCGGGTTGATGAAAGTCGTCTTTTCTCTGTCGCGCTCATCGAGTTCTATCTGCAAATACCCACTTTTAAGGTCGATGGATGAAAAGTAACGGACATGGCGCAGGTGGTCAAGCGCGTCATCGATGCGCGGAAGTGGATATACGTCCTTCTTCGTGACTGTGTTGAGGCGCCGGTAGTGAACACAAAAGCGAAGGGTGCCGTTTTTTTTCAGCACAAGCACCACCGGAGCAGCCCAAGGGCTGTGACATGGTGGGATAATGTCATCGGCCAACATTTCGCGCACTTGATGTATTCTTTCGCGTTCTTTTAACGAAACCCGATAAGGAGACTGACAAACAGGATGGCCAGCGTCCTCGGTAATTATTCCGTGCTTTGCTATTGGCATCTGGCGAACCCCGGCTGACATAGAAAAGCAGTCGTGGAACTCACCCAGCAGAGCGAGGAGCTCGTCTCTCTCCTGAGCAGAGAGTTGCGGGGCAATGCTGACACCTAAAGGAGGCACGGAGGGCTGAGGAGGGGGCGGAGAAGAAGGAGCCGCAGAGGGGGTCTCAGTATCGACAGGGGCGCTGAGGCGCTCGATGAGGCCGATTACTGTGCCCTTGGTGAGGTGCTGCGGAGCGCCGAATAAACTGGTGACGAGGACTTGGGCGCTTGCAGAGTAAAGCCGCGTGACACCTCTAGCAACACCAATGCTCCTGTCAAGAAGCAGCTGCACACTGCCTTCAGAAAGGACTTCGCCAGAGGCAACCGGTGCGGACTCGACCAGGAGAAACACGCTCGATTCAGGCGGCAAGGTGACGTGGTCCGCTAAGATGCGCGCCTCGGAGAACGTCGGCTCGGAGCTCGGCGGGTCAAGAGAAGGTTGACGAACGGGGAGGCGGCAGTCGGCGAGGTCGATAACAGCGCCGAACTCGCTCAGAAAATCCATACCGAGAATAATATCTCTCGAGCAGCGCTGCAAGACGACGAAGGCAACGGGGCACGTGAGACCGTTAATCTCAACACGAGAAGTGCAGCGGCCGACTGGGGTGACGAGGTGGCCTCCGGCGGTTCGGATTTGTGGGCAATCCCACTGCGTGAGTACCTTGCGAAGGCGGCGGGACAGCTCCCCACTCGCAACGTAGTTTTCGGCGCCGGTGTCGACGAGGGCCGTCGTGGCGTGGCCGTCGATAAGTACGCGAAGATTATTGTACACCGGACGAGCAGAGGCGGTGAAAGCATCGGCGGATAGGTCGTCGTCGGTAGGTGAGGGGTAGCGGGACGTCGTTCGTGGAGGCTATTTCACAGATTCGGGGTCGGCAACGCCATTTCCAGGCGTCGCCGGGCTTAGTTTTCCCAACGAGGAGAGGGGTTTCCGCGGCGGTCGCGAAGGGAATCCAGCCGGAGCGGCGGCGGCGAGCGAAACGCACGACGAGAAGGCCGCTCAGGTGGTGGGGAATGGCGCAAAAATTCCTCAATTTCACGAGGCTCCTCGCCGTACTTTGGGCGGGGTGCATCTCGCCGGAATCCGCGAAGATCGAGCTCCCGATAAGGGCAGCGGCGATAGATGTGACCGGCCTCCCCACAGTGGAAACATAGCGGACGGTCATTGGCAGTCCTCCACGCGTCGGGTTTGCTTGATCCAAGCTGTTGGAAACGAAGGGTGTCGGCAGGCGCAGGAGGCTGTAGTGACTGTTGAGCAGGGGATGGGTGGTCGACCATTGGCGGCGAGGAGCGACGGACCACGGAGGCGTACGTCACCGTGGGCTGTGCTGGAGGAGGGGTGACGGGGCAGCGAGGATGAAGTGCACGTTGCACTTCTTCTCGTACGACGTTTGTGAAGGGGGACGGAGATGCGCAATCGGTGGATGGCAAATACTTCCGAAGTTCCTCCTTGACAACTTCACGGATGACCTCGCGTAGGCGCATGGCATCGACAGGATAAGCCGCCGGGTGGTCAGCGAAAAGACTGGAACTGTTGGAAACTCCAGCAAGCCGACGATAATGATCGGCTCTGGCAGCCAGGGCACGCTCCATGTTAGTCGCCTCGGAGATAAACTCGGCCACGGTTGTGGGAGGATCCCGAATGAGGCCGCCAAAAATGACGGACTTGACGCCCCGCATAAGAAAGCGCACCTTCTTTTCCTCGGTGGCTCGGAAGTCGGCTCGGGCACTCGCAACACGTCTTCGACGAAACTAGTGAAGTTTTCGTCGGGGCCCTGGAACATGGTTTGCAAGAGGTCCTCTGCGCGTTGGCGGCGATGCTGGTTTGCGAAATTGTTTCGCAGATGAGTCTTGCAGGTATCCTACGATGTAAGGGTGTGCTCGTGGTTCTCGTACCTGTGACGGGCAGTTCCCTCAAGACAGAGGCAATGTTCCGCAGTTCAGCCGTTGTGGCGGGCCACGCGTTCATAGTGTTGAAGCCAATCGTCGATGTCTTCGGAGGCTTTGCCACGGAACGGGACAGCGGAACGTGGAGCGACGGCGAGGTAAACCACAGCAGGTGCGGGTGAACAATCGGTCTGCTGGCCTTGGCTCACGGTGGATCGAGCCATGTGCAGTGCTGGCACGGGCCTTGTGGTAATGTGCGGCAAGATGCCGAATTCGGGGATGAGTCTTTGACGTCGCCGGCTGGCATGGATCTCGTCCTCCTCAGCAGAGGGGTGGCGGCCTGGGCTGGGAATGGGACTCTGCGAAGCGGGAGGCACGGGATGACGTTGCATAAGATGGCACCTCCATCAGAGTCACGGGTCGTCCAGAAGACGCGGGTCGAAGGCAGAATGGGGGACCAGGACCATAGGAGCAGGCGCCAGAGAAAGGCCAAGAGGTCGCGGCCGGGCTCACGAGCGAGTTCTGCCGAGCTTCTACCTCCTCACCGTCGATCGGCAGCCCGCTGGTTGAAGATGACATTAAGTGCAAAATCATAACACACACGACAATATTGGCTTTTGTGATCTGCAATGCTTGGCTAGTAGGAGAGCAAGCCATCGCTTATTTTGAGCAAACTTTGCATTTACATGCTTTTCTGCTCGTTCGTTACGATTTATAGACAGGATACAGAATGATAGGACATTCTTTATTATCGAACAACGTTTGGTTTTTCATTATTTTTTGCCCAAAAGTGGTAGTTCTCAGTCGGTAGCTCTCCGCCCTCTGATGCTTAGAGCGCCCATGGTGGTACAGGTGGACTCGAGGAAGCTCCATGCAAATTCCCATAGGCGGGGCTCCAGCTTTCCCTCTAGTTAATAGTAAGAAAAACTATGGTCTGCGCCGTGGACGGAACGGGACATCTCAGTAACGCCCCCCCTCTGTTCATGAAAAAACGGACTGTCCCGCACATAGAGAGATGTGTGCGGATGCACCGGCGCCGCAAATCTGGCAATGTGCTGTCAGACAGTGATGCCGACACTATCGGCACGGCTGAGTCAGTTGCGGCGAGCAGCTCTGCCACCGTTCGGCGCCCGTCCACTCCGAACACGAGGCCCGAGCAGTGGTTCTGGGGGGCGGGCTCCCTCGCGCTTTCTGCCACTCCGAGGATGCGCGAGATGCCGAGCAGCTCGTACAGGGTGGCCGCACTCCCCGCGTCGACCGCCCCAACACCACGCCGGGTGTATACGCGGATAGCCAGGACGCCAGGCCGCGGTCCAAGCTCATCCGCCAGCTCCTCACCTTGTTCTCGCGAGAAGGCCGCGTCTCGCTGGGCTGGGCGAAAGAGGACGGTCCCGTGGACGTCGTTCGGGACCTGCACCGCGGTGGCAGCTTTGCGTCGCCGCTGGGCCCGCGGCGTGGCTTGCTTCCAAAGGATGAGGCTACTCGGTGCCTGCTGCTGGATGGGAGAGAGTGGGCCGCTAGCAGACAGTTCGGCTTCCCCGGCAGCGTCATCCCGCTGACCCATCGGTCCCGATCCAGAAGTTGGGAGTTTAACAGGCGCCCCGGCAGCCTGCGTGGAAGAGGGGCTGCCTTCCGGGCAGGTGGGTCCCTCTCCCCTCGCGCCCGCCAGGGCGAGGCTGAGCTAGGAGGGGGGTGTCATCACAATGAGGGCGTGGTGGTGGGGGGAGCAGCAATGCCAGTGGTTTTTCTGCTGGGGGCCCCCTGGAATGCGGTCCCGCCAGGGGACGAGGCGAGGCCACCTGCATCGCGCTTTGCCGCTCCACGTGGTTGCCTACAGCGGCCATGACCGCCATCGTTGTTTCCCGCTGATGGGGAAGGCGAGCGACGGCACTTGCGCTGAGTTGTTTCATCCACGGCCTCGTTCCCCAGGTCCGAGACCACGGCTGCACTCCCTGAGTCGGTCTCCTGGGCCCCGTGGATGGTAGTTGGGAGGCCTGCCGTCGCTGCCATGGCCGCAGGGAGTGCTGCAGCAGTGGAACAACGTGGTGGCTGCTGCCGGCTCGGTCCAGGGAGATGCAGAGTCTGCACCGACGCAACCGCTTGAGCCGGGGTCAGGCTGGCATGTTGCACCTAGTGTTCCTGTATATAGGAACACTCGTTGCATCTCCTGTGTGGCGCGCTCCAGTGCCACCAGCCGCCTGGTCAGAGTGACGCGATCACAGGGCCGGGCGTTGAGGCTGATAGATCGTTGCATCTTCCTTAATGTGCTCGGTTCGCGGCTAACATGCCCGAGGTACGTGGGCTTCATGATGGAGCCCCTCGACGCGACGAAGGCTTAGGCGTAGCGGTAGAGTCCGAGCGCGCACGCTTCGCGGTCTCTCCCACCTGTCCGAGCGCACCGCTACCTGTGCTACGCGTTGGCCCTGCTTCGATCATTGGACCACGTGTTCCGCTTTCCCCGCCAGCCAGAGCTAACCGCGGCCACGTGGTGCACCCGTGTGGTCGTATTCTGCCCCTTCCGAGGCTCCCTTGTTTGTGTGTGTGCGTGGCTGTGCCTGTACTACACGCCGCCCCTGCGTTGGCCCCTGCCCCAAACATCGGACCACGTGCTCCGCTGTCATCGCCAGCCGCCCGGTCCTCTCTCGTCGAGCCGCCCGCTGCCACGTGGTGCACCCGCAAGGTCGTACTCTGCCCCTTCCGAGACTTCCTTGTTTGTGTGCGTGATTTGCGCTTGTGCTTCACGCCGCCCTGCTTCGAACATCGGACCACGTATTCCGCTGCCCTCGCCAGCCGCCCGGCCTTTCTAGCTGCCCGCTGCCACGAGGTGCACGCGCGTGGGCATCTTTGCCCTTCCGAGGCTCCCTTGTTGCGGGTGTCTGCCCCTTCCTCAGGCCATGGAGGATTCAGCTCCAACCAGCGATCCCAAGGCGTCCTATCCTGGCTATTGCCATCTCAAGGGCCATCAGTGCCGAGGACCTGGCTGAGGTGGTGGCCGACCAGTTCACCCCCTCCTGGCGGACCAGTCGCCAGCCCTGCCCAGTCCCTGCACCACTGCAGCCCTCCCCCCATCCCCAGATGTCCAGATGTACTGGTCGAAATCATGGCCACGTGCTATGCCGTTATCACGGCCCGCGAGGTGCGGGCAGTCTTGGACCGCCCGCGAAGGCGGACGGCTCCGGGGGCAGACAACAACAGTCACCAGATGCTTCGGGACCTGCACACCCCAGAGAGAGCCCGTCTCCTCGAGTCCTTCAACACCATCCGGGGCACGGCAACTCTCCCCGAGGACTGGCTGACGGCCGTGGTCGTACCCATCCTCAAGCCACGGAAATCCAGCCGCCTGCTGTCCTCCTACAGGCCAGTCTCCCTGACCTCAGCAGCCTGCAAGACCATGGAGGCAATCGCCCTGTCCCGCACTAGGGTCACTAATTTCCTGCCCGAGCAGCTAACGGCCTTCAGAAGAGGCAGGTGCACTGCGGACTCCATCACCGACCTGGTCTCCACCCTGGGAGATGCCCGACACGATGGGGACGCTGTCATGCTGGTCCTGCTGGATGTACAGGCTGCCTTCGACACCCTCCCACACGTGTCATCCATGATGCCCTGAGCTGTCTGGGAGTTACTGGACCTCTGGTGGCGTTTGTTCGAGCCTTCCTCCGGGGCCGCATTTTCCGGGTTCGTGTTTGCGGGCAACTAAGCTCCCCACGGCCCGTCGGAGCTGGGGTACCACAAGGCTCAGAACTGAGCCCCTTCCTATTTAACCTGGCCATGACAGGACAGCCAGCCTCCCTCAGGTCCAGGTCCTCACGCCGGGTGTGGTGCTTCGTGCATGCAGACGACGTGGCGAAGGGCACACCCAGGTGAGGGTGAGGGGCACACCCAGGAGGATCCGCTCCATGCGAACATCCTTCCACAGGGCCTTGGATGCTGCACAGGCCTACGTGACGTCCATCGGCCTCATGGTATCGCCACCAAAGACGGAGGCACTGCTATACCACCCCAGAGTGCTCCGGGCACATATCACCACCCTGCGGCTCGGTGGGGATGGGCTCACTTGGCGGGACCAGGTGAAGTACCTCGGCCTGCAGATCAATCGGTGTCTCACCTGGCTTCCTGTGGTGAGGGCTCTCCTGCCTTGTCTACGACGGATCGGCCACGCAGTTCAGCAACTCCAGCATTCATGAGCTGAATCATGGGACAGATCGTCGGAAATAACGGCGAAGTTCCGAGTCGATTTTCTTGACGTGACTACGCAGGTAAACACGATGACTTGCTTTTTCTGCCAATGGTACGATTGTACTGCGTCTGGAAGCACAACTGTCCAGGTCTGGGGAAATCAAAATGCAGAACAATTGCACCTCTCTTGCAGCTGTGTTTTTCTTCAAGTATTGCTCTTGCTTGCACGGATCTAATATAGTTGTGGGGAATCAATTTCATGGTCTTTATTAGAACTTCTCTCATAAATGATGAAGCGGTCAGAGTTTTTTTAACTAGCTCACCGTAATTCCATGAAGCAATCAACACCTTGTCCTCGCTGCTCTTTTCAAATTTCTCCAAAGTGAAAATGCCATTTTGTGGACAGTGCTCACATTTCCTGAGGAAACACGACGCAGTAGATTCCTGGCATAGCAGAGACTGCATATATTCGGGAGAAAGCGACTCTCCGGGCGCGTTCTGCATTCCCGCGAGGCACCACTGAAATTTTGCACAGCACACGCACACACTTGCCACTGTGCGAGCATTTCACCCCTTAGGACGCAAGGATATGAATTCTGTGAGGCCAACCTGGTAGGCGGGGTGAGCTTGCTTGTAGAGGCGGAATGCTTCTCGCAAGGGCCGCATCATGAAGCGTTTAGGCATCGATTCTTTCTCTCCCTTATTTTCGATTCTCACAACATCCTTTTTGTTCGTAGTCTGTCTAGAGCAATCGAGTTCATCGATGGTGCAATATTCTAAAACGGTGGTTATGTCTTTCTGCTGTAGTCTGCATCTTATCTCTCCTGTGTTGACCATACGCCTTCTTCGTCCACCATCTTCGATTTTTGGATAACGTATCTCGTTTCCTCTGGAATAACTTCTTGCACATATACTACGGTTAGGTTGCATGGTAGCAGTGTCAGCAGCTGGCAACGCTCTTGAAAGGACGCACACCTATTGTAGGCAGCATGTAGGTTGTCTTCCCAGCAGCTGCACAATTGCGCACATTTTTCTTCTGACGCACGCAAAGTTTCTGGGGTATTATATGCTGCCTGTATCCCCGATCGGATTTTCGTCAGCATAGCTCTTGCCACCTCTTCCTACTTGCGCTTTGCATAGGAAAGTCTGAGGCGTTTCTTTAGAGCGCTCGGTGGCTTTAAAGGCGAGATTTCGGGGGTAAGGTTGACACTGGAGTTTCAATTTTCTACAATTTCTTCCCCAGGGCGGAATTTTTCGAATGTTTCGGTTGATTCTGCCTGCATATCATCTATGTCTTCCTTGAACCGACAGTAGCAATTCTGACAGATGGAGTCACTTTCTCGTACTCGGAGAGCTTCTTCTGGAAGTAGGACTTTTTTGAGAGCAGCGATATTGAGTGTCTTTACACTGCGAAAATTACGTCCTTTTTCAATTCTCTGTTTGTGCCTTTTTGAGTGGTCGGCCCAAAACGTTCGGCGCAGAAAGAGAGAGAGAGAAGTGGTAGAGGAAAGGCAGGGAGGTTAATCAGTAAAATGTTCCGGTTGGCTACCCTGCACTAGGAAGAGAGGGATGAGGGGGGCGTAAAAGAATAAGAAGTAGAAAATTGCGGTCCGTAGCAAGCACGACAGGCAATGACACAAGCACTGTAAGTCACAGGCCACCGCAGCCGTAGCCTGCACACCTTGAGGGCTGCCGACTGCTGCGACCTGGAACAGATCGAGGGCCCTCCATCACAAGGCAGCGCAGACGTTTCAGTGTCAAGAAAGGCTGCTTGCCGTTGAGGCTGATAATGTTGATGACAACGCAAGCATCGGACTTCTTCTCGGAAGGATGAGGCTGGAGGATTAGTTGTTCCAGCTATTGGACCTCTGCAAACATTTGATTAAACAAATCCAGCATCTGCAGTGCATTCTGTGCAGCTAGTATGTGCATGCTGGAAAGCAGCACACGCATGGCATTCACGATTGGCTTTAACATTGCAATAACTTGCTCGTCTGCGACCTGGCCCGGTTTCTGGCCTACTACCCGACCAGCAGTAGGCTCAACACACTGGGTGCGCGGTGCTGGGGGTGGGTGCTTCGGGAGCGATGGCCAACCCACTTGGCGGGTCCCGGTCTTGGACCGGAGTTGTGACTTGTGCTTGGCTAGCAATGGGCTCGGGACTGAGCACGCAATACCTGCTTGGTCACTGCGGGTGTGTGTAGCTCAGGCAGGGATGACCAAGGCCCGTCTGCGACAACAGTCTGTGCCTCGCCAGTCATATTGCTCCCAATCCTTAAAGTATTATGCGGAGGAGGAGGACAAGTTGCGGAAATCCTTGGACGATCCTTTCCAATTCTCTCTAGACTTTTAGGTCTGTGACGAGGGCGACGACGTCGTCGCACCTTAGCGGCAGCTTCTCTGTGTGTGGAATTGTCTCTTGTCATTTGTTTCAGTATCGCCCTTTCCCTTTTCAGGCAAGGACAATCTTTTGAGGCAGCATCATGAGGGCCGCGGCAAATGGCACACGTAAGGACTGCTGCCCGGCAAGAATCGCCGCTGTGTGGCTGAGTACACCATGGGCACGCGATGGGGAAATTGCACACACTACTCACGTGTCCTTTCTTCATGCATTTCCGGCACTGGAGAGGCCTCGGGACGAAAGGCCGAACTGCATGTCGAAAGTGCCCAACCTTCACGTACGACAGAATGCAGTCCCCTTAAATGGAAGGTCAACTTGATGCACTTTGTCCTTCCCAGGCACTGAGTTTGCAGTATGGCTACACCGTCGGTAGCTGGTTGAATCAACATGGAAAGATCAGAGTCGCGGATGACTACATCGACATCGCAAATGACGCCTGCCGTAGTGCCACTCCCTAGAAGGACATAGGAATGAACGCTGATGCCGCCGAGCGTCCTGATGTTGCTCAAGCTCTCAAGCGCGTTCCGGTCCACGATACCAATGGTGACGACATTCCTAAAACGATTCGCCTTCACATCTTTAATTGCTCCCGGGACGTTAGCCTCCAGGAACGCAGACGTGGCTTGCCTATTGATGTGGTTGAGATTGTCGGTGGGAGCCTCTGGCACAAATAGGACAGTATGTGCCGATGATCCTCGCTCCGTAGTAATCGTGGACGTACTCGTCGACGACGAGTCCTCACCTTTGCGCAGTCTCCGTTTTGCCTTCTTGCTTACGACTCTGATGAAGCCGTCGTCAGCCGAAGAGTCATCACTGGTGGCCGAGTAAATCACGGTGGCCTGGCTGCTTGCGTCATTCGGGGTGCCAAGACCTTTCCTCTGGGCGGCAGAGGCTGACCGACCGGACTGACGTTCAACAGCGTCCACTTCCATCACCGTCACCAAAACGGAAAGAGTAGTTTCATTATAATGTCGTAAAACAGGAAAAAAAACTCAAGAGGCGAAGGGACGGCGTTCTGGTCTAGAGCGGAAATCTCTTCAAGAATGCAAAAGATCACCGCTTCCGAAGATTATCGCGGGACAGAAGAGCAGGTGACGGATGCAGGGCCCAGGGCTGCTTTCCCAACAATAGGAGATGGACAGATTAATGAATTTTTAACACAGGCCGCCCACCGTCGACACTGATGCTGTTTCGGTCTGGCGTACGAGCTGAGACTGAGATTCCAAGTATGCTTGTGGAGGGAGCCCTCCGGCGCAGAGAAAACACGTGAGTACAGAAAACGACCCACCAGGTCTGAAAAACGACACGCAAAACTCGAGATCCGGACAACATCCGCTTACCAGGGCTATCTCGGTCGAAGGTAGAGGCATAACTGTCATTCGTTCGGTGCGTTGCGATGGAAAGATGATAGCGGCGCTAAGCCCTCGGTGCGGCGGCGGCACACATAATGCTATGAAATTCAGCGTCGCGCCGCAGCGGCTGCCAAGCGCGGTTCATCCTTGGAGCGGCGGTAGTGGTTGAAGCAACGCTGCCTCCTGAAGAACATGCCTGAAGCGTGAGAGGTTTTTCTGCCCGCCGTAGAGCGCGCGTCCGCCGTATGGCGGCGCTGTCAGATGAAACAGCATGATCGGGCGCCGTGCATCACAGTCTCACAGCCATTGAAACCGAAATGGGATGGGATGAATAGGTGGATCATAGAGTTTCTTACTATTAACTAGAGGGAAAGCTGGCGCCCCGCCTATGGGAGTTTGCATGGAGCTTCCTCGAGACCACCTGTACCGCCATGGGCGCTCTAAGCTTCATGGGGCGGAGAGCTACCGACTGCAGAACTACCACTTTTGGGCAAAAATTAATGAAAAAACAAACCTTCGATAACCAAGAATGTTCTAACATTAAATATCCTGTCTATAAATTGCAACAAACGAGCAGAAAAGCATGTAAATGCAAAGTTTACCCAAAATATTCGATGACTTGCTCTCCTATTGACCAAGCATTGCAGACCACAAAAGCCAATATTTCTTGCTTAAGAGGCGCACTTTTAAAAAGATATATGTTTTTGGGAAAAAAAAAACATGTTGTCGCTTCAACAATTTAAAAGAATTTTTCAGAGCATTTCGGAAAACAAAAACCCTTTATTGGCGTCGTGAGCTGTTGCGTTCACTCTACTATGGCTTTTGCCCACTACTTTTACGCCGAAGTCGTCTGCGCGCGGAGCGTGCCGTGGATCTCTGTAACGCCACTCTGTGTTCCTGAAAAAAACCTACTGTCCTGCACCAAGTAGCTCATCGCCCCATGATGCTTTGCGCTCCGCCATGTAGGTACAGGTGCAGTGCCGCCAGCTTTCCCTCTAGTTAATAGTAAGAAACTCTATGGGATGGATGGATGGATGGATGGATGGATGGATGGATGGATGGATGGATGGATGGATGGATGGATGGATGGATGGATGGATGGATGGATGGATGGATGGATGGATGGATGGATGGATGGATGGATGGATGGGTGGGTGGGTGGGTGGGTGGATGGATGGATGGATGGATGGATGGATGGATGGATGGATGGATGGATGGATGGATGGATGGATGGATGGATGGATGGATGGATGGGTGGGTGGGTGGGTGGGTGGATGGATGGATGGATGGATGGATGGATGGATGGATGGATGGATGGATGGATGGATGGATGGTAGGAAGGAAGGAAGGAAGGAAGAAAACGGCTGAACCCTTTAAATCGGGCGGTGGCTCAAGCCACCTAGCCATGGCATAAAATTTTACTCTTGTCTTGATTTTAGCCACCAATCAGATAACCTTCGCTTGGTTAATTCTAACCGCTTAAAATCAACTTTCCCTTCAATGTCCTTAAACCTCAATGCCTTGGATAAATCAGCCCCGCTGCTTTCCACTGGAGGGTGAAGAACTTTACTGAAAAATATCAAGTGTTCAGCCGTTTCCTTCTCCTCTCCGCACGCAACGCACAACGTGTGTACCTCGTGGTACCGGACGCTATATGTCTTAGTCCGGAAAACTCCTGTCCTGGCCTCAAGCAACAAAGAGCTTCCCCTACAATTATCATAGATAGTTTCTTTGGCAATATTGCTGCTTAAAAATCCTGTTTGTTTCCAGTGCTGATTTCGTCAGCATCCCTGTTTTCCACAGAGCTCTCTCTGTTTCTTTAACCTTTTTCTCAACCGATAATTGCTGATTTTCCCCCTACTGCTGTCCAGATATATCCTTGTCAATTTCAGTGTTCGCTTTCTCCATTTCATTTCAACGTTCCTTATATACAGGTATCTGAAAACTTTCCTAGCCCACTGCTTTTCCCCCATTTTTCTCAATCGCTCCTCAATTGCTATCTTACTGCTAGATTCTCTGCTCTCGAACGACGCCTATCCCATACCACCCTGTACCCCCTGATTTGGTGCACTGTCATGTGCTCCCAAAGCTAGCCTCCCTACGCCACGTTGTTTAATTTCTAACCTTGCTTGAACATCTGGTCTCATGCTCAGGACCGCATTACGGAAAGTTAGGCTAGGAACCATCAGCCCTTTCCAGGTCCCTCTTACCACTTCATACCTATTGTAATTCCACAATGCCCGATTTTTCATGACAGCTGCATTCCTACTAGCTTTATTCATACATATTTTTGATGCTCTGCCAGATACTCAGAACCGTTATTTATCCACACCCCAAGATACTTGTACTCATCCACTACTTCTAGCGTGAACTCATGTATTGTGTGCTCGCCGCCCTCATCAATAAATATCATGACTGCAGATTTTTCCTTACTAAACTTGAAACCTAATCTATCTCCCTCTGTACCACATATATGTCTATCAACCAACTTCTGTAAATCTTCCTTGTTGTCAGCTATTAGCACTATATCATCAGCGCATATTAGTCCCGGTAATGACTGTTTAATCTATTCTCCTTGCTTGAAAAAAGAAAGGCTGAAGCTTAGTCCGCTCCTCTCTAGCTTGTTCTCCAACACTTGCATGTACAACATGAACAACAAAGGAGACAGATGACATTCTTGCCTAAGCCCCCACTGTATTGCTACAGGCTCTGATACATTTTTTCCCATTTTATAAGCGCTCTGTTAGATTTATGTATATCTTTTAAAAGATTAATTACTCCATCTTCCACGTCCAATGTGCCCAGTATGTCCCAGAGGTACTCTTGAATAATGTTGTCGTAGGCTCTCTTAATATCCAGAAATCCCAGCCATAGGGGCCTTTGTTCCTTTTCAGCAATCTCTATACACTGTGGCAATGAAAACAGATTGTCCTCCAACCTCCTTTGTTTCCGGAACCAATTCTGTAGCTCCCCTAGCGCCCCCTCGTTCTCCACCCAAGCCTGCAATCTGTCCTTTATAATCTGCGTCACCACCCTGTAAACCAAAGATGTGACTGTTATGGGATGGTAGTTACGTCAGCTTTGTCCACCTTTCCATTATATATCATGTTCATTCTACGTAATGGCCATTCATCAGAGGCTTCCCCATCCACTATCATTTTATTCACTACCTGTGTAATATTTCCTTGGATTTTGGTCCTAGCTTCTTTATTAACATAATCGAGAGAGAGAGAGAGAGACTCTTTAATGAAGAAACAGAGAATTTAGCCGGCATTTCAATATCGCTGGCATGCTACTCTGCGTAGGGAGGGGAATTTGGGAGATAAAGACTGAAGGAGAGCAGCGTGGAAGAGGTGAAAAAGAAAAAAAACGAAGATAAAATGCAGCCATGAAATGGGTACTAAGGATGCAGTGGCGAGTATTGATGTAACCTATGGAATGATGGAGTGCATAGTCCGACGAATGGGCTGACGACGTTCACTGCAAGAGGAATGCATGAAGGTAACCTGCAAGTGAATTTAGAGCTTATCGAGATGTCCAATGTCTTTTAAATATGTAAAAAGAAAGTTCATTGCAAGTCTATGTTGCCTGAAGCAGGCTAAGGGGCCTAAAACTTTGTCCATTGTTAGGGGCACTGTGCAGAGCTTCTGCATGCAATGTTCATAGTACGCACGCTCGTTAGCATACGCAGGGCACTGAAGCAGGATATGTTCCACAGTTTCTATCGAAGCACAGTTGTCACAATGCGGACTGTTCATTTGTCCAAAACGGTATCGCAGGCCATTTGTATATGCAGCATTCAGACGAAGTCGGTGATAAAGTGTTTCGAGTTGTCGAGGAATTCTGGGTGAGAGTCTTGATCTAAGATGTGGGTCGATTGAGTGAAGAAATTGGTACTGATGTGTCGGCAAACTCCAAAGCCGATACGTTTCTTCGTACGCAAAACATTTAGCCATTTGGGACGCATCAGATTTCGTGAGAAAACTTCGAATGTATCTCTGATGTTGATGGCCCTTACGGGCCGCTTCATCCGCTTTTTCATTAGCCATAATGCCACAGTGAGTAGGTACCCACTGAAATGTTATGCAGTGGCCTGCGGCAATAGCTAAATGATGTATATACCCAATGTCCAGGGAAACTGGCTGGTGATTCGTTTTCTTCAGCAGGTTGGCCAGGATCGGCAGAGATGCTTTTGAATCGGTGATTATAACCCAACGGCCGGCGGTTCGGCGCAGGATGTAAGAAACAGCTTCCTTAATGCCGTGAAGCTCAGCTGTTGTAGAGGAGGTCCTCCGCTGCAGCCGGTAAGGAAGGGCAAGGGCTGTTGAGGGCACATAAAGGCCACAAGAAGAAGTTTCTTTAGTAGTTGAACCATCGGTGAAGATATGGGTGTGCTGCGTATATTCTTCGATTAAGTAGGCGAGAGTAGCTTGTAGAAGTGCTGCCTGTGGCATGCGGCTCTTTGCATTCACACCTGGAACAGACTTCTTCACCTTTAAAGGAGAGAGTGTCCATGGAGGAAAGGCCAGAGGTAGTAGTTTCTGAGGCTAATTAATAGTAGGAAGGGGCAGGAGCTGCACTGCCTGGCCAAAGCTAGAGTTGCTGTGAGTTAGGTGGACACGGTGTAGGAAGTGCTTCTTCCCTTGCAGGACATGGCGGAGATGGGTACGCATAGTTTCCTGGGCGGCAATTACCTCTAGTGGGAGACATCCTGCCTCCGCTACTGTTCCTGATGCAGAGGAACCCTTTGGGAGGCCAAGACATATTCGCAGGCAGTTGTTCCGTGCGGCATTGAGTGTCTTATTGCTTGATGTAGATAATCTTTGAAGCACTGGTAGACAGTAGCGCAAGGTTCCTTCAACGTAGGCTTTTTCAAGCAGAAGCATTGATCGGCAGTTGCTACCCCACGTTGTTCCCGCCATGAACCTGAACACTTGCGATGCTGCAGTAATTCTCGCACGGAGTTTTTTTATCTGAGGTGACCATGACAGATTATAGTCGATTACAACACCCAGGAATCGCTGAGATCGTACATATGGCAGCGATCGTCCGCCTAGGAGCAGCGGATATCGGGTCATCGTTTTTCTTGTAAACGCCATTGAAACACTCTTTTCTGGCGAGAGACGAAGACCTCTGGAAGCCAGGTACATCGAAATGTGCAATAGTGCTCTCTGAAGACGTTGCTGGGTAATATAGTGCGAACGTGACGCGGTCCAGATGCAGATATCATCAGCATAAATTGTTATGCGGACCCCTCGCGGAATTTGTCTTCTTATGTGAATAAGGACAATATTGAACAGGAGAGGGCTGAGCACCGCTCCCTGTGTTACGCCCCTCTCCACTGCGTGAAAGCGTGTTGGACCGTTTGGAGTGGTAATAAAAATTTGTCGTTCTTTTAAATAATGCCCAATCCACTTGTATAGCCTTCCTCCAAGGCCAAGACTGCCAAAGGCTGCGAGAATGGCATGGTGAAAGACGAAGTCAAAAGCGGCCTTGATGTCTAGGAAAACGGCTGTTGGGTTGTACCCAGCATGAAGGTACTCCTCAATTGATGAGACGAGGGCGATGATATTGTCAGTCGCAGACCTGTTTTGACGGAATCCGTTCATTTCTTGGGGGAACTCATTTCGGCTTTCTAGGAACCAAGTTATGCGCTTGCAGATCATGCGCTCCATGAGCTTACCTACGCAGCTCAGTAGGGCAATGGGCCGGAATGATGCGTAGCTTGTTGGCTGCTTACAGGGTTTCAAAACGGGCACGATTTTCGCCAGCTTCCATTCCGTGGGGACCTCACCAGCCATCCAGGAAGAATTGTAATACTCCAGGAGTCGAAGACGGGAGGTGTGGGGTAGCTTTGCAATGGCGTCATAGGTCACCTCATCATGACCCGGAGACGTGTGCCTGTTTGTCTCTGCGATAGCTGTGGATAGTTCTTCCAATGTGAAAGGCAGGTCTAACGCTGGCACTGCCGCCTTTGGGATGCCTGTTTGACCATCTGCGGAGAGTGTCGAATGCCCTGACCCTGCCGACAGCAGCTTGCAGTATTCTTCTTACACTTCTTTTATAGATTTTTGTTCGTGAAGGGAGAGTGCAGCGAAGGGGTGGAGTTGTTGAAGTGGCGTGCGCATACCTCTAACTATCCGCCAAATATTGGTTACTGGTTTGCGCACATCCAGCGTAGAACAAAAGTCACGCCACTTTTGCCGACTGAGTTTATCCATGTAGCGTCGAATGTGACGTTGTGCCCGTCGGCATGCACGTAGGTCATCGAGGCTTTTTGTGCGCAGAGCTTTCCTTTCAGCTCGCCTGCGTATAGCGCAGAGCCTTTGGAATGTGTCATCATTTGAAGGTAGGTTATCATTTTTAGCTGTAAGTTGTGTACTCGCCCTCAGGCAATACGCAATTGTCGATGCTAATTCCTCATTGCGAGTTGCCGCAGTAACTCCTCTGCTTACAGCGTCCTTGTATGCGTCCCAGTCTGTAGATTTTATAAGGAATTTCTTTGGGTTCATCTGCGCATGGAAAGCCGATATGAGGATTGGGTAATGGTCGCTTCCACGTGTCTCCAAATCAGTGCACCAGCCAAAGTTGTGGGCGAATGAACTTATGACAAATGTCACGCCGATGCTGCTGGTAGTCGTCGGGCCTCGGAGGTAGGTGATGCTGCCGTCATTTAATGGCTGAACTGAATGCTTGGAGAGAAGTTTTGCAAGCTTGGCACCTCGGGAACATGTATGTGAGCTGCCCCAAATTTCATTATGAGCATTGAAGTCTCCGCAAATAATATGCGGAGAGGGCGTCCTTGCTATCAAGTCTTCAAGTCTCAAAGCATCAAATGGCGTGCCTGGCTCAAGATATACTCCAATCAGAGTGTACTGTTGTCCGGCAATAACTGTGACAACACATACGTATTCATTGTCGCTGTGAGGCGGGACATCAACCGGTGAGGCCGGCATATCCTTGCGAAAGCCTATCAGCAATCTGCTGACGTTAGCTGGTCGTTGTGAATGATGGAAATAGTATCCATTGAGTCGGAAAGTTTCCTCGACGCGTGATTCACAGATGACTATGAAGGGGAAGCGGTACGCTCGCAAGAGCTGTCGGAAATCTGAGAGTTTAGAGCGCAGCCCGCGAGCGTTCCACTGGAAAATGGTGCATGTACGAAAGATGTTGTGGATTGTCAGCTGCGGTGAAGTTCTCGCTGTGGAAGCCATGATTACTGAAGTGTGGTATTACGCCCCTGCGGAGCGTAGGAGACCGACACAACGGCTCCATTGCAAGGACAGCTTCTACTTCTGGGAGTCTTCCTGACGAGGGGTTTGCACGGATAAGAGCCTTGATGGCTGCAAACAGCATCGGAATCAGTAGGCATGTGACATCTTGTTCAGAGCTTCCGGTTTGCTGCCTGCCGCTGATCTTCTTGTCATGTTGTGGCGCCCTAGGGTCAGAGCAAGCGACGCTGTTTGTCGGATCTTGTGTAGTGCGTTGCAGTAGCTTTGATGAAGGAGAAGAACCAACGGACTTCCCACGCTTCTTTTTTACCGCATCTGCGTAGGTCTTGTCAGCTGCTCTGCCACGCTGTGTTGACTGATTCTCGGAAAGAGCTGCCGTAGTCGTGAAAACCACGTCGGGGTTAGGTGGTGGTTCATGGCGCATAGGGGGTTTCCCTTGTGTTTGCTCTGCCGTGCGAGCAACTGTGGCTGCTTTCTTTTTATAACACCCTCCATAGGAAGCAGGGTGTGGGCCACCGCAGTTAGCGCATTTAGGTTGCGCTCTCGAAGTGCATTCTTTGTGCGAGTGGGGGCCAGCACACACTTTGCAGCGCACGGGGCCGTTACAGTGTCTTGATATGTGGCCATGCCTCTGGCATTTATAGCACTGAGTTGCTGCTCCGACGTATTCAGTTACAGGGTAACTACAGAACCCCAGCGTTACTCGTTTTGGTAGCGGCGCATCTTTTGCGAATTCCAATATAACTGTGTGACGGCGTACCGCTTTTATCTTTCCGCCATCTTCAGGAGTGTAGGCGATTAGCCTCCTTGCTGAGAGGACACCTTGGTCGCGTAGATATTCCTGCAGATCTTCGTCTGTGTAGGTGACAGGTACATCTTGTATTTTGCCATAGCTTGCCATGTAAGAGTATGGGACTCTGGCCTCTACAGCCACTCCAGCCAGCTTAGTTACCGTGAGAAGACGGTTGGCGGCGGGCAGCGTCGATACTGTAACCATCAGGCTCCCATCCTTGTGAATGCGATGGCTGAGGACTTTTTCTTGAGCCGATGCTACAACCGCCGAAGCCACAATGTTGGGGTTGGCTTTCCATAGGCTTCCTCCTTCCTCAGTGGGCCTGAAAAATACAGGAACACCGGTAGCTCTCTTTTTCTTATACGATACAACTGTAAATGATGCTTGGTCCATGTCCTCTGGATGGTCGGTCAGAGGCTCGTTGCTGGCTTGGTCGTCGCGCAGTCTCTTGTTTGGCGGGGCCTGGTCTGTAGCCGCAACTACAGGGGCAGGTAGACCCGCCGCTGGCGCTGTTGCCATCAGTGCAGCATGGAGTTCAGCTGGCGGTGATGTTCCGTGTCGGCGTTGATACGGCGCACAGCGCCGAGGAGGTCGCTTGACGTGCTTCTGCAGGCGGCCAGGGACCCCCAGGTCGTCGCACGTCGAGGACACACGCCAAAAAGACTGGAAAACCTCTGAAGTGAGAAAATAAAGCCGAAAATTACGGACCGGTGTCAGACAGCCGGCCCACTAACCGCCGTCTTCTTCTTCCCATCTAACATAATCGGAATACCATCTGGTCCTGTTGATGTGCCACTAGGAACCTTCTCTGCCCTTTCCCACTCTCTTTGCTCAAGTGAAGCTATTGCAGTAATCGGTCTATCCTCTTTCGATAAATTATGTGCAACATTTCTTTCTTTAAATTTTTCTGTCATCCTTGTTCCGATGTGTTGTATCGCTTCATCCCCTTCTAGTCGAATACCCTGATCTGTAACAATAAACATCTGCTTTAGCCTAGTCTTGTTACTCATTGCATTTAGAGGTTTCCAGAATTTTTGAGCTGCTTTTCTATCCTTCTTATTTACTTTTGACATCCATTGGGCACCCTTTCTTCTAAGTTTGTCATGAATCAAATAGGATGCTTTCCTTCAACACTTAATCAAGGTATACAATTTTCTGTCCACTTCAACTTCTTGTTCCCCCTCTAATTGGAATATCTGTGTTCCCTGGATGCTTCCTGATGTTTCTCTATCGCCCTCTTGACCTCCTCATCCCACCAACTCTTGGTATTTCGCCTTTTCCCTTTTAGCTTTACTCGCACCTTAGCCAGCTCTAGCTCCAGTAATCGAGTTAATTTGGTATAAGTCCATTCAGTTCCACTATCCTCAAAAATTACTTTCTCAATTTGTTTGGCTGCTGCTTCCAATTGCTTTTCTGAGTAAAAATTACCCTCTGATTGTTCATCTCGCCTCAGTCCTACATTCGTTTCTCTTCTGAAACTCAACTTGATACCCTTGTGGTCACTACCTAGACCTCTGGAACCATGTTCATCTATGCTCATTACCCTAATCTATTATACATCCTCTGTGACATTAGTGCATAATCTACCGTCGAGTGCAGACTCCCTGCCTTCCATGTTATGAGCCCTTCACACTTCTCGATACCGTTGCATACAACTAAATCATGCCTGTCACACATGTCCTGCAGCATGCTTCCTGTCGAATATGTATACCAATTCAGGTCTTCTATATGTTCGTTCATGTTGCCTAATATAAGCAATGGCTGCGGCGTTGCCAGGCAATGGCGACTCAAGATCGTTCGTGGGCCACGGCATATATGACATACGTCGCGACGAGCCGAAATGGCTGGCTGGCTGAAGTAGTAAAGCTTTCGTTTTAAAACAGTCCCTTCTCCTCCATCCATATGTTTTCACTGGCAACGTAGTCGTGTGCAACTTGAAGAAAAAAGTGCACATCCACTCACACCACCATTTTCCTCACCTTTTTAAAACATTTCTTCCTTAACCCTCAATATATACAAAGATCGGTACGATTGGATCGAGGAAGACTCCAAACTGAAACGAGAATTCTGAAACCGGAAAGCAAAGATCACTTTTTTTGTCAAAAATTGCGTGCCGTGCAATGTATCGCAGTCAGTCTTCAGTGGCAACAACAAAACATGGCATAGCTGAAGAAAGCCTCACTTGCGTCAAAGTCCGCAGAAAAGGGTCGCACTGATCACGGAAAAAAAACGAAAATCTTGACATCACGCCTAAATAGGTAGAAGTTGATGTGGTAATGCAAGACGCCTTTTCCCAAACGTACAAAGAAATTATCACGCTTAATCCTCCCCCGTTAGGACTGCCGAACAAAAACTGCCAATAGACGATGGAACTTTTGAATGCTAAGTCGAGATCACGATCGAAAGACTTGCAACAAATACCATACTTTTAAAACCAAGAATATATTGTATATATTTGTTTGCGCAGCATATATATATATATATATATATATATATATATATATATATATATATATATATATATATATATATATATATATATATATATATATATATATATAATGGGTATTTGGAAGCGACATGTGGCCATTTTAAACTCATGTACCTAGTTGCTGATGTCTAGTATCCATACCAAAGGCCTGCACATGACAAATCCGACATCACAAGCTCTCTGCTGCTCTCCATGGTTGCTACAAAAAATGGCCACATCATCTGCATAAGCCAATAGTTTAATATCATAGGATTGAAGTTCAAATCCGCGAATACTGGTGTTATTACGTTATTACTGGTGTTATTAAACTCAGGCAGCTAATATCAGCTCACTTTGCCAAATAATCTTGTTATCAGCAAACATTTCTAGGTTTGCTGATATATGAGACCGATATATGAGACAGGTACTGCGCCATTTCCTTTCCCCAAAAAAAACAAATATTATTAGCCCTAAGTGCCCTCCGTAATTTTATGGACATGTTTCTGACCTTGGCTTGGAGGAGAGTGCGCCTATGACGGAGATCATGCTGTTATTGGAAGCAGCTAGCTGCTATCCGAGTAACCCTAATATCCCGAGTTATCGCCCTCCCCCTCTCATTTAGGTAAAATATCGATTATGTCAAAACCACTGATCGATTAATCGCCCACCGTAGAAAACGTATATCGCGGGCCTCACAATTTTTGAAAAATACCCTCCCGATCGTCGCGACCGAAAAAAAATACAAAGGAGACAAATTTTTATTCGCGCATCGTCCCGAATTTTCGCGGCCACTAGGTCAAACGAGGGTCGTGCAGAAGAAAAACGATCGAGATAACGAAGGTAAGCATTACTTTGTTCACAAGTGCAAGGAAGTCTGTTTGCGCCCGATACGGAATATGAGGTCGCGATCTCTTCGTAACGTGGTATAAAGCGTCGATACAGACGTTGTCGCAATTCTACTGCCGGACGGCCCCTGCATAATTATTGACGGCGGAACTAGCTGCAGTTGTGTGCAACAGGCACCTTCCTTTCCAAAAGGGTCTATTTACGCTGCAGTTTTGCGGTCCGTATTCCCATTGTCTCTGTCGCTGCCAGTGGTGTTGCTGGCTTTTTATATGCGATGTGGAACAGCTGCGCAGTCAAGAAGAAAGTGGAAGTCATCGAATGGCACCGGAATTATTTGCTGTGCGTTCGCTTTGAACTCGGGACTCGGATGACTCGGGGTATAACGGTAGTAGTGTAAATGCAGCCTTAGCCTTTTGAGCAGCAAGCGATCGACACGAAGAGATGCACGGCGTAAACCATTTTCTCGAGCGCTGCTCTTGCTGTGATCGATATGCGTTTAAACTTTCCGCAAAATCACTGGCCCATGGATAGCACTGACATAGCGCAAGCGCTTCCTACATATCAGTCTTGGCGAGCCAACGCAAGAACGATTATGACGGACTCTTCGCATTCATGTACGACATGTGTAAGACCTCGTCGTTTCATCCAGCGCGTAACTTACTGGCAGTCTTCAATGTTGAGTCGGTAGAGTTTCTATGTGGACTTCAAAGAGAGACACTGGTATCATCCACCCATTACCATTGCGTTCCCATCCTCATGCATCCATACGGTTATCCCAGTCATTCCCTTGCATCCCCTTGCTACAGTGAACTGGAACATACCCAGTGGCGCGACCGCCTCCGCCGGAGCGTGCCTTGAGCGGTAGTAAGTTGCGGCGGCGCTGCAGTCGACCGCACTTGAAATCGCGTCAGCCTTCGGGCCGCTGTTGTGCTAGGATAAGCGCTTCGTGCGGCGTTTGATGCGGCTTCAATTTACTACCACGGGGTGTTGTAAGAGTAGCCAGGGCCAGACGTTCTTGCATTTGCTTTTTGTTTCTTGCAGCTTCGTTTTACTCATGTCAAGGCTCCAATACTGTCGTGGGAACAAGTTGTATTTGTGCTGTCAGGCCGGAAACGGGCACTGCATCGCATATCGGTTTTCCCGCGCGTGGTTGAGCTGTATACTTGGGCGTCGTACATATGGCTAACTTCTATCTGTGACTGATGGCGCACTCCGCATAAAATACGTGCCTAATTGCGCGTGTGTCCTCACTTTTGAGCGTCTTCAATGACAAAATAAAAAAAAGTCTACTGTCTAGGTTCAGCAATAATCGTAGGCCCCAAAACGAAAACACATACAAAAGGAAGCTTGTCGTAGGTGTAAGGCAATGGTAGTATACTTAATTGTTTCCTTAATAGGACCATATTTGGCAAAAACTTTCAAATTCACTCCGTTATTTGCGCCGAGACGGCTTTTTACGAACGCAACGCGCTCGAATGCCCTACATTGAATGCATGCATTCCTGGTTTAATTGCTGGTGTAATTTTTTCCTTACTTCTTTTTTAGATCTTTGCTATCACTATACACAAGTTATTTGAAGAATCATATCTACAATAATGAACAGCACAGTTGTCATATCCACCAGTGCACTTTTATATACGCAGCATATGCTCACTGCATGTCATAGTTAATCATTGTTCAACAGATTCAATACACTTTCATAGTCGACTTAGTTTTAAATGTTGGTGAGACTTCCTGCGTGCTGCATCCCGGGCCTTATTTAAGCCTCTGATATAAAAGTGCATTCGCGTAACTACTTAAAATCCAATCATACTTGCTGTTAGTGTTTTTCTGTGTTCATCGCATCCGATAGCTGCCAATCTCTTTGGTATGTATATGACAGCCAGTATATCCATAATGCTGTCTTGGTGGAGCTTGTTAGAGCTAAAACACCCTGTAAATAGGTCCTCAAGGTCAATAATAAACTTGAAAAGTTTCACGGAGAGATACAATAGGCCACCGAAGTCACAGCCACTTGTGAACTGTGCTGCATCCAAGTTCCTCCCTTCTGAAGCAGGGAGTAGAACCTCGTTCGTGCAGTCAAGGCACTTCGACTTTAAAACGCACTTCCTTGCCACATAGCCAGCCACATAATAGGTGGGTCTTGAGTTACTATTTTGTAGGTTATAATCGTGGCTTTGTACACGCATATCATTGATTGCAGATTCTGCTCCTGCCAGGTCTCCATTGCTGAGCAGCACATCAACCAACTGCTGTTTACGGAAACCTTGTCGTTGGTCCTGTACCGTCAAGGGGGAATTGAATACTTCGCTAGCTACATTTGCACCAGGAATGCTCCTGGCCAGATTATAATAGCTCAAGCAGTTAACTGTGGTCAGGAACTGCTGAGGGGTTGGATGCGCATTGAAACCTGATGATTGCCTCACGATGCCGAACAGGTTTTCAATTTTGTCTTGGCTAAGACGAGATGTCATGATATAAGTGTACCCTACTTCGGAACTGAGATATTTCCGAAGCTCTAAAGTGCTGTCAATCGACACTCTGAGGCCTTCTGCTGTTGAGGAACTTAAAAAGTGTTTTGTATCTGCATGTTTCTCCCACTGGTTTAAGAAATCTAAAAAATCCTCAAGCTCTCGTAATTTCGGCGAATTTGGCTTCAGGGCTTCGGCAGGGAAGCGTGACGTCATGATTTCGATCAGTGACTGCATTCTCCTCCACAAGAAAACAAACAGAAAACATAAATAAAAATCCAGAAGTAAACAGTTTCCAGTGAAAATACCATTAGACTGAAAACTTAAGGATGGAAATCATAGCAATAAATTTAAGTTTCAAAGACACCTTCGAAGCATCAGTTCATATATAGGTATATTTTATAAAAATCCAAAGTACAAACCTGAAAAATTTTTGTGTTGCATCAATTTTTCCACAGTTGGTTTCTACCTGTGCCTTGAATAGCTGAAGGCCTCTCAATGACTCGGAACTGAATAAATGAAAAGCATAGGCGACTCTCATTTTTTTAAAGTTGTTTGGCTCAAGGTGTGTCCTAGTTAGCCGAGGCATTGCCTTCATGGTGACATTATTGGAGTCAAGCTCGAAAGCTTTCCGAAGTTGCTCCAGTGATACCTGAAGTAAAAGCACATGCTTTATTAGTAGTTATTAAAAAACTTGCATATAATATACAACTGATAAAAATGCACAAAATGCTCTTCTCTAATGTAGTGGTGTGCATACGATTCCATCTGGTGTGTTGAAGCTTGTTTGTAGCAGTCTATTGCGAATATTTTTCTCGAAATGAGGAAAATCGGAGAAAAAATGGATGAATCTTGTATCGTCCACTGGGTGCGTCCTTTCCCTGACATTTGCTGTGAATTTCCTTTTATCCCCATTATTTTCCACATCTTGCGGTTCCAGGGTGCCGCATCACAAGTTATGTAATCAACAAATAATCGTGCTTTTTCTGCTAGCATGATAGCTTCGAGAATGATTTTTTTTTACAATAAATGTCCTTTCACATTGGTGTTTGTCGCAAATGTGCCGAAGATCTGGGTCCACCTTCCAGTTAGAGGCACAAACATCACCACGAGGCCATGGTTGGAAAGGACATGGTTTTCTCCTTTTGGTGCGCAGGGCCCGAGGCCGACGAAACCAGCAACTTTACCCGCTGTGCCAGCAGAGAGATGCTCTGAGAGTTTCATCTCGTCAATTACTAAGCCCCCATGGCACATGAAGGGGTCCATTCCTGATGTCTTTTGTTTTAATGTTTCAAGCATCTTTTCATTAAATCCAAAGCTACCCATGTAGTTTGAGATGTACATCCGCATTGTCGTCTTTCCTGGAAGTACTAAAATGTTTTGTCTCCGAATGTAATAGTAGAGCTTGGGACTAAGCATTTTTAGCAGAATACACTCGAGCATCCATTCCTTGCTGAAATTCATTCCTCGTGTGTTCTTTCGCTTCGCAGCCACAAGACATTGCCTTACAGCTAGTTGCTGCTTTGGAGACAAGTGTTTTAACCTGACTTGCAGAATTTTCTCGCTTGTGGCTGCAGTTTCATTTTTCATCCTTGAAATGCTTTCGCTCAAGGTCTCAACTTTGGATTCTAACCTCTTGATCTTCATATTTGCAGCTAGGAGTCGGCGGGATGTCTTGCAACTAGGCTTGGGAACCTTTTTCTGCAGGCGACATTTTCTTGTTTGCAGAGATTTACGTAGATATTTGCAACGTAAGCAAGGTTGCCCTGGAAAAAGACAATGTAATTTTTTAGGTAGAAATCAAAACACTTCACAGACATAAATGCTATGTATTACAAGAGCCTAATCGAACACTTTCGGATCCTTCACACACACACACACACACACACACACACACACACACACACACACACACACACACACACACACACACACACACACACACACACACACACACACACACACACACACACGCACGCACGCACGCACGCACGCACGCACGCACGCACGCACGCACGCACACACACACACACACACACACACACACACACACACTCTTCTCTCTCCTGAAATGGAATAAATTAGATAGAGACTGCTGCCAGCGAGACTGAGATTTTTTTTAAAGCTATTCCAGCTAGACGCAACGCGGAATTATTCTTTAATATTAGATACCTTGACGCATGCACTATAAATGACGAATTGCCTTAAAATTTCACTGAACCTGTTAAAGTCATGTCACAAACTAAGTTGAGCGGTGCTAATTTGACGGCAAGTTAATTCGTTCATATGTTTGAGGGTGGAAAATTTTTAGAGCAATAGAGAACACAATGCCTTCTGTATACAGGTCGGGACAAGTGCTGTGTTGCGCTAAAAACAATTTTTCTCCCTCAAATTAAACTTTAGCAGAACAGTTGTGTTCACCTTGTGCTCACCTTCTTTTGGTGCTTTCTCAACGCAGTTCACGCTGAAGTAGATGCCTCCATTAGTTTCTGTTTGTGCGAAAAGATCTTTCGTCAATTCCAACGATACCGACGACTCTTCTGCTGCTCCGCAACAAATCGGAATACTAGCTGCCCTCCTTAGGACATCTTCAGCTTGTTGAAATGACACAATATTACTCTCTTCTACTAGCTTGCCCAAAAGATGCACCTTGCACGTCACGGTGCTTTCGGCCTCAGTTTCGAAAAATATTGCTCTTGCGACAGTAATTTCATTCGTCGCAGCATTTAGTGCACAGCACACGTAGCACACTCCGGTATGTCCAGGGTACTCATGCAGCGCCCAAGATTTCGAAGGAGGTGTGAGTCCACGCAGGTCGCCGACATTAACAACTTTGTCCGTTGAGGCAACACCTTCGCATTCTTCGTTGCCCACTGCAACGTCCGCACCATGATCTCTCTCTTGATCGCGGTCCGAACTTTACATCTGGTATCGCATGGCTCCTCTTGCTGCCGTCTTTTTCTTTGAAGCCTTGGACTCGGAGTTGTCTTGCTCAAATGGGCGGGCAAGTTCGCAAGAAGGGTTGGAACTGCATTAGGGGCGAGCTTTGCAGTCCCCCTCGGGTATCTGACTTCCTTTCCATCTATAACGTTGACATAATCCCTCAAAATAAGGTGCGGTTCAAAGTGGAGTTCGCAAACTGCACAATCGGGGCCAAGCAGCATGTCAAGCCTGCGCAGATTTCGCTGCCAAACGAGCCGTTGGGTTTCATCTTCGGGAGCCTTGAAAAGAGATAACTTCCGCTCGTGGGCTGTTCTTGCGTACCCAGTTGTGAAGCCTGGCGCGTAACAGTGGTTTAACCGCCGCTTGGGCGGCATCATCAAGACACTGACGCAGAATAAGGCACGAAAGAGGCGAGGTGCCGCGACGGAAGCAATGCGAAGCGATGCGCAGAAAGCAGGCGTTGTGCGCAGTAGCAGACGACGATCGCGCTCGCTTCAAGTGCCAGCGACGACAGCGCCGCCGCTACTTTCTCCGGAAGGAGGCACGCGGCGAACGGTGAGCCGGGCCTCCGCTCGAGCCACTGTACAGTATTGTGCGTTTTTATCGTGAAGACTTTCAAAAGTTTCCCCGCCTCAACCGCTGGCTCATTTGCGATGAAACTGCACACAGAGCTTGCGTATTATGGTAACTTTTGTATCGTAGGAAGTTTGACAACGGTACTTACTTAGTTGAGCCGTGCATGATGCGAAAACATAATCGTCCACGTAGAGATCGGCAACCAAAACCCGCAAACGATGCTTTTTCGCTGAAAGATGGCAGTGGCGCCATCTGTGTCCGGTAGCGCAAAGCGTCACAACAAGGCCGTCGAGGTGTGCTTTGCAAGGAGCGCGGGCCGTTTGAATATGCCGTTCCTGTCGTTTCGTCTGCTTCTACTGAAGCGCTTACAACATTTTCGACTAATTAAGCGGAAAAACATCAGAACAAATGATTTAACGAGGCTTTACCTTTTAAAGAATATTGTTTGCAATGCTCGCCTCGGCGGCCTTGTCGTGACGGTTTCCACTGCCCAAAACAGATGGCGCTACTGCCGCCCTTCAGCGAAAAAGCGTCGTCTGCGGGTTTTGGTTGCCGATCTCTACGTAGACGATTACGTATTCGCATCATGCACGGCTCAACTAAGTAAGCACCGTTGTAAAACTTACTACGATGCAAAAGTGACCATAATACGCATGCTCTGTGTGCAGTTTCACGGCATGAGCCAGCGGTTGAGGCGGGGAAATTTTTTAAAGTGTTCACGATAAAAACGCACAACACTGTATATGTTCTCTTAGTAAAACACGTTGCGGGGCTAGTTGGTTATGCATATTCTTTCGTTAAAATTTAAGCAGCGCTAACATTTAGGACGAATACACAGAAGACATGACAGGACGGGCGCTGGTATTCGTCCTAAAAGTTAGCGCTGCTTAAATTTTAACGAAAGAATACTGTACCCTTGCTGTCAGCGCCGAGGTGGGCTAGGTGCCCATTTGATTGGAAGTGAAATCAGTGAGACGCTGTCGATGCCTCGCACTGATACGCTTAACATTCTGTGAGTGCTGACGCGGTGGTACTTCGGCGCAACTTGCTGTGCAGGAAACCACCGTGCGCAGAACGAAACCACGAAACTGACAGAACTTTGTAGTAGCTCTATGGCTCCGTCAGTCGGCTGCCGCTACTTTGTTATGGTCACGTGATAACCCCGGCCAAAAATAAAAAAAATACAACGTGGTCACGCGGTTTCGCACATGGCGCGCGTGGTAGCTGTGTATCAGGTCGCGTGTTGTACAGTTTGGGATGAACGTGTCCGCGTTCGGCTGTGCTCTACTGCCTCACGTTCTTGCGGATGCCGGCTAATGCAGAATACCGCTCGAACCATGTATTCGGACCACATGTGTCGCCCAGGCAAGAGTCCGAAGATTTCTGCCGCTGTCGTCGAAAGCGGTGCGGTTCATTAGCGACGCGTTCTAACCTTTGAAGCTAGCAGCGGCGTCACATCGGCGCCAATAGCGCTTATATTGTGTGTGGGTGTTGTCATTGTTTCAGGGACCACGAACCCTGCCAGCCTGCTCCAAGAATTCGATTCTGTGTCAATGAAAAGAGGCGGCGAAGGTCACAGCGTCACGACGCGCCGGTTTGCCAAGGTGAGTCGCGCTGGCGAATTCTGTTCGCTAAATTTTCGCAAATACCGCGCGAGTCGTGTTCAGTTTATCCTGAGCCATTTCCACGCTACAGAACACGGGCCGCCTGCGTTCTCTCTATCACACACCGAGTGCCCACGGTTCAGAAACTGCTGCTCGAAAAACCAACCGCGGCCATAAATGCAGAGAGAACTTGCCACACAAAATGCATAGACTTTTTCTATAGTATCTGAAGTGAATTTTCTCTGTTTCAGTCGCTTGAAAAACTGATGCCACCGGTCTTTCTTGACTGATACGATCAAGAGCGCAGATTTCGTTAATTTTCCTCTATATGGAAGCGGGTAGACGATGACAACGACATTGAGCCAGTGCTGTGGCATGTTGCAAGTTGCGCGTCCGCGCCATAAGTGTCGCCACGGTCGGAACGATTGCAGCGATCCTGGTATCTGGCAGCAAACGCGGCTGGAGTCAATGACACAACGCGTCTGCGCCGCCAGTGCCGCCGCGGGCAACGCTGCAGCGCAGTGGCAGCAGACGACAGCGACCGGCGCAAGCATAGCGAGCAAAGTTTTGAGCAATTTATGTTTTTACCGCCAACTCCCAGGCACCGCCACCGTCGCATTTCAAAATCGTCCCCATTGGCTCTACGGGAATGTCACACCCTTGATTGAGCGAGTTAACGAATGGACGAAGACGACAACGAAGTTCTGGCTGTGTTCTGAGTGCCGCTCGTAGCTGTTACTTCGTTTGTGTACATATAGCTGTAAATATATTCTTTCCCGCAACAATATTGAATTCTTTAGCAATTGTGATTTATTGAAAGTGTGTAGCTTTAATTGCCATGTAACTTCGGCATCATTCTGGCATTCCTGTGTTGTTTATGATGCATAACGACTAGCTCAAGCAAGCCGCGGCAGTGTTGCGTCATTGATTTCCTTTGAATAACTCATGGCCGATTACATGCACTGTGCACACCCTGTAAACGCATTCTAAGTATCCTCCGGTCTCACTTCGTAATTGATGCAACAACACTCCTTTTATTATTTTCACTTCGTGTTTTGAATTTTCTTGGATGTGGTGATCTGTAGTGATTAATTCAACTGCAGTGCAGCATTGATTTGTTGTTACTTGTTTATGACATGCACCATGTAATAACATGCATTTTGGACGTCTTGATTGTTCCCAGCTTTTGACGTATTTATGGTTACATTGGTAGTGTAAATTTGCTTTGTCTGCAAGTCTTTATTTGACGAAGACACTGGTATTTATAACCTTAATTTACGTGACACAGTCCAGTTACAAAATACACATACACAACGGCAAGACACAAGACAGCTCACTTAACTGGAACCATAACTTACAATGCAACATGTACTCTTTTGCTTGTAGAAGATAAAATCATTCATGAAACTTCAACATCAACACATGAACAAGTAATGTAGATGCATACGTACAGGAAATTCATAGAGACAAAACACACGCTCGTAGCAAACAACATGCATATACATGAAGTTCAAAACTCAACACAGTCTTCCTTATGGCAAAAAAGAACTGTAATGTGTGGAAAACAAATCACACACAAATGCACAAAGGAACTGTAATGCATAAAAGATGCACTCCCCCCCCAGGGTGTTTCTTGGAGCACTGTTTCGGGTCACCCTAGAACAGTTATGAGGTTCTGACATCGCTCCTAAGTTCCCCATCAGGACATTTGGTCTAATGGGACCTCATATTGTGAAGGCAAACATATAGTTCACTTTTCCTAAGGACATTTCTACACTTAATGCATTCACTGCATCATTGGTCACCAGAGGTTCACATCATTTTTTTCTGCTGTATGGCCACTAGTACTAGGTCCCATGAAGCCTCATGTTAGAGAGATTTTATACTGAGATCCTCCTCCTTAGGCTTCACAATAAAATCTGCCGCATAGCATGGATAAATGACATGACCTGCCTGTGACCCATGATCCAGTAGACATGTTAAGATGCATTTTCCACAATGGGTGCGACTGTGCAATGCCTACAAATGGTTCAAAGTGCCACCAAAGTTGAAGAGTTTGGCTGTACGGTTGTGTGAAGCTGCACCACAGACACTTCCATTCATTCTTCAGTGAGAACACACTGTAGCGACTTCAAACAGTGATGCTACCAGATTGCAACTAAAACCTAAAATACATCAAAATCGGTGTTTGAAAGTGACCTTAGCAGATTATGTTGACATCACAAGGGAAAATTTTTAGCTGGAACGAGGAAGTCATACTGCAAGATGCATGCATCTGGTGCATTGTGGCCTAATTTGTTTTTGTTTGTTTTCTTAGTAACGTATGTATTCATTGTTATTGTTGTGCAGTCCCTGATTGAAAGTGCACAGGTTGATTTTGCATGAATGTGAATGTAATGAGAGAGGCAGACGCTGCTTGTTACAGAGGGTGTATTTTACCCTTTAGGTGCCTTTGCATAGTTGTGCGCATTGTGAATGCACAGGTTTTTCAGGGAGGGTGCCACAGGTTGCTGCAATTTCTTTGCTTCAGGGGAATCGAACTTTCTTGATATTTGCAACCGGGATGATTTTTCATGATTTATTTATTTATTTGGTCATACTGTTAACCCTTCATGAGGGTCATTACAGGGAGGGGACAAAAACAAATACATTTCATAAGCACTTCAATAAGCAATCACGAATCAGAATTCAAACTTTGTACTCCATTTCTCAAAAACATATCGACACCTAGCTCAAATTGTTGCACGTTCGCACTCTCCACAACATCACTTGGCAGTTTGTTCCATAATTCGATAGCATTAGGAAAAAAGGAATACCGGTATACATCCGTACGTGCGTTAATAGGTTGTAGTACCCTGCTGTGGTTTTTTCGGGAACCACGTTTTAGAGGCGCTTTCACATAATGTTCTTTATTTATTTTTAATGCTCCTTGCATTATCTGGAAAAAAAGTTTGAGTCGATGTTTTATCCTTCCAATTTCCAGCGTTTCCAGTTCACACTGCTGCATCATCTCTGTAACTGAGTCAGTACGGCGATACTTGGAGCATATAAAACGTGCTGAAATGTGCTGAATTCTTTCCGCCTTCTTGTTTAAGCATTTTTGGTGTGGGCTCCACACAGCATTTGCATATTCCAGAACTGGTCGTATAAACGTTTTATAGTTGACCAATTTAATTTCTTTAGTCGCATCTGGTAGTTTTCTCCTAAGAAAGCAGAGCTTTTGGTAAGCTCTTGAATAGATATTATCAATGTGAAAACTCCAGTCTAGATTTTGCGTCACTGTCACCCCTAAGTATCGGAAACTCTGTACCTCGACCAAGGCATTTTCTCCTATATTATATTCAAATCTGATAAGGTTCTGTTTTTTACTTACGTGAGTGTATGTGGATTTTTTGAAGTTAATTACCATGCCCCAACTTTGGCACCACGAATTTAATGATTGTAGACATCTATTTAGTTCAATCTGATCTTCAGCGCAGGCTAAACGCGAGTAAATTAAGCAGTCATCGGCAAACAGTTTAATTTTTACGGGCGGAACAATGTTAGAAGGAATATCATTAATATACAATAAAAACAATAGCGGGCCTAAAACAGACCCCTGCGGCACTCCTGACACAACTGCACACTTCCCCGACTCACTGTTACCGATTCTAACCTTTTGGTAACGATTCATTAAATATGCCTGAATCCACAATACTATAGTTTCACTAATTCCTAGGCTTCTCAATTTGGAAAGTAATTTATGATGTACAACTTTATCAAATGCCTTCGCAAAGTCTATACACACAATATCTATCTGTTGGCATTCATCTATAGCTTTACAAAGGTCATGTACAGTTTCGATTAACTGTGTCACGGTCGAAAGGCCAGATCGGAAACCGTGCTGAACTGGGCATAATAAATCGTTTTTGTATAAAAAATACAGAATATGTTTTGCTATTGCATGCTTTAGGACTTTACAGCACACAGAAGTCAGCGAGACTGGTCTATAATTGTTTGCACATAGCCTATTGCCACTTTTAAATATCGGAATGACGGTGGCAGCGCGCCAGTCCTGAGGTACTGAATGATCTCGCAAAGATTTTTCAAATAAAAGCTGCAAATAATACGACATCCATTCAGCGTACCGTTGAAGAAATGCCGATGGTATTTCATCTGGGCCACACTATTTTTTTGCGTCCAACGTAAGCAAATGCTGGAACACGCCCTCCCTTTTAATGCCTAGGTCTTCCATTGGGTATTGTATTGTGCAGTCTAAAGGATCATCGTCTGCATCACATCTATCCTTGGTAAAAACTGATTGGAAGAAATGATTAAGTACGTTTGCAATATCTTTTTTTTCTTTCACGACTACGTCGCCATCCACTATCTGTTCTATTGCATTCTTTCTATCTGTGAAGTATCGCCAAAACTTTTGTGGCGAGCATTTGAGGAAGTTTGTAAGCGTTTTATTGAAGAACGTTTTCTTCGACTCCAGCAAAGCAGATTTTAACATTTGTTTGGTTATTGAAAGTTCTATTGCCCTGCTTTTTTTCTTCCTTTGTCTTTTTATCTTACGCTTAAGGTGTATGGTGTGCCTAGTTATCCATGGATTTCTTTGCTTTGATTTCTTTATACGTATGGGTACAAAATGATCTATGCAGTATTTGATTATCCCTTTAAGACGGTTCCATAGTTCTACACTTTCGCGGTTGGATGCTATTTCAAATTCATTAAACTGTTCTTCCAAAACGTCTAGGATGGACGTGTCATTCGCACGGCCATAATCCTTAACATGCATCACGACATATGCTTGCTTACAGATTCTTGTGTGCAGCGGTACATTCAAGCAAACCATCTTATGATCAGATAAACCATTTTCAACTGATACAGTATAGTCAGGTATTCTACCGGATATGAAAACCAAGTCCAACAATGACTGGGACTTTGGTGTAACTCTTGTGAAGTCTTTAACTATTTGCTTAAGGTTATGTGAAAACATAATATGCATCATTTTATTGGCGCTTCTTATTTCTACATTACCCGCTGATAGACTTTCCCAATCAATATGCGGCAAATTAAAGTCACCAGCCATTATTAGTCTTGTGTTTTCATTTACATGGGAGCTAAGGAATTCATTCAAGCTATCCAAAAATTCTGGCGGGGTGGCTGGTGGTCTATACACAGTCCCTAATATATACCACATGTCTGCAGAGCTGATCTTGCACCAAACCGTTTCAGGGAGACTGCAATCAAGAGCGACTGCGTTTATAGTGCTTTTCACAACTATAGCCACGCCACCACCTCTAGAATCCCTGTCGCATCTAAACACCTTGTAGTCAGGAGGAAAAATACTACTGTCACTAATTACACTATGGAACCATGTCTCAGTCAACATCAATACATCAGGGTTTTGAGAAATTAGAAGATACTCTAAATCACTTAGTTTATTTGCGATACTGCGGGCGTTTACAAGTAGAATTCTGAGCTATGACCGAGAAGAATCGCTATCCGTGTCAGAAGCCTTCTCTGAAGTTTTCAACTGAATCAATGCCTGGCTAGCAGTATTTCCCCTCTTTTTGACACCCTTCATTTCTATCACGATCCCAGACGTAGATATGATTGTTGATCTTAAGCTTGTCATGTACCACTTTTACCTTGTTGCATTTTGCTTGTTCCTTTTCACTGCTTTGGCATAGTTTTTTTCGTACTTCTGCAGTTTCCTTAGCGTAGTCTTGACTTATGCTTATCGAGCTGCCTTTCAGCTTGCCACAGTTTTGCATCACAGACTGTTTTTCCCGTGAATCATAAAAATGCATGATTACCGGCCGATTACTACCGTCTTTTTTCTTGCCAATACGATGAATTTTGTCGATCAAGTTCACTGGTACTTCCAAGGTTCCTTTGAATACATTCTCAATAACAGCTTGTTTCAGGTCGCTGTCTGATTCACCCTTGTCCTCATCGATACCAATAACCAAGAGGTTATTGGATCGGCTTCTATTTTCATATTCTACCAACTTATCCGCCTGATGACGAACAAGGGATTCTAGGCTTTGTACTCGCTTGTTCAAGTCTGCAATCACGGTAAGTGTAGCGGTCATTTTTTCGCATTTCTCTTTCATTTCGGTCATTTCAGCTCTTAATGCATCCATTTTAGCATCTGATGAAGCCTGATTATCAATGATTAATTGCAACATTTCTGCAGTTTTGGGCCCAGGATTTTCTTCAACATCTCCTGAAACCAACAGTGTCAACACCATAGACTAAGAGTCAACCAAAAAATTCAGGTAGCTTCGAGGGCACGGCAGGGCTAACAAAAAGCGGTTATCGCTTCTAAAAGTAGTAGCATTAGGCAAATAACGAACCTGCAACAGCAGTAACGTCCGCTTAGACATGTTGTCGCTAGGCCAGGTGCCGTGCCCTCTGAAGCCTCCCTCGCTGCGTGGCTCCTTTTGTAACCGGTCCACTGATGACGTCACTGTCGTCGACGAAAGACGATCCACGAGCCGGATGCCATCAATCCCAAACTCTTGATAAGGCGTAAAGAAAAGCGATGCCTCGTCCGGACTGCAGACCGGTGTAGCGTTCACGAAAATCTATGGTAAAACCTGCAACAGCAGTAACGTCCGCTTAGACATGTTGTCGCTAGGCCAGGTGCCGTGCCCTCTGAAGCCTCCCTCGCTGCGTGGCTCCTTTTTTTTTTTGCGAGTGAACACAGTAAATAATATTTCTCAAAACAGCGATCCTGGTGACATGTCTTTTGCCATTTTCCCGCAGATATTTTTTTCGGCTGTAGTATATTTTTCCTGCTTTTCTAGCATCATGTGTCAATTTAATAAAGAATGTAATCCTGTGGTCCGCCAATTACTCGTTTGACAGATCGGGGTGTCTCAACGTTACGATTTCTATCTAGGGTAACTCTGGACGGAATTTAATACATGCCTCCAAAGGAGTAGCTATTTTGCGTTTTGCATTGCTAACCTAGTTGGCATTCTTAAGACTGGCATTGAGTCTTTAGACACAAAAAAACGTTTTCTGAAAGAGGATTGGCAAGTGGTGCCTGAAAGTGTTTATGGCAGAACTGGAAAGGCTATTGCAAGTGCCTGAAGATCGACATCTTGCTGTTTGTCGTCTCTGAATTTTTTAGCAACTGAAATTGCTAGGAGAGGCTTAAGGGTTGGTAAATTCTTGTTGCGCTGTTCATACTGCTTGCCTGGCATGGCTTTGTCATTGCACAGAGAACTTTATAAACCTTGAGAGAGCAGCAAAACCATTGGCTCAGTAGTTTGTGAAAAGGGTAATGTGCATCCTCTTCAGGACATCTGTTGCGCAAAATGGAAATCGCCAGCTCCAGAAAAGTGCACACACATAACCCGAGCTTCACCTAGGTGAGGCTCATGTTATGTTGCTGCACCCAGTGAGGTTACTGCACCCACATTTAAATAGATTGTGTTTGATGGTTTTTTGAAATTTTTAGCTAGTTGTTTGTGTGGTTGTGGACACTGACTGCTTTCTGGATGACTACTTACATGTGTACTAATATGCATGAACTGTCAGTATTCTTCAGAAATTTTCAGGTGATGCGGTACAGGTTAAGACACCACTGTACTGTCTTGCAGGTGGTTTATCAAAATGGAAGACTGAAATCTCGGTCTCTTGGCCGCAACATCTGACTGTTGATGCTCTGTCATCATTGAAGAAGGAGTCTCTAGCGGATGCAAGGGCTCGTATGTGTGATGTTCTGTGTGTGAGTGGCATGCCAGGGTTTTTGGCACGTGTCACCAAAGATGATAGCAGATGGAGAGAGAGCAACTTCATTTCCAGCACCAAATTTGATGCTCTGGCCATTCTTCTAAGAAAGGGGAGGCAGTGTAAGGTGTTGGTTGTTAGTGGTCTTGTGCGGGGCCAATCCTGCATTGAGTATGTATGTGGCCCCCTCAAAAGTGGTAGCGAGGGTGTCTGGGAAGCCATTGTATATAGTATGTCTACTGGGGTAGCCATTAGTATTGAGTTTGCATGTGGCTGAACATAGCACCTTCTTCACTAGTGAGGAGTTGAAGAGTAGGCACGAAGCTCTTGGAAGATAGCTGACTTCTTTGTGGCATCCCATCCTCACTTAAGAATCTCTGAGTCAGTTTAACGAGGGTCATAGATGTGTGCCTTGACAAACCTGAGCAGATGGAATTCAAATTTTGATTCAGAGTGTGCCGAAGCGGTGGTCGAGTGGTTATGGCGCTCGGCTGTTGGCCGAAAGACGCGGGTTCGATCCTGGCCGCAGCGGTCGAATTTCGATGAAGGCGAAATTCTAGAGGTCCGTGTACTGTGCGATGTCAGTGCACGTTAAAGAACTCCAGGTGGTTGAAATTTCCGGAGCCCTTCACTACGGTGTCTCGCATAGCCTGAGCCGCTTTGGGACGTTAAACCCCCATAAACGATGATTCAGAGTGCACTGTAACAGCAGACCTTGTATTTTCAGTTTGCTTTGATGCGGTTGCAAACAGTGCAGCATCTGTATCACAGTTGATTACTCAAAAATATAAGATCTACAGTAGATCCCAAGAATTCACTAATCAAGATGTTTTACCTTTTATGCATTTTTTTAAGCAGCTAGCAAACAAAAGAGCTAACGTAATTTTATTCCCAAGAAAGCTCATGTGTAACTAAAAACTGCCAACTAAAAGCACTTTCATGGGCTCACAGATACTTCCTGTCTGTTTCAGTATAAGCTTAACCTCGTTGGCTGGAAACTATTTACAGACTAAATATCAATGAAGACTTCTTAGTTTCGTTGCCAGTGAACTACAAGTTTAAAGTTTTGAATTACGATCTATAGACCTCTCATTTGCAGAAAGAGGTCTGTTTCATTCTCATTTGCAAAGTACCTTGTATGCAAACGTTTCCTTGTAACAGTGGTTTTAAAGTGTTTGTGGCACTGCCTCTTCTAATCATCCTTTTATAAACATTGGTCCATGTAGGCACTCACGATCTTTCTGGGTCCATTTCCCGCATTGCTGGCTATGCTTCAATTGAGGCGAAACGCAAAAGGTGCCTTTGTGCATTGCGATGTCTGCGCAAGTTGGAGAACCTGAGGTGGTCTAAATTAATCCAGAGCCCTTCACTACTGCGTCCCTCATAGACAATGTGCTGCTGCTTTGGGATGTTAAATCTCATGGTTTACAATTCATTCCGGAACTTTTGTACATACTTCGCAAGTACCATATTACCTAAGTAGACTTATACCCCTGTCACATGGGACTTCTTTTCGGCCTTTGCCGTAAAGTTGTCTTATTGCACTAAAGGAGGAAAACCGAAAAGGAGCAGCGACGCTGCTACACGGCAAATCCAAAGGAGCTAGAACGCGGCCTCCGTGAATGCCAAAAGTCACCGCTGTGTGTGAAGCGGCGCTAGAAACATTATGAAATTAAAGCTGACGGTAGCACTTCAGCTAAGAGTGCTTTCATTTATGTTGGAAAAAGTAGCTATCACGATAATAAATGAGCGTTCTGACGGTGAGAAACGAATATTTTGAAACAGTTTCGTTTTTTTTTCATCGTTCTCGGTTCGACCACGGTAGGCGCACTTTTCTGTTTGGCTCCTCGTCGTGTTCGAGAAGCGTGCTTTGTTGCGTGTGTCTTTTTGCACACAAGCAAACTCAAAACACGCACACAACAAAGAGCAAACGAAGAAAAAACTGCGAAGCAAGATGCGCAAGCACGTGTGTGTCGATGCGGCTGCTGAAAAGCGTTCAAGTCTTTTCTTAGCAGTGTGGATGTCTTTAGTCATAGCCTCCTCTACGCTTAACTGCACTGTAATGCAAAATTAACCATTAAATAAGATAAATTAGGTATTTTTTACGTTTTTAAAACTAAAAATTGCGTCAATTTTTTATTCTTTGAGCTCGCTAGCTGGCGCTGCCGTCTGGGTTGCTCCTTTAAGCAACTTTAAGGCCACTGACGGCTGCCTTTATTGCTACGGACCTTTATCGCAAAGGTCTCAACGCTTTGCCGTGTAGATGCGCGTGACGCGCCTTTGGGGCAAAGGACCTTAATTTCTAAGGCCTTACAAGTGCCCGCTTGACAGGGTACCCAACTCAAAAAGCCTTCACTAACAAGTCAAGGTACTTTGAGTGTGTTTGTATGGTCTCCATTATAACATGGTCAAGAACATTTGGCACCATGGTTCTAGCTGTGTAGCACACGAAATAGTTGGGCTCTTTCGTTTGTGAGCTTCCTCCTTAAAGAGATTTTTTCCTCTGCGCCAAGGAATGAGGCACATAATTGTGAATGAACGAATTTTTGAATGATGCTAAAGGGAATTTCCAGGAGGATAAGCACGGAAGGTGTTAGTGCACTGCTCCACAGATTCCAACTGAAGTAGAAAGCAATGTTAACAATTGCAAAACTCAATACCTTTTGTCTCCAAAAATTGCGCTCACTCTGGGGCCTAAATTATTGACGGCAGGTTTGAGTGTACAAACTCGGTGCTTCAGGTAGATGAGTCTTTAAGAAATGCTTTCTTAGGAGCTGCAATATATAGACTTTACTTTGGCTAAATTATTTCTGCAGGGCCATATGCTACTGTGCTTCCTATTGCAAACATGTTCGTGGTTATCCTTGGTAACAAGGTAAACGGGTGGCTATGTTTGTAATGTGGATAGTCTGCATTGCAGGATTGTTTTGGCCAAGCCTGTAAGCAGTTGCTGAACGAATTGGTGACAAAGTTTTTGAAGAAGGCAGAACAGGAGGTGGCTCCCCAAAAATGACAGTATGCACTCTTGTCATCAAGCAGACTGACTTGTCTCTGTTCAAAAGTGGAGGAATGTTAATTTTCACTCCCTTTCCAGCTTCCTCCCACCCACAAGCTGGGTGTCATTGCAGGGGGGACTTGCGGTGGACTGTTCCATCTCTTCATTTTGGAAATCATTGATGTCCGCTTACAAATGTAGCATCACAATCATAGCATGCAATATTGCGCTTTGTATGTACACCTCCGGTCATATGTCTTTTGTCTACATGGCTTGCTTTTGGGTTGCACAGCAGGAGCAGATGCGGCAGCCCGGAAGACTCGGAAGGTCGTGAAAAGTGAGGACAACTGTTCTTCTCACCTAGCAGAAGGATATCCAAAGGGTGCCATTAGTACAGCTTTACTTTTGTGATTAGCAAATCCAAAAGAAGAATCAAATCCGACCAAGGCAGTATGGGATGGCAGATTTAGATATAGACTGGATGTGTACACACTGCTGCCTTTCGGTCTGTTCTCAGGATCTGGGAGTTTTCAACACC